>NC_057801.1:478305739-478617776 GCF_018294505.1 Triticum aestivum | reverse complement strand
AAGTCGGCATCTCTGGGTGGTACCTTCTACCCCTTCTTCCTCCATAGTGTTTACGTCGGGCTGGTCCCCCCTTTCTCCCGCTTCTTCTATGTTGTCCTTCGCCATTACGGGATCCAAGCCCTTCATATTCACCCCAACTCCATCCTCCTCATGTCCATCTTTGCTTTCTACTGCGAGGCGTGGGGTGATGCCCTCCGTCGCGTTGCTTCGCCACTTCTTCTACCTCCGGGTGAATGGCAGCCAGTGCGCAGGGTGCGTTGGCTTCGTTGCGGCTAACGGCAGCAATGCGATTTCTTGCGCCAGGAAGAAGGTGGAGGACTTCTGAAACAAGTGGATCTTCATGGACGTCAAGCGCTCACACGTCTTGATGGAGCTGCCAACTGGGCTCCCAACGCCCTGGGAGGGGTGGTCTCACGAGAAGCTCACCGACCCCTTGGCGAGGCCGCTGCTGAAGAAGATGGAGGCTGACGGTGGCCATGATCGCCAGGGAGTTCCTGACGCAGCGCCTGGCGCCGCTCCAGGAGCACTCCCGCCCCTTGTGGAAGCTTGGGGGCACAGAAGACAAGATCCGACTACGCCTGGACGACCTGCATGACGAGGAGCTGAGCAAGGTCATGCACTCCTTGCTCGGGAAGGACCAGGGTGGCCCCCCGGACGACCACCTCCCACTGTATCGCCGAGATGATGGGGAGAAGATAGCCGCCGCCATGCCTGTCTTCAACGAGCGCGGGCTCGTGTCGACGGAGCCTCCCCTGCCAACAGCCTCCCTAGTGGACGTGTCCTCTGGCGACCACTCTTCCGAAGCCACCTAGGAGGGGGAGGGGGAGACCTCTCCTCCGCGGCAAAGCGACCTCCTCCGCGACTTCTCCGACAACGACGACGCAGGTGTGCACCCGGTCAGAGAGTCGGTGCGCTCTGCCGGGGTCACCACGAGATCTGAGGGGACCCCTCCGAAGAAGCAGAGGCGAGGGGTCGCGAAGAAGGACAGGTCGGCGCTGATTCCCCTAGGCAGCGCTCCTGCTTCGCCGCCGCCATCCAGCGCGGGGCCGGTCGCGCACTCGTCCGCTCCTGGGGGCACAGCGCCGCCTGTGCTCGGGAAGTTCGTGCTTGTGGGCCTAAAGAGGAACTACGTCGCCATGGACCAGTAAGTGCCCCTTCTCGCCCTTGCTCTTGGATTTCTAGGTAGTGCTCAACATCTTTATTTGATGTCGGGTCGTCACCGGCGGTGAAGGAGAAGAAGGGGGACGCTGGGGCCGCCGAGGCCAAGCATGCTGTTGTGGTCGCCGCAGCTCCGGCTCAGAGGGGCGCAGCAGCTCCTGTCGCTCCTGCAGCGGTGCTGCCCTCCAGAAGCTTCGGGGCCCAGCCTCAGGAGGAGGCGGTTCCCGCAACAGAGCTGACCCCGGAGGCGCCTGTCTCTGAATCGCTTGCTGGGGACCCCAGATCTCCGGAGCCCTTGGTCCTGTCTGTTGTCGCTGCTCTGCCGGTCTTGGTGCCGGCAATGCCTCCTCTTCCATCCACCATGTCGTCGGGTCATGGTGCTTCCGCCACGTCTGGGGCCCTGGAGGAGGCCCTCTTCGTGCTGGACCAGCTCCGGGATGATCTTCAGGGCCCATGTAGGATCAGAAGTATGTCTAGAGGGGGGTGATTAGACTACTTGACCAAATAAAAACTTATCCTTTTCCCAATTTTAGTCTTTGGCAGATTTTAGCTAATTTAGCACAAGTCAAGCAATCTTAACACAATTCAAGCAAGCATGCAAAGAGTATATGAGCAGCGAAAAGTAAAGCATGCAACTTGCAAGAATGTAAAGGGAAGGGTTTGGATAATTCAAACGCAATTGGAGACACGGATGTTTTTGTCGTGGTTCCGATAGGTGGTGCTATCGTACATCCACATTGATGGAGACTTCAACCCATGAAGGGTAATGGTTGCGCGAGTCCACGGAGGGCTCCACCCACAGAAGGTCCACGAAGAAGCAACCTTGTCTATCCCACCATGGTCGTCGCCCATGAAGGACTTGCCTCACTAGCGGTAGATCTTCACGAAGTAGGCGATCTCCTTGCCCTTACAAACTCCTTGGTTCAACTCCACAATCTTGTCGGAGGCTCCCAAGTGACACCTAGCCAATCTAGGAGACACCACTCTCCAAGAAGTAACAAATGGTGTGTTGATGATGAACTCCTTGCTCTTGTGCTTCAAATGATAGTCTCCCCAACACTCAACTCTCTCTCACAAGATTTGGATTTGGTGGAAAGAAGGTTTGAGTGGAAAGCAACTTGGGGAAGACTAGAGATCAAGATTCATATGGTATGAATGGAATATCTTGGCCTCAACACAAGTGTGGGTGGTTCTCTCTCAGAAACTGCAAGTTGGAAGTGTAGGTTCGTTCTGATGGCTCTCTCCACGAATGAAGAGGAGGTGGAGGGGTATATATAGCCTCCACACAAAATCTAACCGTTACACACAACTTGCCAATCTCGGTGGGACCGAATTGAGAAACTCGGTCGGACCGATTTAGCAAATCTAGTGACCGTTAGGATTTTTGGTGGGACCGACATGCAACTTGGTAGGACCGATATGGTTAGGGTTAGGGCATAATGTAATCTCGGTGAGACCGATTACACAAACTCGGTGGGACCGATGTTGGTAATAAGCTAACCAGAGAGTTGGTTAGGTAAACTCAGTGGGACCGGTTCGCTCATTTCAGTGAGACCGAAATGTTACGAAAAGGAAACAGAGAGTTTACATTGAAATCTCGATGGGACCGATCGCTCATCTCGGTGGTACCAGAACGTTACAAAGGGAAACAGAGAGATTACAATCCCATCTCGGTGAGACCGATTTGCCTAGGGTTTGTGGCAGTGGCTATGACATCTGAACTCGATGGCGCTGGATAGAAAGAATCGGTGGGGTCGAGTTTGACTTTTGGTTTAGGTCATATGTGGATGTGAGAAAGTAGTTGAGGGCTTTGGAGCATGTCACTAAGCATTTTGAGCAAGTAAGCCATTAAGCAACACCTCATCCCTCCTTGATAGTATTGGCTTTTCCTATAGACTCAATGTGATCTTGGATCACTAAAATATAAAATGTAGAGTCTTGAGCTTTGAGCTTGAGCCAATCCTTTTGTCCTCGGCATTTTGAGGGGTCCATTTTTCTCATCCATGCCATGACAATCATTGAGCTTTCCTGAAATATTCATCTTGAAATAGCATTAGCTCAATGAGTTATATGTTGTTAGGAATTACCAAAACCACCTAGGGATAGTTGCACTTTCAGTCCGGACCGGCGCAGGGCGTCGGGGCGCCTAGAGCTGATCTCGGGTTGGCTTCGGGCCGAGGCGTCCGTCCGGATGGCCTGGGGCCAAACCGTGGCATCCGAGGAGGAGAGCCGGAGGGTGGTCGGCTTAGCCAAGCCACCCGTGATGTGGCGCTAAAGGAAGCCTAGGACGCGCAGGAGCGGTGCCTCGCGGTGGATGCTGAGTTGAAGACCCTCAGGGGTCAGCAAGACACCGAGGCCAACCAGCTCAAGGTGCGGGAGGAGGAGCTGAAGGCCCAGGAGACTACAATTGCTGATCGTGATGCCGAGCTGGCGCAAGCAGCCCAGGAGCAGGCCGCTGAGCGTGGCCGCCTGGAGAAGTTGAAGGCAGGGGTGGTGGCGGCCCAGGCGTCCCTCACCAAGGCCGAGGAAGCGGCCACCATGGAGCGCAATGTCTTCGCCTCCCTTCAGGCGAGGTCCCGCGAGGCGCTGTAGGATCTCTTCGGGAGCGAGCGCCAGGAGCCAGCGATGACCCCGGAGTAGGGCCCTGCCGCTCTGCTCCCCGAGCTCATTGAAGTGCCCGAGAGCATCATCGCCGGGTTCGTCCCCATGGTGGAGGGGGAGGCCCGCATACTCTCTTCCTCGGCCCTGACGCACGCCTTTAGCCATCTCTATCTTCGGGACACCAACTTTGACTTCGGCTCCTTGCTCGAGCCCGTGGACCCCGAGTCCTGCGCCACCACTGCTGGAGCTGTGAAGGGTCAGGTGGAGGCCCTACTGAAGAAGTTCCTTGCCGTCGGCCCCGTGGCTGGGGCTGAAAGCAAGGATGATGACGATATCATCAACGACGGGGCTCCAAGGCGGGCGACGACAGCGTCCAAGGCTGAAGAAGAGGCTTGATGGCCGCACCTCTCCTGTTTCCATCCTGCAACATGTATCGTGCCTCGCAGAGGCATAAGAACTCGGGCTTGGTACTTTTTAAGAGACAATGTGTTTTGTAATAATTTGCTAAAGTTTCGCGATCACTTTTCCGTTTGCTTAGCGTTCTGCATCGACAGGGCCCGACCCTGCGCATACCTCAACTGTTGTTGGGTATTTCGGATAGCCAGGACAAGACCAAGGGGTGAGGGGCTAAGTGGCCAGTTAGGCTCCTGAGAAGCGATGCTCAGGAGTCCCCCTTGACGTATGAACAACTTTTGGAGAGGAGATTTGAGATTAGGCCTTAGCGTTCTGCGTTGGTAGGGCCTGGCCCCGCGCATATCTCAGCCGCCGTTGGGTCGTCCGGACAGCCAGGACGAGACCAAGGGGTGAGGGGATACGTGGCCAGTTAGGCTCCTGAGATGCGATGCTCAGAAGTCCCCCTTGACGTACGAATAGACGATCATACCATTCCTCGTCGGGCTCTCGCTCGGGAGGGGTGCGGGAAGACCAGGTCTGTGGGACCTGGCAGGGTGGCGTACGCCAGGCGTGACCTGAGTGTAGCCCCCATGCCCAGCCCTCGCGCTACTCTCCCGAGTGAAAGCAGTGCAGTGAGGCTAGACATTAAGCATGGAGGCTCCCTGAGGTTGTTGCAGCATGGTGAGGCCGCCCTTAGGTGTTTATCACCAGCGCGGGAGCATGGCGCTTCCGCTCTTGCATGGGCATAGCCGCTCCTCGGCAGTGTCGACTGCCAGCGCGGAGCATGGTGCTTCCACTGGTACGTGGGAGGGGACTCCCTCTGAGGAGAGCTCCCGGGGCGTGTACAGCCCCACCCTGGCACGTGGCTTGCACGACAGGGCTGGAGGAGGTGTATCAGGGCACTCGTGAGCCAGCGCGGGACTCACGAGGCCCTACCTCAAGGCGGATTGCGTCTGAACTTGGTTGGGAATACTGATGATAGCCCTGCAAGATGGTCAGGTAACCTGCGCCGAGTGAATCTTCTGAGGTTATCTCATGAGAAGGCCAGATACCAACAACCCCAGGAGTTTACGTGAATGGGACCGGCCCGCCAGACAGAGCTCAGTTGTTGGTTTTATCGATGCTGCACGGATGGACCCGGGCACAGACGTCGTGCCCAGTCTTCTCATGCGACAATCTTGAAGAAAGACTGCCAGCGCGTGGCTCCCGTGGTGACGAGGCACCGGGTCGCGCGCCCTAACTTACCTGCCCGCGATTAGCTCATGCGAGAACAAGGCACCAAGGGCCATGGGAGGTGACGTGCATGGGAGTTGGCCCGTGAGCCAGAGCTCGGCCTCTTGGGTTTAGCGACGCTATAGGGATGGACCCGAGCACAGACTCTGTGCCAGTCCTTAATCATGAGGCGGTCGCGGGTGCGCTTGCAAGAGCGCGAGACGTTCATAGCGACAAAGCGCCGGACAGACAAATGGTAATCATAAGGCAACTCATGGGAGACGGTTAGCCATCTCTGATAAATGCAAGAAGGATACATGCAGCAGGGACGGACCCACACGGCTTGGGGATAGTGCAGCCCGAGGGGCGCCCCCACCTGAACGAACTAAAAGATGTCACCTGGCACTGTTGCTGAAGAGGTGTTGAGTAGTAGAAGATGTGCGCTGCAGAAGTCGCTCCTCATGAGCCGTCTTGACCCTGAACATCGGGGGGCTCTGGAGGTCCGGGGGGCTCTGGAGGATCCATCGCCATCTCCGCATGGATCACCTGGTGCCGGGCCTCCTGAGCTGTTAGGGCGCTCTGCATGTGGCGCTAGAATGCAGCAGCTGCGTTCAGCAGACCAAAAGGCATGCTGACATAGCTGTGAAGGGGGCTGTCGGTGTCAAAACCGGCGGATCTCGGGTAGGGGGTCCCGAACTGTGCGTCTAGGCGGATGGTAACAGGAGACAAGGGACACGATGTTTTACCCAGGTTCGGGCCCTCTTGATGGAGGTAAAACCCTACGTCCTGTTTGATTAATATTGATGATGTGTGTTACAAGAGTAGATCTACCACGAGATCAAGGAGGCTAAACCCTAGAAGCTAGCCTATGGTATGATTGTTGTTCGTCCTACGGACTAAAGCCATCCGGTTTATATAGACAACGGAGAGGGCTAGGGTTACACAGAGTCGGTTACAATGGTAGGAGATCTACATATCCGTATCGCCAAGCTTACCTTCCACGCCAAGGAAAGTCCCATCCGGACACGGGACGAAGTCTTCAATCTTGTATCTTCGTAGTCTTGGAGTCCGGCCGATGATGATAGTTCGGCTATCCGGACACCCCCTAGTCCAGGACTCCCTCAGTAGCCCCCGAACCAGGTTTCAATGATGACGAGTCCGGCGCGTATATTGTCTTCGGCGTTGCAAGGCGGGTTCTCTTTCAAACTTCATGTTCCTGTCGAATAGTGTCCGGCTTCCTTATAAATGTTGCGCTCCTTGGCTTCTACGCCCAATAATGGCCTTCTTCCACATGTCGTATGAATGCGAAAAGCTAGGGTATTTTTACATTTCCCCCCTAGCCGTGCGAACGAGCCGCCTATAAGAGAGGCGAGGATCTAGACCCAACTCACACCATCCTCCTTCCGCAAGTACTCATCGAAGCGCCTCTGACAAAAATCCATTCTATCATGGATAGTCGACGCGGCTCCTCCTCTCACGCTCCCAGCCCTAAGCCAGGAGATTGGGGGAGATGCTCAGTTCCACACAGCGAGCTAGTGGCGCTCCAAACCGAGGGATATCTTCCCCCAGCCTTCATGGTTCTGGTTCGAGCCGGACTGGCCACCTTCAGGGGTGGAAAGCAGGCGGAGAGCGTTCCCAACCCCTCCAAAGGAGAGCGGGTATGCGTTGTCCCTTATCTAATAAGGGGACTCGGATTTCCCATACATCCGTTTCTCCAGGGGCTCCTGGAGTTCTACGGACTCCAGCTTCACCACCTTACACCTGCCTCCATTTTGCATATCGCGGGCTTTGTAGCTCTTTGCGAGCTGTTCTTGGGCATCGAGCCCCATTTTGCGCTGTGGAAGAGATTGTTTTGCCTCGTACCCCGTTCTCACGAGGGGTCGATATATCAAGTGGGCGGAGCCGAAATATGGCGCATCGCCGGGACCGGATATCTATCTGGCACCCCGAAGAAGGCGTCCGAAGACTGGCCTTCGGAATGGTTCTACATGGAGGACGCCCCTCTGCCGGATCCAGTTCGGATTGGCCTCCCAGAGTTCAGCAATGCTCCCTTGAAGAAACGCCTGAGTTGGCGCCTGCGGAGCCCTCAACGGGAGGATGATGGGAGCGTCCATTATCTGATGGGCCGGATTAGGTTACTGGCCCACTCCGGACTGACCATGATTGGAATCATGGCCACATACATTATGCGAGGGGTGCAGCCGCTCCAATATAGGGGCCACCCCATGTGGGATTTCAACAGGGAGAACAATGCCACCCGTCATGGCCGCAAGGGGCCGGGATCGGCCGCGGATCTGGTGAAGATCCTGTCCGGCTTGTACAAGGGGGAGAAGGAGGACTTCCTCCAGATGAGCCCATTGAATGGGTTCTCCATGAATAACCCTCGGAGCTGGGTAAGCGAACGTTTATTCATCCGACCCGTGCTTTCGAAGTTAAATGCCTTACTTTATGATCTTGACGCAGGAACTGCGTCGGGATGTGGAGGGCATACACAGTCCGGCTCCACAACCCGAGGATCCGAGAAGATCCCTTGATCCGGCCTCCGAAGAGGATCCGGACATAAAGGTGGAGCTAATTGACGGGGTGTTCCACCAACTCAGCATGGACAATGCTTTAGTCGCCATTACGGCTGACTACCCCGGTTTATGTCCGGCTTCTCAGGTAATTATGACCGGAGTTCTGACACCATTACTTCGTCCTTGCGTATTTCAGATCACCGTATACCAACGGTGTCTTGCAGGAGGTGCCTTCAAGGCGAGAAGCCGAACCCACGGCGGCTGACCAGCAAGGGTCAGTTCGGCCCAGTAGGCAGAAAAGGAGTGCGACGCGAATCAAAACATCGCCGCAACGGTACGGCGCACCACTATTTTTAAGGGAAGGATCCCTAGGAGGTATATTAATGCTCATAACTTTTCCAGGAGAAAGAGCGCTCGCCGAGCAATGTCCGGAGAGGTTGCCAATCAAGCCTCCGCCAGCCATGCTCCAACGCGTGGTCCAGAAGGGGAGGCGAACACAAGGCATGAGCCGGATGCTCCTCCAACGGAGGATGCGGACAGGCTGTCCGCCACCCGTTCTGAGGTGGAGAGCGCCATGAATCATAGGCGTCGCCGGACAGTTCTTCGTGACGCGTGTTTCTCCCCGGAGGCGTTGAATGCCTTTGATGCGGGAGACGCGCACCTCCGTGCCACTCAAGATGGTTTAACCAGAGCCACGGAGCAGTATGTGAAGGACATACGGGTAAGTAATTTTAATAGTTATATATGCCAGTAGCCCCCGAGACTTAAAATAGTTAAAATAACTGATTTAAGGATCATTTATTATGCAGGATCTTACAGAGAAGAATACCCACTTGTCCCAGGAGCTTCAAGAGTGCAAGGCCCAACTTAAGGCCGCACTGACCGCCGCAGGAGGAGACACAGAGACCCCCTCCGGTAACACATATTTCAAAAATGTTTTATGGCGTGCGATGTGTGTATAAATCTGACAATAATATTGCAGATGTTGCCGGACTTGATCTGGACAAGCAACAGCTACTGCGCCAGTTCAAGGCTGACGAGAGGGTGCTTATGAAGGTGCAGCAGGAGAGGAACAAACTCCAAGATGCCCACACCCAGCTTGGAGAAGAGCTAAAAGGTGTTCGGGCCCAGCTGTCTGGCTCCTTGAAGGAGAATCAGCGGCTTCGTCGCGGCATCTATAGTAAGTGCTTGAACAAACTCTTTTGAAAAGAAGAGTTCGGTGAGGAAGTCGGTTGACAGAAATATGTCTGTAGGTGTGCTCATAGGTCGCCCTATGGAGGAAATGCCCGGTTCAACGGGTGACCAACTTCCCGAGCTGGTGCAACTGCTTGAACGTGTTCGGCAGGCGATGAGTGGCGTCGTTCAGGCCTTATGGCCTTCCGTCTCCCTACCTGAGGGCCTTGGAGGGCTTGCTGAGAAGCTTCAGGGAGTACGGCGACGTCTCCGTCTATGGAAGATATCGGCCTGCCGTCAAGGCGCCAGGGAGGCCTGGGCCATGGTGAAGACGCGATACCCGAAGGCTGACCCAAACCACATGGCCGAGGTCGGACCTGTGGGGCCTGATGGGAAGGAGATCCCTGTGAGCTTGATGTACGGCCAAGTAGAGCTGGCCGCGAAATATTCCCAACAGGACTATAAATTAGACAGCCTGTTAGATGGGATTGAAGAGGAGTACAATCAGTCAGTTTGACGATGTAATTTTAAAATGACATGTAAAATGCCTTCTAGCCGGATTGTAGATCATTTGCCTTTGCGGACCTTTTCGCTTCAACCTCGGGACCCAACAGTCCGGAGTGTGTCTGAATACCCTGACGGTTATAAAAGAACTGGGGCATGCATGGAGACAAGGCGTAGGGGTCATAATTGCTTTATCAGACAAGTGCCCAACTAGCTATGTTATATTACATGGTTAGTAAGAAACATCTTCCAGGGAGAATAGTTCCTTAAGGGTTCCTTTCCCTGGGAGGCATGCCCTAAAGTGCATGTCCGGACTGCGAAAGTAGCAGAAAAAGTATCTGGGGGCAGATAAATAAGTAAGTAATAAATCATCTTTTAGTTCACCGACCGAATATTCCCTTAAGAACGCTGGCCTTCGGCTTCACCCAGTCTGATGTACACATCCGGCTGACCCGGCAGTAACAATCACAGAGGTGCTCCCTTTACCTCCTAGCCGAACAATCGGGAACGTAGGGGTAAGCACAGGAGCCAGGCAACCCGGCTTGGCCAAAACTTAAGTCATATCGATGCATATAATGGTGATCAAAAGGTACATGCGGAAGTGTGACACATGTGGTGGGCATGAAGCCCATATAAATAAGCTTCTGTTAAAGAAGCCCCCAGGTATAACGAGTGCGAGTAGCACATCGAGCGAGTGCGAACAAAGCGCAGATTAGCCCTTAAGAGGTTTGTAATGAAAGAAGGAGGAAAAGGGAGGGAAAACAAAGACAACGAAAAAACATGAAAGGTGGACGAAGGAAGGAGACGAACCCTGACTCCGGCGCTAAGCATAAAATCTTCGGAGACGGGCTGCGTTCCATGGGTTTGGCTCGAGTCGGTTGTCAGATGTGTTGCGTAGATGGTATGCGCCGCCAGTAAGGACTTGGTCGATGATGAAGGGACCTTCCCATTTGGGCTTAAGTTTGTCCTTTTTCTTGTCCGGCAGGCGTAGAACTAGCTCGCCAACATTGTAAGTTTTGGCCCGTACTTCTCTGCTTTGATATCTTCGAGCCTGCTGTTGATAGAATGCGGAACGGGATTTTGCCACGTCGCGCTCCTCCTCTAAAGCGTCCAAACTGTCCTGCCGATCCAACTCGGCTTCTCTTTCCTCGTACATGCGCACGCGAGGTGAGTCATGAATTATATCGCAGGGCAAAACTGCCTCAGCGCCGTATACCATAACAAATGGTGTGAATCCGGTTGTGCGGTTTGGCATGGTCCGCAGCCCCCAGCGTACGGAGTCGAGCTCCTCTACCCAGTGCGTGTTAGATTCCGTGAGGGACTGCACTAATCTGGGTTTAATGCCGCTCATGATGAGACCATTTGCCCGTTCCACTTGACCATTAGTTTGAGGGTGGTAGACTGAAGCGTAGTCGAGCTTGATGCCCATGTTTTTGTACTAGAGTTTAACCTCGTCGGCTGTGAAATTCGTGTCGTTATCAGTGATGATGCTGTGGGGGACGCCAAAATGGTGTACTACCCCGGATATGAAGTCTATCATAGGTCCGGATTCTACCGTTTTAACCGGCTTGGCCTCTATCCATTTGGTGAATTTGTCCACCATGACCAATAAGTATTTGTGCTTGTGGGTTCCCCCTTTAAGGGGTCCAACCATGTCAAGCCCCCAGACCGCGAACGGCCAAGTAATGGGTATAGTTTTGAGGGCGGTGGGTGGCATGTGGCTCTGATTAGCAAAGAGCTGGCAACCGATGCATCGTTGGACTAAGTCCTGAGCATCTGCCCGGGCAGTCGGCCAATAAAATCCTGTACGGAAGGCCTTGGCTACAAGGGCCCGGGCGGCGGCGTGGTGCCCGCCGAGTCCGGCGTGAATTTCAGCCAGGAGATTTTGCCCTTCCTCTTCGGAGATACACCTTTGAAGGACTCCGGTTGTGCTTTTCTTATAAAGTTCTCCCTCATGGACCTTGTAGGCTTTAGATCGCCGAACTATGCAGCGGGCCTCATTTTGGTCTTCGGGAAGTTCCTGCCGGATTAGGTAGGCTAGGAATGGTTCCGTCCACGGGGCAATTACTGCCAGTATTTCGTGGGCTGAATCTGTTATTTCATTGGCTGAGCCACCGATTGTGTCAGAATGTTCTGTGTTAGGTGATGCAGTTGGTTCCGGATTGTTATTTCCGGACTCCTCTTCCCATAATACGGATGGATTAAAGAGCCGCTCCAGGAAGATGTTTGGAGGGACGGCGTCGCGTTTTGCGCCGATGCATGCCAACACGTCTGCTGCCTGGTTATTATCCCGGGCTACATGGTGGAATTCGAGTCCTTCAAACCGGGCTGACATTTTTAGGACAGCGTTACGGTAGGCTGCCATTTTCGGGTCCTTGGCGTCAAAGTCTCCATTTACTTGGGATATTGCGAGGTTTGAATCCCCGCGCACCTCTAGGCGTTGAATACCCATGGAGATTGCCATCCGGAGGCCATGTAGAAGGGCCTCGTATTCGGCTACATTGTTGGAGTCCGTGTACATTATTTGAAGCACGTATTGGACTGTGTCTCCGGTTGGGGACGTCAAGACAACGCCAGCTCCCAAGCCAGCCAACATTTTGGAGCCGTCGAAATGCATGATCCAATTGGAGTATGTGCCGTACTCTTTAGGGAGTTCGGCTTCGGTCCATTCGGCGATGAAGTCAGCTAGAACTTGCGACTTGATAGCTCGTCGTGGTTTGTAGGTTATATCAAATGGTAAGAGCTCAATGGCCCATTTTGCAATCCGGCCCGTCGCATCGCGATTGTTTATAATGTCGTTGAGAGGTACTTCAAAGGCCACCATTATGGAACACTCTTGAAAGTAGTGTCACAGCTTCTGGGATGCCATGAACACTGCATACGCTATCTTTTGATAGTGTGGGTACCGGGACTTGCATGGAGTTAAGACAGTGGATACATAGTACACTGGTTTTTGAAGAGGGAATTTGTGCCCTTTTGTTTCTCGTTCGACGATGAGTACCGCGCTGACAACTTGATGTGTTGCTGCGATATATAACAACATCGGTTCGCCCAGGTTGGGCGCGGCCAGGACCGGATTTGTTGCCAATACGGCCTTTATTTCTTCGAGTCCGGCCGTGGCAGCATCCGTCCATTTGAAATGTTCGATGCGCCGGAGGAGGCGATAGAGGGGCAGTGCCTTTTCTCCCAAATGGGAGATGAAGCGGCTTAGAGCCACCACGCATCCAGTTAGTTTTTGTATTTGCTTGAGGTCTTTTGGGATATCCAATTGTGACAGAGCTCGGATCTTGGTTGGGTTTGCTTCAATTCCTCTACCGGATACAATGAAGCCCAAGAGCTTTCCGGCTGGTACGCCGAAAACGCATTTTTCCGGGTTGAGCTTAATGTCATATGCTCGGAGGTTGTCGAATGTCACCCTCAAGTCGTCTACTAGAGTTTCGACGTGTTTGGTCTTGACGACCACATCGTCTACGTATGCCTCTACTGTTTTGCCTATCTGGGTGGCCAGACATGTCTAAATCATGCGCTGATATGTTGCGCCGGCGTTTTTGAGTCTGAAGGGCATTGTGTTGAAGCAGAATGGTCCGTATGGAGTAATAAATGCCGTTGCGGCCTGGTCTTTTTCCGCCATCTTGATTTGATGGTATCCGGAGTATGCGTCGAGGAAGCACAATGAATCGTGCCCTACGGTAGCATCGATGATTTGGTCGATGTGAGGGAGAGGGAAAGGGTCCTTTGGACAGGCCTTGTTAAGGTCTTTGAAATCGACACAAAGGCGCCATGATTTGTCCTTTTTTGGTACCATTACCAGGTTGGCTAGCCAGTCCAGATGTTTGATATCTCTGATGAATCTGACTTCTAAGAGTTTGACTAGCTCCTCTCCCATTGCCTGTCTTTTGGGTTCAGTAAATCGCCGAAGAGCCTGTTTGACTGGCTTGAATCCTTTTAGGATATTTAGGCTGTGCTCTGCCAGCCTGCGTGGGATTCCTGGCATGTCTGAAGGGTGCCAGGTGAAAATGTCCCAATTTTCCCGAAGGAATTCTCGTAGTGCGGCTTCTACATCAGGATTTAATTGTGCCCCAATGGAAGCCGTCTTTGTGGGGTCCGTTGGATGGACCTGGAATTTGACTATTTCGTCTGCTGGTTTAAAAGAGGTGGACTTAGACCTCTTATCGAGTATCACATTGTCCCTATCCATCGTGAAGCGCAGCGTAGTGAGTTCCTCTGCCGCTAGGGCTTCAGATAATGCCTCTAGGGCCAGTGCGGTTGTCTTATTTTCAGCGCGGAGTGCTATATCTGGATCACTGACGAGAGTGATTATTCCATTGGGCCCGGGCATTTTGAGCTTCATGTACCCGTAATGGGGTATAGCTTGGAAGATTGTGAATGCCTCTCGCCCTAACAAGGCGTGATATCCGCTGCCGAATGGGGCCACTTGGAACGTGACCTCTTCGGACCTGTAGTTGTCCGTCAAGCCGAACACTACGTCTAATGTGATTTTTCCTGTGCAGTGTACTTCTCGACTAGGGATTATTCCCCTGAAGGTTGTGCTGCTTTGCTCAATGCGGCTCCAGTCAATTTCCATTTTTTGAAGAGTTTCCTCATAGATGAGGTTTAATCCGCTGCCGCCATCCATGAGTACCTTGGTAAGACGAAAGCCGTCCACTATCGGACTGAGGACCAATGCGGCTAGTGCTCGAGCTATTCGGAATTTAGGTTCATCGCTGGCATTGAAGGTGATAGCTGTGTCACTCCATGGATTTGTTGTTGCTACTTGGTAGACTTCGGCGAGGCTGCGGATTGTTCGTTTCCGCATGTTATTTGATGCAAAAGTCTCAAAGACTGTTAATACCGTACTGGTACTGTTGGGCTGGTTGTCCGGGGCTAGAAAGCCTTCGCCACTTTTGGCCACCTGCCGTAGTATCCAACATGCTCGAAGGCTATGTGTTGGAGTGGTGCCCTCCGTACTGTGGATTTATCAGGGTCCGTTGAGCCATCCCTCCAGTACGGTTCCGTGCCCTTTAGGGTTTTTTTGCTTTTTGGTTTTTAATCCAGGTGCTTGAGTATGACGCACCCTTTTATTCCGGACTGGGGTTGTATTTAGGGCCGGATTGTCCCAAAACTTGGTTTCGTTTTTCCAGGCGCTCTCCATCGCACAGTATTTTTGTACAATGGTTGCTAGGTCGGCGAAGCGTGTAACTTCGCGACGACTTATGGTGTTTATGATTCCCTTGTCCGTGCAATTGTTGCAAAAAATTGAAATCGCGCTTTCTTCATGGCAGTCCTTTATCCTGTTCATGACCAGGAGGAATCTGGCCCAGTAATGATGTACTGTTTCAGCGGGCTCTTGCCGTATTTGAGATAGATCGCTTATGCTTGGGTGGGCGGGTGGAATTAAGTTCGGAACCCCGCCCGACTTGAGGCTCAAAGGCCAAGAAGTTTCCGGATTTGGAAGCTTGGTTTGTTGGATGCCTTCCAACAAATCTGGTCCGATGCCTGACTTAAGGTTCAGTATTTGATTGACGTCCGTCCCTCCGCGGGAATCCGGCATGGAGGGATCGGGAATCCGTACATAGCTGGTTTTTAACATAGAAGAAGAGTCGCCGCATTGTTCCTCTACCACAATAACGTGGTGGGTAGCCTGGGGAGAGTTAATTTCTCTCAGATCAGTTTTAAGACCAATCTGATCGTAGTCTGTAGCGACTCCCAGGGCGGCGATGCGATCCAAGAGCTCGTTTACGGAGGAGAGCTCAATCGGATCTAGCTGCTCGGCGAATTCCGAGCTGACGTGAAGATCGCTTTTGATGACCTGAGAGGTCATCGTCGGAGTGGTGGCCGAACATGCGGTCATAAGAAAACCACCTAGTCGGATAGTTTGGCCGGCGGCCAAAGCTCCCTTGACGATGGCGCCGTCTTTAAAGACGGGAAAAGGCATCCTTCCTGATTGCGACGGCACAGAGGAACTCTCAATGAAAGCACCAATGTCGGTGTCAAAACCGGCAGATATCGGGTAGGGGGTCCCGAACTGTGCGTCTAGGCGGATGGTAACAGGAGACAAGGGAGATGATGTTTTACCCAGGTTCGGGCCCTCTTGATGGAGGTAAAACCCTACGTCATGTTTGATTAATATTGATGATGTGTGTTACAAGAGTAGATCTACCACGAGATCAAGGAGGCTAAACCCTAGAAGCTAGCCTATGGTATGATTGTTGTTCGTCCTACGGACTAAATCCATCCGGTTTATATAGACACCGGAGAGGGCTAGGGTTACACAAAGTCGGTTACAATGGTAGGAGATCTACATATCCGTATCGCCAAGCTTGCCTTCCACGCCAAGGGAAGTCCCATCCGGACACGGGACGAAGTCTTCAATCTTGTATCTTCGTAGTCTTGGAGTCCGGCCGATGATGATAGTTCGGCTATCCGGACACCCCCTAGTCTAGGACTCCCTCAGGGGCCCTCGCATCGGCCAACGCGGGAGGGCCAGAAGAGCTCCTGAAACGTGACCCTGTTGAGCCCTGGGATGTCGATGCAGATGCGTAGCTCCTCGTCCTCGCGTGGGTGAGGAGCAGCTTGTGGCGGTGGGCGGCGATCGCCCTGCATGATCCTTGCCTCCTAAATCTCCTTGACTGCCTTGTTGATGAACTCCTGAGCGCCAGGCGCCCCGCGCCCAACACTCTCTCTGCGGAAGCGTGCGCTGAAGCATGCCTCCACATGGTGCCCGAGCGCCTCCCTTGTGACCTTGGCCAGGTTAGAGGCCCTCCAAAGGAGAGCCCCCGAGTCCAGCCTAAGAGGGGCACCGGGCGCGCCTTCCTATGTGAGAGGGGAAGGTGCCCTGTCCACAGACGCTGGGATTGAGGCGGTGTCGCTGGACGTCCCATCCTCCCGAGATCCCTGGTGGAGCTACTGCTCCTTCTTCTTCTTGGGAACAGCCTCAGGAGGGTGGATGGCACCCTCGTCGCCAGGGTTCTCAACTGCTGCCGCCTAGTAGGTGCCCTCGGGAGAGCACATCGCATCCTTTTCTTCCAAGTGCCCGTGATGATTGTCGGTGTCAAAACCGGCAGATCTCGGGTAGGGGGTCCTGAACTATGCATCTAAGGATCGAATGTAACATGAGGCAAGGGACATGACGTTTTACCCAGGTTCGGGTCCTCTTAATCGAGGTAATACCCTACTTCCTGCTTGATTGACTTTGATGAGTATAGGGGTTACAAGAGTTGATCTACCTCGAGATCGTAATGGCTAAACCCTAGATGTCTAGCCTGTATGATTGTGATTGCCTCTATGGACTAAACCCTCTGGTTTATATAGACATCGGAGGGACCTAGGATTGTACAGAGTCAGTTTACAGAGAAAGGAAGATGCAAAATCCGAATGCCAAGCTTGCCAACCACGCAAAGGAGAGTCCCATCCGGACACGAGGGAGGGCCTTATGTCTTGTATCTTCGCGACCCACCAGTCCGGCCCATATCGCATAGCCCGGACGCCCGAGGACCCCCTAGTCCAGGACTCCCTCAGTAGCCCCTGAACCGGGCTTCAATGACGATGTATCTGGCGCACAGATTGTCTTCGGCATTGCATGGTGGGTTCCTTCTCCGAATACTCCAAACTAGTCTTCCGCACATAAGAGTTGTATCCGACCCTGCTTACAACCCTAAGCTATAAAAGCAACAATACTTAAAACAAAATAAGTCACGTCCATGGGCAACCCTTTCGGTGAGACGTTATGTTCTAGCCTTGTTATTATTCTGAACCGTTTTACAGCCCCCGTTCCGCATTTCGAGGCATGACCATTGACACGTCTTGTCAAAGCAGAGATCGTGTCCCCTTATCACGGGATTCTCGTCAATGCGGGTTTGGGTAATCCAACCATGTCGTTTGCACGTCTCCTTGGGAATAGGCGAGGTTTAAGGCTTATGAGGGGGCGCTTGATATTCACTGCCTCTATAAGAGGACAAAGACCCATCCGTTCACCTCAGCCTTCTTCTTCCTCTGCCCTTCTGTCCCCGAGCTCCAGTGCCCAAGTTCTAAACTTTCCCTTCGCCCCAACTTCTCCAGCAATGGCCGGATCTGGTTTCCAGGGCAAGTGGATAGCCTCCTCCGTAACGGAGAAGGACATCAAAGATCTACGCGAGGCGAGGTACTAGACGGCGGATGTTAAACATAGGCTTCCAACCCCAGGGTAGGTCATCCCCACCTCGAAGCCCAGTGAGAGGGTGGTATTTACCCCCCACTTCCTCCGAGGACTTGGGTTCTCCCTTCATTCCTTCGTCCGAGGTCTCATGTTCTACTACGGGCTGGATTTCCATGATCTGACCCCGATTTCTTCCTCCACATCTCGGCGTTCATCGTCGTGTGTGAGGCATTCCTTCGCGTCCCCCCACACTTCGGCTTGTGGCTCAACGTCTTTAACATGAAGCCGAAGGTGGCCGAGGGCCAACACGCCAAGCGTGGCGGTGCCATTGTGAGCAAGCTCAACCATGTCACCTGGCCCAAAGGGAGATTTGTGGATACTGTCAAGGTATGGCAGCATGAGTGGTTCTACATTACTAAACCCCGTGGCACCAAGTGGGACGTTGCTCCTGCTTTTAGATCTAGACCTCCACTGCGGCTCGCGTCCTGGACCAACAAGGGTCTAGACTGGGGATCACCTGATGAAGTATCAACGCTGCAAAAGTGCATCAAGAGTATGATAGCAAAGGACATCACCCTTGCTGATGTGATCCAGGTGATTCTTAGCCGTCGAGCTCTTCCCTGCCAACCACAGCCTCTCAAAATGTGGGAGTTTAATCTGGAAGGGATACGGACCCTGTAGCGATTCTTTGACACGACGCATAAAGGATCTGGAAGCTGCTCTTCAAGAAGCAGAAGACGTGGCCAAGGACGTCTGACGACACCGGCCTCGACTGCAACAATCCGGCATCCCCTGTAAGTATCATATTTCCAAAGGGCCATTTGCATTTCTGTCCCTAACTCGAACCACCTAATCAGATATACCTATAATTCAAAAGCCTGCTCAAAAATGCCCCTCCGCCGCTATGTGCACTTATAGAAATGCCCTTCCGCTTTGTTACCGTCCGGTCAAAGGCATTTGACCATCAACGGGATGTTTTCTAGACATTTCTACCCCTCCCTCCATGTGTCACTTACGCGTGGGACCCACTCAAAGAAAAATAAAAATAAAAAGCTCTCTCTGTCGTCTCACTTACACGTGGGACCAAAAATAAAAAATATCAATTTCACATGGGGCCCACATGTCATTGTTTCATTGTTTTCTGATATGGTACTCACTTATTTATTTTAGGGGCGGGCCCATCTCCCATCTACATGACGGAGCTTGAAACGAGTACGGGCGCTCCGGGGTTGGCTCGGGACTGCGCGGGAGCACGCTAGGGCGAGCTGTGAACGGTCCTGGAGCAAGGCGGGGTCACGGGGTGGTCCGCAAGGGCACTGGGAGTTTGTAGAGCAGCCGGGAAGCTCGCCGGCGACGAGGTCCCGTGGCAACGGCGGAAGGCGCTAGGCACGAGCAAGCTACAGAGGGGGAGGGGACTAAAGAACGTGAGCAAACACATAAGTGGCTTACTTATTTGATGAAGGCATGATCCAGGAGGCTTGGGATTCACCAGAGTGACGACCTCGTCGTCCACGGCGGACGGCGGAGCGAGTTGATGCTGACATGGTGGCTCGGGAATGAAGGGCTCCACAGCGAGGGGTCCACAGGGTCTAGAAGCACCAGATGTCGACGAGGCAACCAAGATAGAGCATAGGGACGGCGTAGTAGGGGAGATCAAGGCACGGCAAAGCATCACCGGAGGGGGAGAAGATGACATCAACCACACTGATTTGAGGTGTTATACTTCAATTAATTTGGTGTGGAAGTCAAGGACGAACAGGCGGATCCCTTGGACAAGGCTATGGGTCGTGGGGTTCCCGTTGGCCGCCTGCATGACGAACAATACCTGGGCGGACGGCCATGATTCCCGCGGACCACGTCTTTCTCGCGTGGCAGAGAGAAAAGAGGGTGCACAGGGGGGGTATGGCGTGGACCGGATCGAGGAGGTCATAAGGGACCGGAGCCGTGCAGCACCTCACCCGACGAGGCTACTGCTAGTTGCGTGCGCCCCCGCCGGAGTTGAGGGAGAGACAGGAAAGAATTTTTTAGGGTGGGTCCTACATGTAGGTGAGACAGGTAGAGAGAGGAGAGATAGAGCCTTTTCTTTTTATTTTTGTTTGAGTGGGTCCCACACGTAAGTGTCACATGGAGGGAGGGGTAGAAATGCCCAAAAAATGTCCCGTTGACGGTCAAAGACCTTTGACCGGATGGTAACGGAGCGGAAGGGCATTTCTATAAGTGCACATAACGGCGGAGGGGCATTTTTTAGCAGGCTTTCGAATTAGGGGTATATCTGATTAGGTGGTTCGAGTTAGGGACACATATGTAAAATACCCATTTCCGAACATTACTTAGCTCGTCAATCTTAGGGAGGGGTACTAAAAATTCCATCTCCTGCATACGACTGGATAAAGAAGGCGGAGCGGATTAAATGTCCGGCCCCTCTCCCCGAAAACCCAGCCGAGCCTCTATTGATGAGGATTCTGGTCCCGGCCCTACCAGGCGCTGGTGAAGAAGGACAACAACAAGAAGAGTAAGGAGGCCGAAGGTGGCCTCCATCACGAAGATACTTCGAGCGTTATGTCCGAAGGAACCGAGGCCCCTTCCTCTCACGAGAGAGATGAAGACAAGGACGAGGAGGAGGAGGAGGAAGAAGAGAACCCTCCTCTCAAAGGGAAAAAAAGGGCAGCCTCCGCAGATCCGGAGGAGGGGGCGTCCAAGAGGGGAAATATATCCCTCTCAGATGATTTGGATTCAGGCACCGAAGCTGTCCCCAAGCACCGCTCTCGAGCCAAGCCCCTTGCCGAATCGTAAATACCTTAGGATGCCTTACGTATATCCAATCTTTTTACAAATTACAAGAATAATATCAAATTTTGTGTTTCAGTCCGGCCCATGACATCCCTCAAGAATCATCGTCATCAGGGGATCTTTTGCCAGAGAAGATGGAGAGCGAGACGCCTCCACAAGCTTCCCCGCCTCCTAGGACAAACGACACCGAGGTGTCGTCCCAAAGGATTTATCTAGGCTCCGGAGTAGTGCAGGAGGGGACCAAGACGGCGCCAGAGGATAACGCCTTGGCTGCCGAGAACAAGAGGGGCGCAACCCTCATGGAGACCGGTGACGGGGGTCCTGGATCATCTGACCCCCGGCCGGATACTGTTCCGGAGACACAAACGGTTCTAGAATTGAATCAGCAGCCCCATCCACGGGAGGGGGAGATGGATATTCCGGCGGTGACCTCTACTAATGCAGAGGCGCCGAGCATGCCGATGGATGCTCTGCAAAGTGTGTCCGTCTTGAGAAGGTTCAGTCCGCTAAGAACGGGTTTAATGAAGCCTTCATGAGCCTACTAACAGGTGTCGAGATATGTGATGTAATGTCTTTAGCCGCTTTCCATATGAAAAATCTGCCTGTATTTAGATAGTAGCCCCTGAGACTTTGTTTGGCCCATGAAGGAGGGCGAACAGAGGATCTATAGATATCCTCAGAAAATAACATACTTATCTTTTTGATAAAAAACAGGCTTCACTGTTAGCAGCGACCGCTCAGGCCGCCGAAGTTTCCGAACTGAAGCAGAAACTGCAGCTGGTCGACGAGGACAATATCCATATTAATAAGCGGCTCGACGAGGTGCAGGGTATGTTTCAAGTACTCCATATATAATTGAATTAGTTTGCAAATGCTAAGTTCAAGCTTATGCGCTACTATATGCATAATTGTAGATGGCGCTGCTAAGGTCGAGACCCTCAGAAGTGACCTTGCCCGTGCGAAGGAGCAAGCAAGGGTGAGCGATGCAGCCGCTGAGAAAACGACTGCTGATTTGAAGGCCGAACAGGCCACCCAGTGCCAGTTCGAGGAGCGGGTATCCAAAGTTGAGCAAGAGCTCAAGGACGCCACTCGCAAGTGCGAGCTCCTCGAGGAGGATAATAAATCTAAGGCGGTCGAACTCGCCAAGGCCCTTCAAGAAGCCCAAGAGGCGAGGTCCAAATCCCGAGGGGCTCGCAAGGAGATCCGACAGGCCGGACAAATAGCGGCTGGTGATCCCTTTCTTTTACAGTCTAAGTTTGGTGATCAGAGGTATGCCTTGCTTAATCTACTATGGAGTTCTCCAGATGCCTTTGCGGATCTTCCGAAGAGCGTCGCCGACGCTACGCAATTCTACCGAGCCCAGGAGGGGCATGCAACGGAAAAGCTGTTCTGATCGCAATTCGTGAAGTAGGAGCGCTCAACACTGCTGAACGACCAAATGGCGTAGTGGGTCGAGCTGCATAAGATGTCTGGAGCGGCCATGAAGGAGGTCATAGTCCGGCTGTGGCCAGCCGAACCCGTTCCGAGCAGCTATTTTGGCCTAGTGCGGCGACTCATCGATGTCGTGCCCCGATTTGATGCAATCAAGCGGTTAGTGTGCATAGAAGGTGCACGGATGGCCTTCGCCCATGTCAAGATGCACTGGGCGAAGATGAAGGCCACCGTTATCGCGGTTGAGGGTCCTCCCGAAGGCAAGGACCACCGCACGCCGGAGCGCTATTTAGACGACGTCCTAGAGGGTGCTCACTTGATAGAGGGTCAATGCTCAAAGGACATTATATTCGAATGAATGTATCTGAACGACCCGGAAGTGTTTATTATATATATTAAGGCTTTGTGATATATTTGTGCCATTGTCTGAAAGTTCTTTCCTCCTGTGCGGCTGTTTTTGTATTGCCGAGAGTTTTCTGGTCGTCGACTTCAGCCCCCACGTAGATGCTACGGGGGTGTTCGGAATGTCACATGAGCACTCTTGTCCCAACGTCTTGGTCTGTAATGGACGTGTCAGTGCGGCAAGCCAGGCAATCGGACTATATGGCTTTACCACTCTCACTTAGCCATAGGAGTTTTACGATGGGGCTATAAAATAGCCCCTGGTACATATGCGGCTATCTGAATGTAGATGCGTTACGTACATGACCGGAAAAATAGTCCTCCGTTTAATATGGAAAAAATTGTTAAAGATTTAATAAGTCGCCGAGTGGCTGACCAGCTCTCGCCGCATCATGACAGTCAGTTTTCGGCTTTCTCTACTGAGGTGCTTGACTGGACGAACCAGAAACACAATCGCAGTAGTTCTCCCTTTACTACCCTAGCCGAACAAACGGAATGTGAGGTAGCAAACACAGGAGGGGCAACCCAACTATTGACCAAAGACATGATTAGGAGCCGATGCATATAATGCCAAGTTCGGGACGCTGAAGTGTGCTACAAAGTTGTTCGGGCTTTTGTTTGGCGAAACATATGTGGCTGTATAGAGCCCGTGGTAATGGCTGTCGAGGTATGTGAGTGAGACAATCTGGGGAGATGGAGTACGGTTTTATGAATAAAGTTGATACCGGAAAATTGTCCCCACTAGGATCTGATTGATACGTCAAAACGTGATCTTACAGAGGGTACCATAAGCACCAAAGCCATTTTACATGCCGAGGGTCTAATAATAAGGAGAAAAGCTCAACACATGTCTTTTGGATAAGGTTTGGTCTGAAGAGTCCTTTGGATATCCTGCCCCACGTCTGCGCCGCTTTCGCCTTGTAGAGAGGGGTTCCTTAAAAGGAATGGTCTTCGGTTATCCGCACAAAACCGGGCTCGAATAGAGTCCTTGTAAGTCCGTAGGATATATAGGTTCGAATGCACTTGTAGTACGAGAGAAAAAGCAATCGAAGAAAGGTGTAAGGTCATACAGGGTCGAACCGAGACCTGTTCGTATTGTGCCTCCATTGATTCCCAAGGTATTTTGAGTGCGTAATGATGCATGGGCGGTACGAATTCCGCGGGTGTGTGCGGCGATCGACGGAGGCGAAATTGCTAGTCTAGCTTTGGAAGTACCGAGCCGTCAGCTTGGGGTACTGACCGGACTCTTTTAACAAAGTTCGGTGGCTTGATGGCCGATAAGGTGTGCGGCTTGAGGGGGACGCTCTATACTTCGGTCGCGAGAGCCACAGTGTGCTCCTCCGTACGGAGGGAGCGTTCCGTGTTTCCATTGACTATTATGACGCCATGTGGACCAGGCATCTTGAGCTTTAAATAAGCATAGTGCGGGACCGCGTTGAATCAAGCGAAAGCGGTCTGTCCGAGCAGTGCATGATAGCCACTGCAGAAGGGGACGATATCAAAGATCAAGTCTTCGCTGTGGAAGTTGTCTGGCAAGCCGAAGATGACTTCCAATGTTATTGAGCCCAAGCAACGGGCCTCTACACCAGGTATTACTCCTTTAAAGGTAGTTTTAGTGGGCTTGATTCATGACGGATCAATGCCCATTTTGCGGACAGTGTCCTGGTACAACAGGTTAAGAATACTGCTACCCTCCATGAAGACTCGAGTGAGGTGGAATCCGTCAATAATTGGATCGAGGACCAAAGCTGCCGATCCTCTGTGACAGATATTGATCGGGTGATCCTTTAGATCGAAGGTGATCGGACACGCTAACCATGGGTTGAATTTGGGGCGACCGGCTCTACGACGTAGATGTCCCTTAATGCGCGCTTGTGCTCCCGCTTGGGGATGTGAGTGACGTAGATCATATTCACCATTTTGACCTCGAGGGGAAATTTCTTCTGCCCCCTGTGTTCGGTGGGAGAGGCTCTTCTTCGTCGTCCTCGCCGGGCAGCCTTTTCCCTTATGTTCGGCGTTGAGCTTGCCGGCCTATTTAAAGACCCAACAGTTTCTGTTGGTGTGATTGGTAGGTTTATCGGGGGTGCCATGAATCTGGTAAGTTCGATCAAGTATTCTTTCCAAAGTGGATGGACCATCTTTGCCTTCTTTGATTGGCTTCTTCCGTTGACCGGATTTGGGGCCACTGAATTCGGCGTTGACCATTGTGTCTTCGTTATTGTTTTGACGCTTGTGCTTGTTGCGTCATGTCTTGCCAATGCCGTCCCTGGCTTTAGAGGTGCCTAGATCGCTAGTACTATTGCTTCTATGAGCTAGCTAGCTATCTTCTCCCGCGCAAAAGCGGGTCATAAGTGCGGTGAGGGCTGCCATGGACTTCGGCTTCTCTTGGCCAAGGTGTCGGGCGAGCCACTCATCTTGGACGCTGTGTTTGAAGGCCGCGAGGGCTTCGGCGTCCGGGCAATCCACAATCTGGTTCTTTTTTATTAAGAACCTGGTCCGGAGCTTCCGGGCTAATTCGCCGGGTTGCTGGATTATGTGACTAAGGTCATCGGCGTCTGGGGGCCGAACATAGGTACGTTGGAAGTTGTCTCTAAAGGCGTCCTCCAAGTCTTCCCAGCTACCAATAGGAGTTTTCTGGGAGGCTGTTCAGCCAGTGCCGTGCTGGTCCCTTAAGTTTTAGAGGGTGGTACTTGATGGCATGTAAGTCATCACCGCGAGCCATGTGGATGTGGAGAAGAAAATCTTCAATCCATACTGGATTTGTTGTGCCATCATATGATTCAATGTTCACGGGTTCAAACCCTTCTGGGAACTGGTGCTCCATCACCTCATCGGCGAAGCATAGGGGGTGTGTGGCGCCTCTGTATTGGGCGATGTCACGATGCAGTTCGAATGAAGTCTGTATGCGATTTTTGGATTGGGTGAGGTTGTGCTTGTCGTGCCAGGCTTGATGGCCGTCTTCTCATGCTGGTGCATGCCCCCTTGATCCATAGATTGATATGGTATGACCAGCTGTATTGTCCAGGTCCGGTCGCAGGTCGTACGTGTATCCTGTAGCCGCTGTCTCCCTACCTCAAGGGTGAGGTGGTGCGGTCTGGTGTTCGGCTTGAGTTGCCGCCCTGTCCCGGCCACGAGGTGGTCGGCCAGGTTCGTCCGTGGTGTTACGCGTTGTCGGTATAGGTTCCGGGACCACGTCATCGAATTGGGATAGCAGCATGTGCTTTGGGTAACTCTTAGTTGGGCGCTCAAGGCCGTATTCCTCAGCTGCCAGGACATTAGTCCATCTGTCATTGAGTAAATCCTAATCAACTTGAAGTTGCTGCCGCTTCTTTTTTAGGCTTCTTGCCGTGGCTATTAGCTGGCGCTTAAAGCACTCTTGTTTGAGGGGTTCCTCTGGTATGATGAAGTCTTCGTCATCGAGGCTCTCATCCTCTTCGGAGATCGGTAGGTGTCGGTGGGAAACGACACCTATGGGATCACGAGGATCCCTTCTGCGGTTGCGGGGCGCAGGGTTGTGAGAAGAGCAGGATTAGTAACCAGCACAAGGATCGTTTACCTAGGTTCGGACCGCGTGGATGCGTAAAGCCCCAGTCCTGCTTTGGTGGATGTATTGAGTGTTCTTGAGCTCTTGAACTAGCTATGGTGACTGCGTGGTTCAAAAGAGCCGAATCCCTCTCCAGTACGCCATGGGCCTCCTTTTATAGTTGATAGGGGCTGCCACAGTGGCACACAGGAGGTGGAAAGGCCTACAGTGCTATGAGCTTATCACTCGTATTACAGGACAAGACGCATTTAATGCATAGCTTAGGTGTCCTCTTACTTTATCGGGGACGGGAGCGAGGCCCGACCCGTCCGTCGCCGCTCCTCCATGCTTCGACACGCGCCCTGGCTAGCGATGCATGCGGCGCCATGTAGGCAGGCAAGCAGCTGAGGTGGCGCGGTGGTGGAGCTTCCACAAAGATCTGCATGCTGCCATGCAGGCGTGTGCTGAGTTGGCCTGGAAGTTGCATGTTGCCACGCAAGTGCCTACCCAGCTGGTTGGGCTGGCAGCTGCATGCGAGTGGCGGTGGAGACTTGGTTGGTGCGGGCCTGGCAGTGGCCCCGCTGACGCTCTTGGTAGGGGCCTTGCCGGGTGGCCCGGCAAGGGTCTTGCCGTGGCGCGCTGTCGTCCCCGACAAGGATCCTGCCGGGGGTCTTGCAGGTTTCCTCGGCAAGGGTCTTGTCGAGGATCGTTGCCTTCCAATTCTCATCTGATCTTGAATATTCTTTGTCTTCACAAAGATCTGCATGCCACCATGGAGGTGCCTCCCGAGGCCTGGCCCAACGTGGTTGATGGTGTTGGAGACCGTGGGTTCGAGGGTGGCTCACTCCGCTGGTGTGGGCGAGCCGCCCCAGCAAGGGCCTTGCTGGGGCTGCTGAGGCTGCCCCGGCAAGGGTCTTGCCGGGGAAACCTGCTTCGTCCATCTGCTCTCTGTGGTTTCGGTCTCTAGCGTTGCGCTGATTGTTCTTGTGCCTTCGACTCCTCCCTTTTGCCCTGCTAAGTGTGGTTTCGGCCCGTGGCTCTGACTGCCCGTGCACAAGTAAGGGGTACGAAGGAGTGCCCCTACTTTAGTACACTGACAGGAGCCCCCGGGCCTGGGCCACAGATAGGCGCAACGCGTTGTTGGGCCATGCCCAAAACGGTGCGCGGGCACGCGGGGCGGTTTTTACTGTGGTAACTGCTTCGTCCGTTGTGCTTCCCCACGACCCGTGTCGAACGCGCGTTGTGGAGGAGCATGCATGACATGGGAGGGGGGCATGCGTGGGGCGGTTCCCGCACGCATGCGTCGTATCACAGTTAATGGGAAAGGAGGCGGCCCGCGCCTTCCCCGTAAAAGGGAATAACCACGGGCACGCTGCTCACTTTACCCCCTCCCTGCGTCTTCTCCAATCTTGGAACCGCCGCCCCCTTTCTTCCTCTTTCTCGAGCCCCCCATCTTCGTCCACCGTCATTGCGCTTCCGTCATCCTCTGCCCTCTTGCTTCTCGCAGCTGCCATGGCGCCCAAATCCACCAAAGGCAAGGGAGTGACCAAGGATGATGGGGCAACGGAGCAGCCGGAGAGCGAGCTGGTGGCGCGACGGGTGCAGTTTGCCTACTTCCCCTCGACGGTCGACGTGTCCGAGCTCCGGGAGTTCTTCAAACCTCTATGGGGGGTGAAGATGGGGGGAGAAACGATGGGGCACCCAGCCACGTGCGTCATCCCCGCGAGCGCCGAGGCCGCCCCAAATCGGTACCCCTTCTTTGTCGACTACTTCTCCTGCAGGCTCTGTCCCCCCTTCTCCGATTTCTTCAAAGACGTCATGCACACCTACGACTTCCGCCTTCTGGATTTCACTCCGAATGCCTTGGCGTGCATGGCTCTCTTCGCACATCTCCGTGAGGGCTTTGCTGGGGTGCACCCCAACACAGCGCTCTTCCGCCACTACTTCTCCCCTCGGATCCAAAAGGGAGGCGCCATCTCCGGTTGCGTCGCCTGGATTCTGAGGGCCAAGGGGGCGTACCCGGAGGGCGCCACGAAGGAGAGGTGGGAAGAGTGGCGGGGCCGGTGGTGCTGGATTGAGGAGGAGAACGCGCCAGCATTCTGCGAGGTTCGCCGGGAGCCGCCGGTCCATGGAAAAGACTGGGCGACGTCGACACCGATGACAAGAAGCTCATGATTGCCACCACCAGGATCCTCCGGCTCACTGAGGCCGGGCTCACCCTTGAAATGATCGGGGAGGACTTCATCCGCCGCCGAATCGCTCCTCTGCACAACAAGGGGAGGCCAGCCTGGCTTTTCATGAATGCTGCTGACATCATGAGGCTCCACCTCGGCCTCGACCACAACCTGACGGTGCTGAGGCACGCCCATCTCTGCCAATGGATCTTCTAGCTTGAGGTAAATCACGACGGCGAGGTTGAGCAGCCCGGCAAGGCTGCGAGGGCTACCGCGAAGGCCGGCAAGGTTGTCAAAGAGCCCGTTTTCAAGTTGTCAGTGGGAGTGGTCCCGCTGTGCAACAATTCTCGCCGGTCTGACATTATCGCCATGATGTCGTACTTCAATGCGCACGGCCTTGACCCGAGCTGGGTTGAGTCGGACGAGCTCCAAGTGCAGGAATTCTTTGACACCTTGCACGAGGGGTACGTCACCGCCGAGTCGCGGCTCATCCAGGACACCTCCCAGGCGGAGCTGGACTACATCGCCGCCAGGGTGGCGGAGGCGAAGCTCGCTGAGGAGGCCGGCAGCATGGAGGACAAGGCCGCGGCGGAAGCGGAAAAAGAAGAGCTTGCCCGGTGGGCGGCGGCCGCTGGGGAGGCCAGCAGCGCCAGCCCTGGGGTTCCCCTTGTTGAGAACGTGGCCGACGACTCGTCGGATGAGGAGGACGAGGGGGAGGAGACCGCGACCGCCGACTTTCCAGTCACTGGAAGAGGGCGAGTCCTGCGGCGGGCCACCTCCGGCGAGCCGGTCCGTCCGAGGGCTGCAGCGACGAAGAAGGCGGTGAAGGCCGTCGCAGCAAAGAAGAAGGCATCCGCTTCTTCATCATCCAAGCGTGCCCAGACGCCACCGCCTCGCCCCTCGCCGGCAGACGTTGGCACGGGGATTGCTTTTGACTTTGGGCCCCTCAGCCCGGAAAGGAAGAGGAAGGCAGCAGAGGAGGAGGAGGAGGAGGAAGAGTAAGCTCTGCTTTTCCCCCTTATTTTCTTTTTTGTTTTCTCCATTTCCTCAAATGGTGCCGCCTATTCTAAATCATCTTCATCCTGCAGGGACGTGGAGACGCTGGCCCAAAGGGCGAAGAGGGCCAGGATTTTGACGAGTGGCCAGTCCCCGACAGGCACCTCTAGCACGCCGCTGGTGGTGTTGAGCAGCCCGGACAGCAGCCCCCGGCCCAGCCCCCAGCGTGAGTCCATCACCCGTCCTTCGTCGATGTGCGCTAGGGGTATGATACTTTGCTACTGACCATGTTGTGGATGTAGGAGGGAAGCAGCAGCAAGGGGAGCCACAGAGGGCTTCTCCCAACGCGCCGCCCCCATCGACCACGCCGCCCTGAGGGGCGTCCCCGGCAAGGGCACCAAGCACCGAGCCCATGCACACGGAGGAGGAGGAAGAGAACGCGGGCGCCGGTGGCTTTTCCTCGACGCCGAACCTTAGCGGAGAGGGGACTTCTGCTTCTCGGCTTGGCACGGGTAAGCCACTCGCTTTCCGTTTTTGGTTGTGTTCTTTCTTTCTTCTTTTTACTGGGCTTTGATCTTGGCCCTACCCTATCCCCTTCTTGGCATTCAGACTTCCCCTTGGTGGACCCAGAGGACGTCGATACCGTCATCAAGGATGTCGCCAAAGATGTCGCGGCGCAGGCCAAGAAGATCGCTGCCGAGGAGAGCGCCAGGGGCGCTGCTGAGGACGCCGCCAAGGGGCCCGCCAGGGAGCCCGACAAGGGACCTGCCGGGGAGGCCGGCAAGGTTTCTTCCGGGGAGGTGGTTGATGACCAGCCCTCCTCCTCTGCCGCCTCCGGCTCCGGCAGGTACCTGAGGGTGGGTGACGACTTGTTCGTCCACCTTCCAGGCGTGTCGAGAACCAGGACACCCGTCGAGGGAGAGGTGTTTGACGACGAAGTGCTTGCCACGGTCGGGCTCGAGGTCGTCGACGAGCCGAGCGATGGAGGCGACGGCTCCCAGGAGGAGCGGCTGCTTTAGGCCATGGGTGCCAGCTTCCGGAAGCTCGAGGCGCTCTATCGTGCCCGTTTGGACAAGGCCAAGTCCAGGACGGCGGTGGTGGAGAAGGCGTAGGCAGACCTCCAGGAGCGCGTCACCGAGGTGCAGGACTAGGTCCGCCAGGCTCAAGACGAGCTGAAGGCCGCCCATGGCGAGCTGGCCAAGCATGACGTGGAGCTCACCATTAAGCTGGCCGACGTCGAGAAGGCCCAAGAGACGGTGAAGAACTTGGCCGCCGCCGCCGAAGCCGCCCGGACCCAGCACGATGCCGCACTAAACTCCCAGGAGGAGGACCTTGCCGCGCGCGAGTAGAAGCTCGCCACCACGCTCCACGGCAAGGATGAAGAGGTGGACAAGCTCGCTGCACAGCGGACCCGAGAGCTGGAGTAGAGGCACAGGGAGGCACTCGATGCCCAGGCTCTGGTTCACGCCGGCAAGGTGAAGGAGCTGGAGGCGGAGAGGGATGAGCTGAAGGAGTAAACTCTGAAGCTGTCCAAGGAGAAGGGCACGCTCAACAGCGCCCTGGCGGAGGCACACGGCGTGACCATCAGCAAGGCCGGAGAGCACTCCGAGGCCAACAACTCCATCAGAGACCTCAAGCTGAAGCTGGAGGATCTCGAGAAGATGTGTCGGAGGCTGAGGGAGTCCTGGACTAGGGGGTGTCCGGATAGCCGAACTATCATCATCGGCCGGACTCCAAGACTATGAAGATACAAGATTGAAGACTTTGTCCCGTGTCCGGATGGGACTTTCCTTGGCGTGGAAGGCAAGCTTGGCGATACGGATATGTAGATCTCCTACCATTGTAACCGACTCTGTGTAACCCTAGCCCTCTCCGGTGTCTATATAAACCGGATGGTTTTAGTCCGTAGGACACAACAACAACAATCATACCATAGGCTAGCTTCTAGGGTTTAGCCTCCTTGATCTCGTGGTAGATCTACTCTTGTAATACCCACATCATCAATATCAATCAAGCAAGACGTAGGGTTTTACCTCCATCAAGAGGGCCCGAACCTGGGTAAAACATCGTGTCCCTTGTCTCCTGTTACCATCCGCCTAGATGCACAGTTCGGGACCCCCTACCCGAGATCCGCCGGTTTTGACACCGACATTGGTGCTTTCATTGAGAGTTCCTCTGTGTCATCACCAATAGGCTCGATGGCTCCTTCGATCATCAACAACGACGCGGTACAGGGTGAGACTTTCCTCCCCGAACAGGTCTTCGTATTCGGTGGCTTTGCACTGCGGGCCAATTCGTTTGGCCATCTGGAGCAGATCGAAAGCTACGCCCTTGGCCGTCAGGTCAGATTTGGAAGTCTTAACTTCACGGCTGACATCCGCGGAGACTTGATCTTCAATGGATTCGAGCCACAGCCGAGCGCGCCGCACTGTCACGATGGGCATGATTTAGCTCTGCTGCCGGACAGTGCCCTGGAGGCCGCACACGAGTCCGCTCCGACCCTTGATTCGGAGTCGGCTGTGCAGATCGAGGATGGGTGGTTAGACACCGCCTCGGGGGCTGCAACCTCTACGGTGATAGAGCCGAATACTGACTTTGTCCCTTCTGAAGCTCGTGACTCCAAGGTGCCGAACTCCTTGGCGGACTCTGAACCTCCCGCGCCCCCTCCAATTGAATCCGATTGGGCGCCGATTATGGAGTTCACCGCTGCAGACATCTTTCAACACTCACCTTTCGGCGACATCCTGAGTTCGCTAAAGTATCTCTCGTTATCAGGAGAGCCCTGGCCGGACTGCGGTCAGGACGGTTGGGATGCAGACGACGAAGAAATTCAAGACCCACCCACCACCCACTTAGTAGCCGCTGTCGACGATCGAACCGACATGCTAGACTTCGACTCCGAAGACATCGACAGTATGGATGACGATGGGGGAGACGACCAAGAACCAGCACCTACTAGGCACTGGAAAGCCACCTCTTCATACGACATATACATGGTGGATATCCCAAAGGATGGGAATGGCGAAGGAACAGCGGAGGAAGACCCCTCCAAGAAACAGCCCAAGCGCCGGCGTCAGCGGCGCCGCTCTAAATCCCGCCACAGCAAGAATGGCGATTCCGGCACCGGAGATAATAATACCCCAGACAGTGCCGAAGACAACCCCCTCCAGCAAGATTCAGCGCAGGAGGACGGAGATGCCAGCCCTCATGAGAGAGCGGCAGACGAAGAGGTCGAGGATGATAATTACATGCCTCCCTCCGGAGACGAGGCAAGCCTCGACGACGACGAATTTGTCGTGCCTGAGGATCTCGTCGAACAAGAGCATTTTAAACGCAGGCTTATGGCCACGGCAAACAGCCTCAAGAAAAAGCAGCAACAGCTTAGAGCTGATCAGGATCTGCTAGCCGACAGATGGACTGAAGTCCTTGCGGCCGAAGAGCATGAGCTCGAACGCCCCTCCAAAAGCTACCCCAAACGCAAGTTGCTCCCCCGATTAGAGGAGGAGGCATATAAACCTGCATCACTAGAGCACAATACGGCTGACAGGCCACCTCGTGGCCGCGACAGAGAGGCCTCTAGGCCCTCCACTAGAACCGTACCCCGGCATCGCTCGAAAAGCACAAGGCCACAGGGGAACGCTCCGGACTTGCGAGATATATTGGAGGATAAGGCAAGACAATCAAGATCGATCTACGGATCGCGTGGGCGCCCCATGATACGTGACGACAACCGTCGCGCCGGACACAGTAAGTCCGGCCGGGCCGAACACAATAGACAAAGCTCGTTGGAGCTCCGTCGCGATATAGCCCAATACAAAGGCGCCGCACACCCACTATGCTTCACAGATGAAGTAATGGATCATCAAATCCCCGAAGGGTTTAAACCCGTGAATATTGAATCCTATGATGGCACAACAGACCCCGCGGTTTGGATCGAAGACTATCTCCTTCATATCCACATGGCCCGCGGTGACGATCTTCACGCCATCAAATACCTCCCACTCAAGCTTAAAGGACCAGCTCGGCATTGGCTTAACAGCTTGCCAGCAGAATCAATTGGGTGTTGGGAGGACCTGGAAGCCGCATTCCTTGATAACTTCCAGGGCACGTATGTGCGACCACCAGACGCTGACGACCTAAGCCACATAATTCAGCAGCCAGACGAATCGGCCAGACAATTCTGGACACGGTTCTTAACTAAGAAAAATCAAATCGTCGACTGTCCGGATGCGGAGGCCCTCGCGGCCTTCAAACATAACATCCGCGACGAGTGGCTTGCCCGGCACCTGGGACAGGAAAAGCCGAAATCCATGGCAGCCCTCACATCACTCATGACCCGCTTCTGCGCGGGAGAGGACAGCTGGCTAGCCCGCAGCAACAACCTCAGCAAAAATTCTGGCAGTCCGGATACAAAGGACCGCAATGGCAGGTCGCGTCGCAACAAGAACAAACGCCGCATTAACGGCGACAATAATGAGGATACGGCAGTCAATGAGGCTCCAAACCCGGTCAGCGGAAAAAGCCATTCAAAAGAACTACTACGGGTCCGTCCAATTTGGATCGAATACTCGATTTCTCGTGCCAGATACACGGCACCCCCGAAAAGCCAGCCAACCACACCAACAGGGACTGTTGGGTATTCAAGCAGGCAGGCAAGCTAATTGCCGAAAACAATGGCAAGGGGCTGCATAGCGATGACGAAGAAGAGACCCGACCGCCGAATAATAGAGGACAGAAGGGTTTCCCCCCACAAGTGCGGATGGTGAATATGATATACGCAACCCACATACCCAAGAGGGAGCGGAAGCATGCACTCAGGGACGTATACGCGATGGAGCTAGTCGCCCCGAAGTTCAACCCATGGTCCTCCCGCCTGATCACTTTTGATCGAAGGGACCACCCCACCAGCATCCGCCACGGCGGATTCGCCGCATTGGTTTTAGACCCAATCGTCGATGGATTTCACCTCACCAGAGTCCTGATGGACGGCGGCAGCAGCCTGAACCTGCTTTATCAGGACACAGTGCGCAAGATGGGCATAGACCCCTCAAGGATTAAACACACAAAGACGGCCTTCAAAGGCGTCATACCAGGTGTAGAGGCCAATTGTACGGGCTCAGTCACACTGGAAGTGGTCTTTGGATCCCCGGATAACTTCCGAAGCGAGGAGTTAATCTTCGACATAGTTCCGTTCCGCAGCGGCTTTCATGCTCTGCTCGGACGGACCGCATTTGCAAAGTTCAATGCGGTGCCGCACTACGCATACCTCAAGCTCAAGATGACATGCCCTCGAGGAGTCATCATGGTCAACGGAAACACCGAACGCTCCCTCCGAATGGAGGAACATACAGCGGCTCTCGCGCAGAAGTACAATGCAGCCTCTTAAGGCAATTCTCGAGTCCGGCCGTTAAGTGACCGGACGCGGCTAAACGCGCCCGGAGTAACCTACAACAAGACCACCTGGCACGTTCCGAGCACGCGTAGCAATGCGGCCCCAACCCCATTCCTCGCAAGATTGCAAGACTGGTCCTTCGCGTACATCATTACGCTCTGGAGATACCATGGGCATAAGGGAAGGGGCACAACCACGACAGGCCCAGAATGCGGCTCAACCACATCAGGGGCTCCCAAGTGTGTCATTCCTTTTTTTTTCTTACCCACAGGACTCCGTTAACCAGAGGCCCTGTCCGGCATTAGACCGGCCGAACTCACGATGCAACAGCCAGGGAAGGTGAAAGGCTACAACGAATATCCAGGTGGTCTCAATTACGAGCACTAAATCTGTTTTATACACCATTCCGCAGCCTACCCCTGGAGGGGGACATGTTTAATAGTCCCACCCCTTGCTTATCGCACTATTTGTATCGTTCTGCATTCATGGCAGTATTTCTTGAATAAACAATGCAGCACCTTTTTGCTTCCAATCGCATTCCTTTTTTATACATATGTTCATTTATGACATGTCGCATCCGTACACTTTGGTACGGCTAAATACACCAGGGGCTTAAGTTCCCCACATTATGGTGTGATAAGTCCGAACACTTTCACAAGTGCGGCACCCGAACTTATAGCATTATATGCATCGGCTCCGAATCATGTCTTGGGTCAATAGTTGGGTTTGCCCGGCTCCCATGTTTTGGTACCTTACGTTCCGTTCTATCGGCTAAGGTAGCACTGGGAGAACCACTGCGATTGCGCCCCGGTTGAGCTGGGCGAGCGCCTCAGTGGAGAAAGCTAAAACTGACCGTCATGATGAGGCGAGAGCCGGTCGCTGTTCGAGAGGTTTTTTCGAGTCCCTAAAGACTTATGCCGCTTAGAGCGAGGAACCGGCTTTGTCCGGCCCAGGCGTGGATAGCGCCCCGAATTCGGCCTTCCGAACACTAGGGGCTTCGCCGAAATTTAAAATTATAGAATTCTATGGCTAAGTGAGAGTGTTCAAGCATTATAAGTCCGGTTGCCTAGTTCGTTGTGTTGAGCGCCTCCCTAGATGGACCCAAATATGGGAACAAGAGTGCTCAAATTTATCCCGAACACCCCAGCACTCGTGGCATGGGGGCTGAAGCCGACGACTTGCCATCTCTCAGATTTGATAAACAGCCGCACAGAAGGTAATATTTTAAATCAACAAGCGTTGCTTAGCGCATATGAACAAAGTTTTCAGCGCACAGGATAACAAAATGCGAGTCTACTCAAATATTACATTATTGGAGCACTCACCCGCAATAGTGCGGGCACCCTTCAGGACACTCTTGTAATACATCTCGGGCGTGCGATACTCCTTGCCCGGCGGTGGCGCGTCCGTCACAAGCTTCTCAGCATCCATCTTGCCCCAGTGCACCTTAGCACGGGCAAGGGCCTGACGGGCACCTTCAATACAGGCGGACCGCTTGATGACCTCAACCCATGGACAAGCATCCACCAGCCGCCGCACCAGGCCAAAGTAGCTCCCAGGCATGGCCTCATTGGGCCACAGCCGAACTATGAGGCCCTTCATGGCCTGTTCGGCCACCTTGTGGAGCTCGACCAGCTGCTTCAGCTGGTCGCTAAGGGGCACTGGATGTCCGGCCTCAGCATACTAAGACCAGAAGACCTTCTCCGTCGAGCTCCTCTCCTCGGCCTTGTAGAAAGCGGCAGCATCGGACACGCTGTGGGGCAGATCTGCGAACGCTCCTGGAGAGCTAGGAATTCGGGTAAGTAACAGGTAATTCACATTCACATGCTTGCTTTGCATGAAAAATGCCTTACCCGCCGCTATTTTCTTCAATGCCTCGATTTCCTGAAGGGCTTTGTGGGCTTCGGCCTTAGCATCTTTGGCGCTCTCAAGAGCCGATGCAAGCTCGGACTCTCGAGTCTTCGAGTCACGCTCCAAACTCTCATGCTTTTCCATGAGAGCCTGGAGCTCTTGCTGTACCTCCGCCACCCGTGCCTCCTGCTTCTCTCGCCCGGCGCGCTCCACGACCGCATTAGTTCGGCTGCGGACACCGCCTCCTTCAGGGTCTCCACCTCGTTCGTGGCCCCTAAAGTACACACGTTATCCTTGTCATTTCTCTTGCAACCAAATCCTTTTCTGTAAGGTACAACTTTAATAAGGTGTTACTCACCTTCCTTGTCCTCGAGCTGCTTCTTGGCACGGCCGAGCTCGTTCTCGGACCGCTCGAGGCTTTGCTTCAAAGCATTGACCTCCGCAGTCAATGCGGCAGAGGTCAGCAGCGTAGCCTGCACTCCCATATTGACATATTTATTAAGACTCCTGCGTATATCTTTTCAGATCCTCAGTCCGGCTTTTCTTTCCGAACACCGAACCGAGCATCAGGGGCTACTGTCTATGCGGTACTATTTTACATATATTAATATTCTTACCTCAAAGCCTGATAGAAGGCTGCTGCAGGCTTCGGTCAGTCCACTTTTGGCGAGCTGAACCTTCTGAATCACCACACTGATGACAGTGCGGTGTTCCTCCTCGATGGAAGCGCCATTGAGCGCCTCCAGCAAGTTATCCGGCGCCTCCGGTTGGACGGAGGCCACCGGCGCCACGGTCTTGCCCTTCTTGTGAAGGGGCCGCCCACCGGACTCCGGAACCACTGCAGGTTCCGGTGCGAAGTCCGGCACGAAGTCCGGGAGGTCGCCCTATGGCACCTCCGGGTCCTCCTCCTCCGGGTGGGTCCCTCTCTAGGATCCCACCTCGGCGTCGTCAGCGTCATGGGGGGACGAGGTGGTTGGAAGTGAAGTACTGTTCACATCCAACGACCCCAAGGACCCGCTCAACGAAGCGGGAAGATCATCCTTGGGCGGACTGCAGGGTTGTATGCGGCGTTAGAAAGACACCATGTGGCAAAAAGAAAAATCATGAAGTCATTCGGGAGTTCGGATACTTATGATCTCGCCAAGGGCTTGGCCCTTGGAGGCCAATCCTCGTTGTCGTCACTGGCGTTGGCGGAGCAGTCCAGGGGAAGAGTTCTGCCCTTCTTGGACCCTTCGGCCTCCCTCGTTGGGGAGGCCCTCCTTTTCTTCCCTCCCCCCATTGGGGGAGAGGCCTTTTTCTTCTCCTCCTCGTCCTCAGGGGAGGAGTCCGCCTCGAAGTCATCGGACACCTGAAAACGGGAACTCTTTCGAGTGCCCGTGGCCTCCTTTTTGGCCTTCTTCTCCGGCACCACGTGGGGTGCCAGAACCAGCAGCCCCGTTAAACGGGCGTCCGCTGGGTCTTCTGGCAAGGGGGCTGGACAGTTAGTCTGCTCGGCCTTCTTCAGCCAGTACTGTCAAAGGAGAGGGAGTTTAGATCCCGCATAGAGTCAAACTATGAAAAACAAGTGTCCCATAAAGGGTAGAATCGCTTACCTCGCTAGCCTGGCGCAGCGAGCTGAATCCGCGATCTTCGGTAGCAGATGCGGGAGCCTCGGCACCCTTGAACAACACCTTCCAGGCATCTTCGTACCTAGTGTCGAAAAGCCCGCTCAAGGTTTGGTGCTGAGCCGGATCGAACTCCCACAATTTAAAGGCCCGTTGTTGGCACGAGAGAATCCGGCGAATGAGCATGACCTGGACTACGTTGACAAGCTTGAGCTTCTTGTTCACCAGCTTTTGGATGCAGGCTTGGAGTCCGGTCAGCTCCTCCGAATCGCCCCAAGTCAGGCCACTCTCTTTCCAAGAGGTGAGCCGTGTGGAGATGCCAGATCTAAATTCGGGGGCCGCTGCCCATTTAGGGTCACGCGGCTCAGTGATGTAGAACCACCTCGATTGCCACCCCTTGATGGTTTCCACGAAGGTGCCCTTGAGCCAAGTAACGTTGGGTATCTTGCCCACCGTGGCGCCTCCGCACTCCGCTTGACTGCCCTTCACAACCTTCGGCTTGACATTGAAGGTCTTGAGCCACAAGCCGAAGTGGGGCTGGATGCAGAGGAAAGCCTCGCACACGACGATAAACGCCGAGATGTTGAGGATGAAATTCGGGGCCAGGTCATGGAAATCCAGGCCGTAGTAGAACATGAGCCCCCGGACAAAGGGGTGAAGTGGGAAGCCCAGTCCACGGAGGAAATGGGGAAGGAATACCACCCTCTCATGGGGCCTGGGGGTGGGGATGGGCTGCCCCTCGTTGGGGAGCCGGTGCGCGATGTCGCTGGACAGATATCCGGCGCTGCGCAGCTTCTTGATGTGCCCCTCCATAACGGAGGAGGCCATCCACTTGCCTCCCGCTCCGGACATAGTTGGAGGAGGTTGAGGTGAGATGTGCGAACTTGTACGCTGGAGCTCGAGTGCGCGGAGATGGATAAGCAAAGGAGGAAGAAGGCATAGGTAAAAAGGTGGATCCTTATCCCCTTATATATGGGCGGACGAAGCCATGCGTCCCCATCGGCCTGATAAAACTCGCTTTTCTCCCAAGCGCCGCAATCAATGGCGCGGTTGGGTTACCCACGTCCATATTGATGGGAATCCCGGAATATTGGTTGTGGTGTGACGTCACGCCACGAAATACGTCAGCAGATTGAACTTGTGTTAATATTATTCTCTCTACGGTGGAATGTGGAATTTATTTTGCAGAGCCGGACACTATCCTGGTGTTCACAATCTTCTATAAATTATTCGGAGGAGGAACCCTCCTTGCAATGCCGAAGTCAATATGCGCGCCAGACTCGTCATCATTGAAGCCTGGTTCAGGGGCTACTAAGGGAGTCCTGGACTAGGGGGTGTCCGGATAGCCGAACTATCATCATCGGCTGGACTCCAAGACTATGAAGATACAAGATTGAAGACTTCGCCCCGTGTCCGGATGGGACTTTCCTTGGCGTGGAAGGCAAGCTTGGCGATACGGATATGTAGATCTCCTACCATTGTAACCGACTCTGTGTAACCCTAGCCCTCTCCTGTGTCTATATAAATCGGATGGTTTTAGTCCGTAGGACACAACAACAACAATAACAACAATCATACCATAGGCTAGCTTCTAGGGTTTAGCCTCCTTGATCTCGTGGTAGATCTACTCTTGTAATAACCACATCATCAATATCAATCAAGCAAGACGTAGGGTTTTACCTCCATCAAGAGGGCCCGAACCTGGGTAAAACATCGTGTCCCTTGTCTCCTGTTACCATCCGCCTAGACGCACAGTTCGGGACCCCCTACCCGAGATCCGCTGGTTTTGACACCAACAGAGGCCAAGGCCCGAGAGGGGACCCTGACCAAGGACCTGGAGACTGAGAAGCAGCTGCGGAGGAACGAGGTCGCCAACCTTAACAACCACGTGGAGGGTGAGAAGCATTGGCTCAGACGCCTCACCATCATTGCAAACTCGTCCGCCACGCAGCTAGCCACCATGGGGATGTCGGACGTGAGGTACGCCCCAGAGACGAGCCTGAGCCCCAACGCCAACCTGACCCTGTTCTTTGAGAGGTTCGTCGGTGCTCCGGAGCGGCTTCACTCCAACTGGACGGCCTCCCTGGCCGAGGAGTCCCGGATGCTCTGCCGGGGCGCCATGACCAAGGTGCTTGCCAAGATAGTGCAGTGGCATCCTGACCTCGACTTTGAAGCTGCACTGAAGAGCTTGCCGGAGGATGTAGACATCGCGGCGCTCAAGGAGCGTATCAAGCCCATCATCAGCCGCATCGACAGAATCAAGAGGTTAGAGGGCCGGCGCCGGGACTAGGCACCCCATTTCTTATTGCCGCTGTAGGTTCATGACCAAGACAATTGCTATCTTTAGTTAGAACCGCGGCGGCAATTTCTGTAATATAACTCTACAGTACTTCTGACATTATGCATGTTATTTTCCTGTTTGATTTTCCTTTGTATGTCCACCCTACGTTAACTAGGTAGGCTTGTCGGCGCGTAAACCCAGGACGGCGTCTTGAGGATGGATCCCCATTGGCCTGCCGGGTGCGCTTGCTACCGGGCGAACCACCTTACCGCCCTTAACGCGGCCGCTCGAACTGTTGAGCTTGACTTGAGTCAGAGTCGAGAGCGTTGCTAATTGCGGAAGGCTACCCTGCCGCTCTCGATGCGGCCGCTTGAGCTGTTGAGGGGACTCGAAATAGAACAAGGGCATTGCCAATTGCGGGAGGGCCCCTCTGCGTACATGTTTTCCATACATAGGCAAAATCTCCGAGGACGATAACCTTATATTAAGGAGGAAAGTTTAAAGTTTGGCATGACTTAGCTTTTTCGTCGCCGCCCTGGCATTCTTCGCGCTCGCAGGCAGCGCTGCTCTCTTGGCCGCCTTCTCCGTGGGAGCCTTGGCAATGAAGAATTGCTAGGCCAACTACTAGACCAGATTCTCACAATTGTGCCCCCTACCTGGCGCGCCAAAGATGTCGGTGGGAAACGACACCTATGGGATCATGAGGATCCCTTCTGCGGTTGCGGGGCGCAGGGTTGTGAGAAGAGCAGGATTAGTAACCAGCACAAGGATCGTTTACCCAGGTTCGGGCTGCGAGGATGCGTAAAACCGTAGTCCCGCTTTGGTGGATGTATTGAGTGTTCTTGAGCTCTTGAACTAGCTACGATGACTACGTGGTTCAAAAGAGCCGAATCCCTCTCCAGTACGCCATGGGCCTCCTTTTATAGTCGAAAGGGGCTGCCACAGTGGCACACAAGAGGTGGAAAGGCCTACAATGCTATGAGCTTATCGCTCGTATTACAGGACAAGACGCATTTAATGCGTAGCTTAGGTGTCATCTTGCTTTATCGGGACGGGAGCGAGGCCCGTCCCGTCCGTCACCGCTCCTCCTTGCTTCAACACGCTCCCTAGCCAGCGATGCATGCGGCGCCATGTAGGCAGGCAAGCAGCTGAGGTGGCGCGGTGGTGGAGCTTCCATGAAGATCTGCATGCTGCCATGCAGGCGTGTGCTGAGTTGGCCTAGAAGCTGCATGTTGCCACATAGGTGCTTGCCCAGCTGGTTGGGCTGGTAGCTGCATGTGAATGGCGGTGGAGACTTGGTTAGTGCGGGCCTGGCAGTGGCCCCGTTGGCGCTCTTGGCAGGGGCCTTGCCGGTTGGCCCGGCAAGGGTCTTGCCGTGGCGCACTGTCGTCCCCGGCAAGGATCCTGCCGGGGGTCTTGTGGGTTTCCTCGGCAAGGGTCATGTTGAGGATCGTTTCCTTCCAATCCTCATCTGATCTTGAATATTCTTTGTCTTCACAAAGATCTACATGCCACCATGGAGGTGCCTCCCGAGCCCTGGCCCAACGTGGTTGACGATGTTGGAGACCGTGGGTTCAAGGGTGGCTCACTCCGCTAGTGTGGGCAAGCCGCCCCGACAAGGGTCTTGCTGGGGCTGCTGAGGCTGCCTTGGCAAGGGTCTTGCCGGGGAAACCTGCTTCGTCCATCTGCTCTCTGTGGTTTCGGTCTCTTGCATTACGCTGATCGTTCTTGTGCCTTCGACTCCTCCCTTTTGCCCTGCTAAGTGTGGTTTCAGCCCGTGGCTCTGACTACCCATGCACAAGTAAGGGGTACAAAGGAGTGCCCCTACTTTAGTACACCGACAGTAGGTAGTTACTATCCTTCGAGCCCTCATTCCTAACGGGATCATCGGGGTTAACTTGGCCATCCTCCCAATCATCATGTTCGGATGTTGGCTTGACAGAGGCTTCTTGCTCTTCGGTGTTCTTCAGAGTATTATTGTCTCCTGTGCCGGTATTGCTGTCTTTTTCGTGACGCGATTTCGAGCGGCATCGCCGACATCGACGCTTTGGTGGTGCCTCAGAAGGCTTGTCCTAGACGGGACCCTTCCCACCATCGCCGTCATCCTCTTTGGGTGTGTCCACCATGTACACATCATATGTGGGAGTGGTCGTCCAGCGTCCGGTGAATGACGTGTTCTGGCTTTGCTCCTCTTCGGCATCGTCGTCCATACCGTCGATGTCTTCGAAGGCGTAGTCGAGCATGTCGGTCAAGTCTTCGACAGTGGCTATGAAGTGGGTGGTGGGTGGGACATAAAGTTCTCCTCTCTCAGCCCCTAGTATGGGCTAGGCGTAGTTCAGCAGTGATGCTTAGGTAATGGCGAGAAGTCACATTAAGTCCAGGGTTTCGTTTAAAAGCGAGATTTGGACAGGGAGCAAGAGTCCATGGAGATGGGCGGGACAGAAGTTCCCTGGCTGAGTTTGCATGACATGGACCTCGAGGGTTCGGAGCTGGTGTTTGGGGGTGAGTCTGGCTTCATGTTGATGAAGGGAGACTGGCGTGACTCCGGGCATGTCGGTGAACGATCCCCTCCGTCTCTCCGATGTTAAGCTCTACGGCTGCGGAGAGTCCAGCGGGCTCTGAACTCCCGTCTTCGGACTCGGTGATGTGTTCCGGATCTAAGGCCGGAGCTGTGGTCGAGGCCGCAAACCCTTGGAAGATCAAGTTTCCTCGGATATCAACGACATAGTTTAGGTTTCCAAAACTGATCTGATGACCAGGGGCGTAGCTATTGATCTACTCTAGATGGCCAATCGAATTGGCACACAGTGCAAATCCGCTGAATACGAAGATTTGGCCGGGGAGAAAATTCTCCCTCAAGGCGGCATTGTTGTGGATGATTGACGAAGCCATCGAACCTTCTAGCGACGACACGGTGGAACTCTCAATGAAAGCACCAATGTCGGTGTCAAAATCGGCAGATCTCGGGTAGGGGGTCTCGACCTGTGCGTCTAAGGATCGAAGGTAACAGGAGGTAAGGGACACGATGTTTTACCCAGGTTCGGGCCCTCTTAATGGAGGTAATACCCTACTTCCTGCTTGATTGACTTTGATGAGTATAGGGGTTACAAGAGTTGATCTACCTCGAGATCGTAACGGCTAAACCCAAGGAATCTAGCATGTATGATTGTGATTGCCTCTATTGACTAAACCCTCCGGTTTATATAGACGCCAGAGGGACCTAGGGTTGTACAGAGTCGGTTTACAGAGAAAGGAAGATGCAAAATCTGAATGCCATGCTTGCCATCCACGCAAAGGAGAGTCCCATCCGGACACGAGGGAGGGCCTTCTGTCTTGTATCTTCATGGCCCATCAGTCTGCCCCATATTGCATAGCCCGGACGCCCGAGGACCCCCTAGTCTAGGACTCCCTCAATGATGCCGCAGTTCCCTGGCATCTTGAGGACATTGTAATCGTGGTGCGTTGCCGCCATGAACTTGGCGAGAGCTGGGTATCCGAGGATGGCATTGTACGGCAGGCGAATGTCGGCGACGTCGAAGTCGATGAGTTCGGTGCGGTAGTTCTCGCGTTTGCCGAAGGTGACAGGGAGGCGAACCTGCCCGATCGGGTGTGTGGAGCAGTCGGTCACTCCTGAGAAGGGCTTGGTAAGCTGAAGCTAGTGATATGGCATTTGGAGCCTGTTTAACATTTGGACAGAGAGAACATTGAGCCCAGCGCTGGCATCGATGAGCGTCTTGGTGACGAGCACATTGCTGATGATGGGCGAGCAGAGCATTGGGAGCGCGCTAGCTGTGGCCGCGCACTTGAGTTGGTCGGAGGAGTCGAAGGTGATGGCGTACTTGGACCACCTGAGCGGACACGTCGCCTCGAGATTGGGGAGGGCTGCATTCACCTCATGCGTGAACTGCTTGAAGATGCGATGAGAGGATGGAGCATGGGAGCCGCCCAGGATGCAGGCAATGGAGCGAGGCTCTTGGAAGCCCCCAGCTCCCTCATCATGATGATGGTCTTCGTTCCTTCTTGGCGGCGGCGACGGTGGAGGAAGACCAGCATTGCCTTGAGGCCGATCCTCGCAAGGCTGATCCCTCTAGGTGCCCTCGCGAGGCTGGCCTTGCCAGCGGTCTTCCCGAGGCTGGTTGCGCCACTCCTGACGATGGCCATGGCCGTCCCAGCGTCCTCCACCTCGGCATCCTCCGCACCCGTAGCCTCGATCGTTACGCTCGGGGCGACGACCGAGGCGCCCGTCACGGATGGCCCTGAGCTCCTGGCAGTCGTTGGTGTTGTGGTTCTCCATGTTGTGGAAGACACAGAATAGGCGGCTGCCCTTGGATGACTCTGGGTGATTGCAGCCGCGCTTCATCTCTTGCTCGGCTGCGAGCACGACCGGTCCCTTGCGCTTCACGTCCTTGGCCTTGGCCTTCTTGTCTTCTGGGTTTGCATCGGGGAGCTCGAGGAGAGTGAGGCGTCCCTCCTCAGCTCTCGTGCACTTGGTTTCCATGTTGAACATCTCCAGGGCCATGCATAGGTCTTCGTGTATGGTGAGCTCCTCCTTCATCGTGACATCGCGGACACTATCGGTGAATGCCGAGATGATGGCTTCGTCCGACACCTTGGGAATCTTAAGGCGAATGCCGTTGAAGCGTTGGATGTACTTCTGCAGGGTCTCTCCTGGTTGCTGCTTGACGCGTCGCACGTCACCCGCTGCCGGCGGGCGGTCGCAAGTGCCCTGTAAGTTGGCGATGAAATGCTCCCTCATCTTGTTCCGAGAGGAGATCGATCCCACGGGCAGGTTCAGGAGCCAGGAACGTGCGCCGTCCTTGAGGGCCATGGGGAACCAGTTCGTCATGACCTTCTCGTCACCGCTGGCCGCCTTGATGCTCAGCTCGTAGAGCTGCAGGAACTCGGCGGGGTCGGCGGTGCCGTCGCAGCATGGAGGCAGGTCAGGCTTGAGCTTCCCTGGCCAGACGATGCTACGCAGCTCCGGAGTGAACGCGCGGCACCCCGCTATGGTCATGAGAGCCCACCGTGGAGGTGGAGCCTGGTCTTGGTGTTCGCGCACCGCCACCACAGGCAGCGCGTGGTCTTGACGCGGTGCCGGAAGCGCACGCGCTTCTTCTTGTGGCCGTTGGACCACCTGGCAGCTTGCTTCGTCGCACGCGGGCGCCTGACGCTGCGGATCACGTCGAGGTGCCACCTTCCTTGGCTCGATGATGGCGTCTTGCCTTGGAGGCGGAGGAGGAGCCCCATGTGCTACATCTCCCACAACAGGGGGTGAGGGAGTCCTAGATTAGGGGGTATCCGGACAGCCGGACTATGTACATTGTCTGGACTATTGAAGCATGAAGATACAAGACTCAAGACTCCGTCCCGTGTCCGGATGGGACTCTCCTTTGCGTGGAAGGCAATCTTGGCGATCCGAATATTATATTTCCTTCCTTGTAACCGACTCCATGTAAACCCTAGCCCTCTTCGGTGTCTATATAAACCGGAGAGGTTGGTCCTTAGAAGGCCGATCACAATTACAATCATAATCATCATAGTCTAGCTCCTAGGGTTTAGCCTCTACGATCTCATGGTAGATCTACTCTTGTACTACTCATATCTTCAATATTAATCAAGCAGGAAGTAGGGTTTTATCTCCATCGAGAGGGCCTGAACCTGGTTCAACATTGTGTCCCTCGTTTCCTGTTACCATCAGCCTAGACGCACAGATCAGGACCCCCTACCCGAGATCCGCCGGTTTTGACACAGACATTGGTGCTTTCATTGAGAGTTCCTCTATGTCATTACTGCAAGGCTTGATGGGGCCTTCAATCGTCAACAACACGGTCAAGGGCGAGACTTTTCTCCCCGGACAGATCTTCATGTTCGGCGGCTCCGCACTGCGGGCCAATTCGCTTGGCCATCTGGAGCAGATCGACAGCTACTCCCCTGGCCACCGGGTCAGGCTTGGAAACTTGAACTGCACGGAGGATATTCGTGGAGACTTGATCTTCGACGGATTTGGGCCTGTGCCAGGAGCACCAGATAGTCTCGATGAGCACAGTCTAGACCTGCTGCCGGACAATGTTCAGGAGATCACCCCTGCAGTAGCCTCGGACCTAAATCCGGAGCAGGCTGCGTCGCCTAAGGACGGAGGGATGGGCCCCGCCCTGCAGGCTACACTCTCATCGGCGGTAGAGCCGAACACAGGCCTCACTTCTGAGGAAGCCTGTAACTCCGGACCCCCGGACTCGTATCCGGTTGTTGGTTCCAGTCCGCACTCTCTCGAGCCAGCCGAGCCAGGTTGGGCTCCGGTAATGGAGTTTACCGCTGTGGACATCTTCCAGCACTCGCCCTTTGGCGACATGCTGAACTCATTAAAGTCTCGCTCTTTGTAGGAGGCTCTTGGCCGAACTATGTCCGGCTCGAGCGGGAAGCAGGCGACGAAGGAATTCATTGCCCACCCACCACCCACTTCATTGCCACGGTCGATGATCTAACCGACGTGCTTGACTTCGACTCCGAAGACATCGACGGTATGGACGACGATGTAGGAGAAGAACATGTACCACCGCTCACTGGGCGGTGGACAGCCACCTCTTCCTACGATATATATATGGTGGACACTTCAAAAGAAACCCATGGCGATGAGGCAACAGAGGATAACCCCTCAGGGAGAAAAACAAAGCACGGGCGTCGTCGACGCCGCTCTAAGCCCCGCCACAGCAATACCGGCCCAGGAGACGGAAACAATCCGGATGGTGCCGAAGAGGAATACAACCCTAATCAGCCTGCCTTCAAGCAGGCCGAACTGGCCACGGTGGGATACTTGGAAAGGTACAACTATACGCCCCCCCTCCGGGGACGAGGTAAGCCTCGGCAATGACGAATTCGGTGTGCCTGAAGATCCAATGGAACAAGTTCGCTTCAAGCGATGGCTCATGGCCACGGCAAGGAGCCTGCAAAGGAAGCAACAACAGCTTAAAGCTGACCAAGATTCGCTCGTGGACAGGTGGACCAAGGTCCTGGCCACCGAAAAATACGGACTCGACCGCCCCGATAAAGGGCATACACGGCACACCTGGCTACCTCAACCTAAGCAGGAGAGCCCAAGGCACATACCCCGATGTCAACACATCACTACGGTCCAAGACAATACGAAGGACACACGAAGGGGCTTCCTCAAGCCTCGACGCAACGATCATAAACGTCAAGTCAGGGAAGCCGGTGCCAAGTCTAGCAACTCCCAGTCCGATTAGCGGACAAAGAACAGCTCAAGCCTATCCGGCCCGAGCCACAAACTCGATCAACCATGTGAAATTCATGGTACTCCTAGAAGGACGGCAAAGCATACCAATAGAGAAATGCCGGATCCTCAAAACAAAGCGGCTGGTCGTGTGCCGGAAACAATGAGGGGAGGCGTCTAGTCAAGAGAACCCCCCAGAGCATAAAAGTACGGCCAAATCGCCCCCGATCGCATCAACCACAACAATTCAATTGCAGTACCTCTAGACCTAGTAGTCCGGGGGCTCCATAACACATAAAGCTCCCACGGGTATGAAACCACAAATAACATCTTCTAAAGGATGCCAGGTGCAAAGGCCAAGTTTATTGGCCCACCACTCCAACGGTTGTTTTCGGACCACCAAAAAATGCCACACCAAAGAATAACTCTTCGGCACCTTCCCCTCATACAGTAATTTACCGTATGCTAACGGGATGAACCACGTTGACCAGATTCCACGTGGTAAACCATTAGGCCAACACCATGTAATGTAATTACACTTATAGGCAAGGCCGAACCCCGCCCTTAGAGCGGAAACCATACAGCTGCCGGAGCAGCGAGTCGTGCATGCCTATCAAAATTTTGATATGACAGCCAACTATCTGGACACCCATTGAGGAGTCTGCGCTACTTCACGGTATAACGGCTGGGTTAACCAGGGTCCAATCAGAAACCCTCGGATCAACCACAAGAGGACGTTCAGCTATCTCCAAGCATCTGCCTTTACAAACTAACTTTGACGCAGAACGGGATTGGTGACGTGGAGTCGGCGGGGACACACAAGGACAGAAACATGCAGTCACGATTCACTTCAGACCCACTCAAAGCCCCCCCCCCCCCAGTTTGGTCATCACATGTTTCGCCAAAAACACCTCTTTTATAATCATAAACTGTACTCATATGCATAGACATATAATAGTACTACAATGTGTAGACTTCAACAACACTTACCGGCCGTCGTTTCTCATCGACGCCTCGTGCTACGCACGATTAGGCCAGGGGCTTCACAGTACGGCAGTAAAGTCCGACCACCTTTTCGGTCGCTTGGCACCCCAAACTTATAGCACTATATGCATCAGCTCTGAATCATGTCTTGGGTCATTGGTTGGGTTTGCCCGGCTCCCATGTTTTGGTACCTTACGTTCCATTCCATCGACTAAGGTAGCGCTGGGAGAACTACTGCGATTGTGTCCCGGATCTGCCGGATGAGCACCTCAGTAGAGAAAGCCGAAAACCGGCTGCCATGATACAGCGAGAGCTGGTCAGCTATTCGAGAGGTTGTAAAATCCTTAAAGATTTATTCTTCATAACACCATTATAAATGCAGAGTGCGACGGATCGGTCTTCCGATCAGGCGCCAATAGAGCCCCTAGTTCGGCCTTCCGAACACTAGGGGCTGCGCCGACCATACTCGAACTCCTATGGCTAAGTGAGAGTGGTAAAGCCCTATAGTCCGATTGCCTAGTTCGTGGTGAGGAACACCTCCTTAAAAGGACCCAACCATGGGATAAAGAGTGTTCAGATATGTCCCGAACACCCCCGTATTTTTTCGTGGGGGCAGAAGCCGACGACTGGCCAACTCTCAGGATTTACATACAATAAACAGCCGCACAGGAAGAACATATGTTCAAACAAAACAGGCAATACATAATAAAAGTGCCATTATCCCATATTACAAAGAACGGCATGAATGCCCTGAGGGAAATATAATGTCTTTGGTACACTTATCCGCCACAAGGCGGGCCCCCTTCAGTACACCTTCATAGTACAGCTCGGGCTTGCGATGCTCCTTACCCTCTGGCGGCCCCTCAGTCATCAGCTTCTCCGTGTCAAGCTTCCCCCAATGAACTTTTGCACGGGCGAACGCCATGCGCGCACCTTCTATACAGAATGATCGCTTGATAGCATCAAGCCGAGGACATGCGCCCACAATCCGCTTCACGAGTCCGAAGTAACTGCTTGGAATTGGTTCCACGGGCCATAGCCGGACAACCAAGTTCTTCATGGCTAGTTCGGTTGCCTGGTGCAGTTCGACCAGCTACTTCAGCTGATCGATAAACGGCACCGGATAGTTTGGTGCCAAATACTGCGACCAGAAGTTCCTCTCCGCAGACTTCTTCTCCTCGGTCCAGTAGAATTGGGCGGCATCTTATATGCTGCGAGGCAGATCTGCAAACGCCCCTGTAAAAACAAGAATTCAGCTTGTCGCTTAGAGTTCTCCCCACTATCATGTAAAAATGGCCATGAATACAATAGGCCTTACCAGCCGCAACTTTTCGGGCCTCCTGAATGTCCCGTACAACACCTCGGGCCTCTTCCCGAGCATCTTCCGTGGCTTGGAGAGCTTGGGCGAGTTCAGATTCTTTCCCTACTAGACTCTACTCCAAGCCCTCGCTTTTCTTCACAGCCTCTTGGAGCTCCCGCTCAGCTGTGATGACCCTAGCCTCGTGTTTTTCACGAAGCGCATGTTCGGCGGCAGCCTTCTCGTTGGCATCAGCCACAATCTTCTTCAACGCCTCATATTCAGCACTCGCTCCTAGGGCATACAACACAAATACTTTTCAATAGGCACAATTACTCATTCGTGCCTAATGCAAGACAATGTTTCAACATACCTTGCTTGTCCTCTAATTGCTTCTTCACACGGCCAAGTTCCTCCTCGGCCCGTTCCAGGCTCTGCTTCAATTCGGACACTTCCGCATTATGAGCGGCCGTCTTCTCCGCAGACGCCCGTTTTCACACAAAGGGGTATACGTCATTAACAAAGGTTCCCACGAAAACATAGGATTTGATCCCCTGCCCGGCTCTCTCTTTCGCTGGACAGTGTATCAGGGGCTACTACTCATATTATGATGATTCCTCAAAGGTTTCTTAGAAAACATACCTCAAAAGCCTTTATAAGGCCAAGGCAGGACTCATTCAGCCCGCTCTCGGCGGACTGAATCTTTCCAACCACCGCAACCATGAGGGTCCGATGTTCATCGACGATAGATGCATTCTTTAACGCTGTCGATAGACCGCCTGGTAGCTCTGCTTGGACAGAGGTTGCCGGCGGAGTAGGCAAGCCTCCCACCGTCGGAGATGGCTTCTCGCCCGATCCTGGAGCCTTAGAGGTCTCCAGGACCTTGTCCGGCTATGGGCTGAACCCAAGCTCGCCCCTGCCGTCGGCACACTTGGGGGCCATCGCTCCCGCGTGTCCTGCTCCAGAAATATGCCCCCCTGGTCTGGGTCCCGTTGAGACAACACTTCAGTGTCGCGCCTGGACTTTGGGGAAGGGGCCTTTGGAGGCGTCTCGCTCGCCAGGGCGTCTGAGCTCAGTGAATCCTCCGATGAGGACTGTCCAGCGCGAGACCTCGCTGGGCTGTACAAAATATGGCAACAGTTAAAACTACTATACCCAAACAATCCCGGACGCATATGCATGTTCGGATTTCGTATACTTACGACTTTTCCAGGGGCTGGGCCCTGGGATCCTACTCCGGGCTGCTATCAGCAGCCGTGGTGGATGCCTTTGGGAGGGAACCTTCCCCTCTCTTGGGCGATTCGGCCTCCAGGGATGAGGAGGCCATCCTTTTCTTCCCACCTCTAGAGTGAGGCTCGTCCTCCTCTCCTTCCTCATCTTCGTCTTCAGAAGAAGGATCGTCGCTGGAGTCTTTGGATTTGGCGTCCGAAGCCTCGCAACGACGGAGGCCACTCCGGATCTTTTTGACCTTCTTGGAGGCCTCTTTCTTTGGCGCCTCGTAAGGCGCAGGGACCAGCATCTTCATCAGAAGAGGTCCGGCCGGTTCCTCCGGCAGCGGGGCCGAAGAATTTATCTGCTCCACCTTTTTTATCCATCCCTGGGGTTATGATAGAACACGATAAAGATGTCTCCCTCAAGACATGCCAACTAAGGCATGGATGGATGGAGCGTAGCTATGACTTACCGGACTTGCAGAATGGGATAATTGATACCCACGGTCCTCGAAGGAGCCCGGCCATGATTTGCCGGACTTAAAGAGCACCTTCCAGATATCCTTATGGGAGGAATCGTAGAGCTCCCAAAGGGTCTGGTGCTTGGTTGGGTCGTACTCCCACAAGTTGCAGGCTCGACGCTGGCATGGGAGAACCAGACGAACTAACAGCACCTGGACTACGTCGACGAGCTTGACGTCCTTGTCGACCACGCTCTTAACGCGCGTCTGGAGCAGCGACAGCTCATCGGACGAGGACCAGTTCGGGCCCTTCTTGGGCCAGGATGTGAGCCGCAGTGGGGCTTCGGATCTAAACTCTGGAGCTGCAGCCCACTTTTTGCCACATGGTTCGGTGATATAGAACCACTGCTGCTGCCACTCCTTGACGGAGTCGTTGAAGGCACACGTCGGCCAAACGACCTTGGGCATCTTGCTCACCATGGCGCCGCCGCACTCGGCGTGCTCGCCACTCACCACCTTGGGTCTCACATTGAAAATCTTCAGCCACATACCGAAGTAAGGCGAAATCTGGAGAAAGGCCTCGCACACGACGATGAATGTCGAGATATTGAGGAAAGAATTGGGGGAAAGATCATGAAACTCAATCCCATAGTAATACATGACTCCATGAACAAATGGGTGAAGGGGAAACCCGAGCCCGCGGACAAAATGGGGAAGGAACACGACTCTCTCATGAGGCTTCGGAGTAGGGACGACCTATCCCGCTGGTGGGAGATGATGGCCGATCTTCTTGGCCAGATACCCGGCCTCCCGGAGCCTCCTGATATCCTTCTCCTGGACGGTGGAGGCCATCCATCTTCCTCCCGCTCCGGATCTGGACATCTTTGGAAGACCTCTCTTTGATGGAAAAGGAGAATGCCTGGGCGTTGGGGCTCGAACAGAGGGGAATGGGCTAGCGGAAGAAGAAGGTGTGGGTAATGGGGAAGAGTCCTTATCTCTTTATAGAGACGGCAAAATCTTTTTTGCGCCTCCCCACTCGCCTGGTGGAAACCACTCGCTCCCCACTCGCCGCGATTAGCGGTGCGGTTGGATTACCCACACCCGTATTAATGAAAATCCCACAATAAGGGGACACGATCTCTACTTTGACAAGACGTGTCAAGGAAACTGCCTCGCAATATGCGCTATGGCTGGTTGTAGGAAAACGGTTCGAATAATAACCCTACCGTGATGACATGTCACGTTGTCTAAAAAAGTTGTCAGCAGATTGCATTTGTGAAATATCATTCTCTCTACGATGGTGTGTGAAGATCATTTTGCAGGTCCGGACACGCTTTGAGTGTTCGATAAATACTTTGGAGTATTAGGAGATGGAACCCGCCTTGCAATGCCGAAGACAAGACTGCGCACCGGACTCATCATCATTGAAGCCTGGTTCAGGGGCTACTGAGGGAGTCCTGGATTAGGGGGTATCCGGACAGCCGGACTATGTACATCGTCCGGACTATTGAAGCGTGAAGATACAAGACTCAAGACTCCGTCCCGTGGCCGGATGGGACTCTCCTTTGTGTGGAAGGCAAGCTTGGCGATCCAGATATTATATTTCCTTCCTTGTAACCGACTCCATGTAAACCCTAGGCCTCTTCGGTGTTTATATAAACCGGAGAGGTTGGTCCTTAGAAGGCCGATCACAATTACAATCATAATCATCATAGGCTAGCTCCTAGGGTTAAGCCTCTATGATCTCGTGGTAGATCTACTCTTGTACTACTCATATCTTCAATATTAATCAAGCAGGAAGTAGGGTTTTACCTCCATCGAGAGGGCCCGAACCTGGGTAAACATTGTGTCCCTCGTTTCCTGTTACCATCAGCCTAGACGCACAGATCGGGACCCCCTACCCGAGATCCGCATGTTTTGACACTGACAGGGGGCGGTTGAGGCAGCGAGTGAGTTGGTGCAGCAAAATCCCCAGCGGCGCTCGAGCTCAGCGATGCGGTCGAGCTAGTCCTCATAGAGGTCATCAACCGGGCGGTGCGCAGGAGCTCGCACGCCATGAGCAGAGCAGCGTGCGTGTTCGCCGGGCCACGGTAAGCGTGAGAGAACGAAGCATCTAGAGTTAGCAGAGTGGCGGTGCACCCGTCACGGTGCATAGACGGATACAGTGAAGAGGCTTGTTGCTCGTGGCATGCAGGGCCCGTGGCGGTGTTCGACACCGGTGACAGGGTCGGCGAGGGCAGCCGTTGCCCGCCGGCACTGTCTGAGCAACACGGGCGGCAAGGGCGGCCCAACGCTCAACACGAGCTCGCCGCTCATCAGCCATGGAAGCAGTGGAGCAGTGGCGAGTTGATCGATGGGAAGGAAGCTCCGACGCACCCCTACCCGGCGTGCCAAATGTCGGATTACGGGTTCCAGAAACCCTTGAGACGTTCGAACTCCGGGGTGCGTGCGAAGATCTCACTCTCCCTAGTCTGCCGACTCGCTAATCTCGCAGCCTAACGCATCGAGCTCGAAGGAAACGAGACACAACAGTTTACCCAGGTTTGGGCCACCTTACGGTGTAGAACCCTACTCCTGCTTTGTGGTGGATTTGCCTCAAGGGGCTGAGGAAGAACTAGTACAGTGGAGAACAACCTCAGGAGGCATGTTCTTGGGCCCAAGTGAGCTGGTGAGCTAGTGAGGGTGGAATGGAGCCGATCCCCCTCCTTGGTGGTGGCTAGGTCCTATTTATAGTGGCCTTGGTCCTCTTCCCGAATGGAGGCGGGAAGGGATCCCACAACAGCCAAATTTGAAGGGAGACAACTAGTACATCTTATCCTGACTAAAGTGGTCTTCACCTGCAAAAGCCTCTAGTCGTGACGCTGCGGTGGGCTCGGCGATGACCTCTGTCCTAGCAGTCTTGGTCTTGTTGCACGGGAATGGAAACCTTTGGCTACTTCCTCGGTACTCCACGCCTGCTGCTTGCCTCCTTTGCACCAAAGAGGAAACTGGTACTCTGCGCCCGCTAGCGCCCGCCTGGCCTTGGTCATCATCGCTCACGTCATCCAACCTCGCAAGGTGATCCTTGCATAAAAACCTCCGCTCCTCAGGAGCCATCCTGAGGAGGCCGATCCCTTTGGAAGTCTTGATGTCGTTGGCCTCACAAGGCTTGGCCCCTCGCGAGGGTCGTGGGTTATCAATGTTGAAACTCGGTCGTACCAGGCCGCTGGTGGAGCCACGCCGCAGGCCGCAGGTAGGCAAGTCTGGGTACCCCCGCATCCAGAACGCTGACAGTTTCCGTGAATTCGATGATTGTTCTTTAAATTTGCATCTTGCAGATTCCACTATTAAGAAACCTATGGGAAGGGTTAATGATGTTCTTATTGATGCAAATAGGAATTATGTGCCCATAGATTTCATTGTTCTTGATATAGATTGCAATCCTACATGTCCTATTATTCTTGGTAGACCTTTCCTTAGAACGATTGATGCAATTATTGATATGAAAGAAGGAAACATTAGATTCCAATTTCCATTAAGGAAAGGCGTGGAACACTTTCCTAGGAAGAAAATTAAATTGCCTTATAAATCTATTATGAGAGCCCCTTATGGATTGCATACCAAAGATGACAATACCTAGATCTATTCGCGTTTTTATGCCTAGCTAAGGGCGTTAAACGACAGCGCTTGTTGGGAGGCAACCCAATTTTATTTTTGTTCTTTGCTTTTTGTTCCTGTTTAGTAATAAATAATTCATCTAGCCTCTGGTTAGATGTGGTTTTATATTTTAATTAGTGTTTGTGCCAAGTTAAACTTTTAGGATAGCTTACGGTGATAGTTCTGTTGATCCTGCTGAAAATCAAAAACTTTTGCGCCTAGGAAAATAATTTCAAAATTCACAGAAACGTGATTTTGATCTGGATTGGTGCACAAATTTCTCAGGTTTCCTAATTTATCAGGATTTTTGAAGTTAATAAGTATTCGAGAGTTACAAATTGCTACAGACTGTTTTGTTTTTGACAGATTCTGTTTTTTACGTGTTGTTTGCTTATTTTTATGAATCTATGGGTAGTATCGGGGGGTATGAACCATGGAAAAGTTGGAATACAGTAGATATTAAACCAATATAAATAAAGAAAGAGTTTTCAATAGTACCTTAAAGTGGTAATTTATTTTCTTATACTAACGGGCCTCATGAGATTTTCTGTTGAGTTTTGTGTTGTGAAGTTTTCAAGTTTTAGGTAAGGATTTGATGGACTATGGTGTTGGGCAACGTTGCATAAAATAAAAAAATTCCTACGTTCACCATGATCAATCTATGGAGTCATCTAGCCACGAGAGAGGGGAGTGCATCTACATACCCTTGTAGATCGCGTGCGGAAGCGTTCAAGAGAACGGGGTTGAGGGAGTCGTACTCGTCATGATCCAAATCACCGGAGATCCTAGCGCCGAACGGACGACACCTCTGCGTTCAACACACGTATGGTTGGGAAGACGTCTCCTCCTTCTTGATCCAGCAAGGGGGAAGGAGAGGTTGATGAAGATCCAGCAGCACGACGGCGTGGTGGTGGATGCAGCAGCGATCACGGCAGGGCTTCGCCAAGCTTCTGTGAGAGGGAGAGGTGTTGCAGGGGAGAGGGAGGCGCCAGAGACTTGGGTGCGGCTGCCCTCCCACCCCCCTCTTTATATAGGCCCCTTGGGGGGCGCCGGCCCTAGGAGATGGGATCTCCAAGGGGGGGGGTGGCGGCCAAGGGGGTGGCTTGCCCCCCAAGGCAAGTGGAGGCGCCCCCACCCCTAGGGTTTCCAACCCTAGGCGCAGGGGGACCAATGGGGGCGCACCAGCCCACCAGGGGCTGGTTACCCTCCCCACTTCAGCCCATGGGGCCCTCCGGGATAGGTGGCCCCACCCGGTGGACCCCCGGGACCCTTCCGTGGTCCCGGTACAATACCGATGACCCCCGAAACTTTCCCGATGACCGAAACTGCACTTCCTATATATAATTCTTCACCTCCGGACCATTCCGGAACTCCTCGTGACGTCCGGGATCTCATCCGGGACTCCGAACAACTTTCGGGTTACTGCATACTCATATCTTTACAACCCTAGCATCATCGAACCTTAAGTGTGTAGACCCTACGGGTTTGGGAAACATGCAGACATGACCGAGACCCTCTCCGGTCAATAACCAACAGCGGGATCTAGATACCCATGTTGGCTCCCACATGCTCCTCGATGATCTCATCGGATGAACCATGATGTCGAGGATTCAATCAATCCCGTATACAATTCCCTTTGTCAATCGGTACGATACTTGCCAGAGACTCGATCATCGGTATCCCAATACCTCGTTCAATCTCATTACCGGCAAGTCACTTTACTCGTACCATAATGCATGATCCCGTGGCCAGACACTTGGTCACATTGAGCTCATTATGATGATGCATTACCGAGTGGGCCCAGAGATACCTCTCCGTCATACGGAGTGACAAATCCCAGTCTCAATTCGTGCCAACCCAACAGACACTTTCGGAGATACCCGTAGTGCACCTTTATAGTCACCCAGTTATGTTGTGACGTTTGGCACACCCAAAGCACTCTTACGGTATCCGGGAGTTGCACAATCTCATGGTCTAAGGAAATGATACTTGACGTTTGGAAAAGCTCTAGCTAAACGAACTACACGATCTTTGTGCTATGCTTAGGATTGGGTCTTGTCCATCACATCATTCTCCTAATGATGTGATCCCGTTATCAATGACATCCAATGTCCATAGTCAGGAAACCATGACTATCTGTTGATCAACGAGCTAGTCAACTAGAGGCTCACTAGGGACTTGTTGTGGTCTATGTATTCACAGATGTATTACGATTTCCGGATAATACAATTATAGCATGAACAATAGACAATTATCATGAACAAAGAAATATAATAATAACCATTTTATTATTGCCTCTAGGGCATATTTCCAACATATGGAATAAGGAGTGGCAAGAGCCTAAGCTTGGGCATGCCCAAGGCACCCCAAGGTAATATTCAAGGACAACCAAAAGCCTAAGCTTGGGGATGCCCCAGAAGGCATCCCCTCTTTCGTCTTTGTATATCAGTAACCTTACTTGAGGCTATATTTTTATTCACCACATGATATGTGTTTTGCTTGGTGCGTTTTGTATGATTTGAGCCTTTGATTTTTAGTTTACCACAATCATCCTTGCTGTACACACCTTTTGAGAGAGACATGCATGAATCGTGATTTATTAGAATACTCTATGTGCTTCACTTATATCTTTTGAGCTAGGCAATATTGCTCTAGTGCTTCACATATATCTTTTTAGAGCACGGCGGTGGCTTTATTTTATAGAAATTGATGAACTCTCATGCTTCACTTATATTATTTTGAGAGTCTTTTAGAACAGCATGGTAATTTTCTTTGGTTATAAATTTAGTCCTAATATGATATGCATCCAAGAGGGATATAATAAAAACTTTCATATAAAGTGCATTGAATACCATGAGAAGTTTGATTCTTTATGATTGTTTTGAGATATGAAGATGGTGATATTAGAGTCATGCTAGTGAGTAGTTGTGAATTTGAGAGATACTTGTGTTAAAGTTTGTGATTCCCTTAGCATGCACGTATGGTGAACCGTTATGTGATGAAGTCGGAGCATGATTTATTTTTTGATTGTCTTCCTTATGAGTGGCAGTCGGGGACGAGCGATGGTCTTTCCCTACCAATCTATTCCCCTAGGAGCATGCGCGTAGTACTTCATTTTGATAACTAATAGATTTTTGCAATAAGTATGTGAGTTCTTTATGGAAAATGTAGAGTCCATGGATTATACGCACTCTCACCCTTGCACCATTGCTAGCCTCTCTAGTACCGCGCAACTTTCGCCGGTACCATATACCCTCCTCAAAACAGCCACCATACCTACCTATTATGGCATTTCCATAGCCAATTCGAGATATATTTACATGCAACTTTCCACCGTTCCTTTTATTATGACACGCTTCGTCATTGTCATATTGCTTTGCATGATCATGTAGTTGACATCGTATTTGTGGCAAAGCCACCTTTCATAATTCTTTCATACATGTCACTCTTGATTCATTGCACATCCTGGAACACCTCCGGAGGCATTCACATAGAGTCATATTTTGTTCTAAGCATTGAGTTGTAATTTTTTGAGTTGTAAGTAAATAAAAGTGTGATGATCTTCATTATTAGAGCATTGTCCCATGTGAGGAAAGGATGATGGAGGCTATGATTCCCCCACAAGTCGGGATGAGACTCCGGACCAAAAATAAAGGGAAAAAGGAGAGAAAAGGAAAAATAAAAAATAAAAAAAATGAGAGAAAAAGAGAGAAGGGGCAATGTTACTATCCTTTTTCCACACTTGTGCTTCAAAGTAACACCATGATCTTCATGATAGAGAGTCTCCTATTTTGTAACTTTCATATACTAGTGGGAATTTTTCATTGTAGAACTTGGCTTGTATATTCCAATGATGGGCTTCTTCAAATTGCCCTAGGTCTTCATGAGCAAGCAAGTTGGATGCACACCAACTTAGTTTCTTTTTGAGATTTCATACACTTATAGCTCTAGTGCATCCGTTGCATGGTAATCTCTACTCACTCACATTGATATCTACTAATGGGCATCTCCATAGCCCATTGATACTCCTAGTTGATGTGAGACTATCTTCTCCCTTTTTGTTTTCTCCACAACCACCATATTCTCTTCCACCATAGTGTTATATCCATGGCTCACGCTCATGTATTGCGTGAAGATTGAAAAAGTTTGAGAACATCAAAAGTATGAAACAATTGCTTGGCTTGCCATCGGGGTTGTGCATGATTTAAATATTTTGTGTGATGAAGATAGAGCATAGCTAGAGTATATGATTTTGTAGGGATAGCTTTCTTTGGCCACGTTATTTTGAGAAGACATGATTGCTTTATTAGTATGCTTGAAGTATTATTGTTTTTATGTCAATATTAAACTTTTGTTTTGAATCTTACGGATCTGAACATTCATGCCACAATAAAGAAAATTACATGGATTAATATGTTAGGTAGCATTCCACATCAAAAATTCTGTTTTTATCATTTACCTACTCGAGGACGAGCAGTAATTAAAAGCTTGGGGATGCTTGATATGTCTCCAATGTATCTATAATTTTTTATTGGTCCATGCTATTATATTATCTGTTTTGGATGTTTAATACACATTTATATGCTATTTTATATTATTTTTGGGACTAACCTATTAACCGAGGGCCCAGTGCCAATTCCTCTTTTTTGCCTGTTTTAGAGTTTTGCAGAAAAGGAATACCAAACGGAGTCCAAACGGAATGAAACTTTTGCGATGATCTTTCTTGGACCAGAAGCAAACCAGGAGACTTGGAGATGAAGTCGGAGCCTCAACGAGGCAGACACAAGGGTGGTGGGCGCGCCTAGGGGGTAGGGCATGCCCCCTGCCTCATGAGCCCCTCGGAGACCTCCTGACCTTGTTCCTTTGCCTATATATACTCTTATACCCCAAAAACATCAGGGGGAGCCACGAAATCACTTTTTCACCGCCGCAACCTTCCGTACCCGTGAGATCCCATCTAGGGGCCTTTTTTGGCGTCCTGCCGGAGGGGGATTCGATCATGGAGGGCTTCTACATCAACACCATTACCCTTCCAATGAAGTGTGAGTAGTTTACCTCAGACCTACGGGTCCATAGCTAGTAGTTACATGGCTTATTCTCTCTCTTTGATTCTCAATACCATGTTCTCCTTGATGTTCTTGGAGATCTATTCGATGTAATACTCTTTTGCGGTGTGTTTGCCGAGTTCCGTGAATTGTGGATTTATGATTAGATTATCTATGAATATTATTTGAGTCTTCTCTGAATTCTTATATGCATGATTTGATATCTTTGCAAGTCTCTTCGAATTATCTATTTAGTTTGGCCTACTAGATTGTTTTTTCTTGCAACGGGAGAAGTGCTTAGCTTTGGGTTCAATCTTGTGGTGTCCTTTCCCAGTGACAGTAGGGGCAGCAAGGCACGCATTGTATTGTTGCCATCGAGGATAAAAAGATGGGATTTCATCATATTGCTTGAGTTAATTCCTCTACATCATGTCATCTTACCTAATGCGATACTCTGTTCTTTATGAACTTAACACTCTAGATGCATGATGGATAGCGGTCGATGTGTGGAGTAATAGTAGGAGATGCAGGCAGGAGTCGGTCTACTTGACACGGACGTGATGCCTATATTTATGATCATTGCCGTAGATGTCGTCATAATTATGTGCTCTTCTATCAATTGCTCGGCAGTAATTTGTTCACCCACCGTAATATTTGCTATCTTGAGAGAAGCCACTAGTGAAATCTATGGACCCCGGGTCTCTTTTCCATTATTGAATCTATTTTACATCATATTAGTTTTCCGTCAACTTGCCAATTTCTGTTGTCATTCCTTTAATTTGCAATCTTTACTTTCCAATCTATAAACCAAAAATACCAAAAATGTTTACTTCACCATTTATCTATCTCTATCAGATCTAACTTTTGCAACTAATCGTGAAGGGATTGACAACCCCATTATCGTGTTGGGTGCAAGTTTGTTGATTCTTTGTGCAGATATTCGATCACTTGTGCGTAATCTCCTACTGGAATGATACCTTGGTTCTCAAACTGAGGGAAATACTTACTCTACTTTGCTGCATCACCCTCTCCTCTTCAAGGGGAAACCCAACGCAAGCTCAAGAGGTAGCAGCCGCCTGCCTCACCGGCGACTTACCGTCCCCGGACGGCATGACTCTAGGAGGAGACGCCGGACTAACAGGAGGTCATGAGCCGCTCGCCCAACAGCGTCATGATGTCTGCTAGAACTATGTCGGTATTTCCCCAAAGAGGAAGGGATTGATGCAGTATAGCTACGGTAGGTATTTCCCTCAATAATGACACCAAGGTCATCGAACCAGTAGGAGAACCTCCTAACACCACGTAAACAGCCCCAGCACACAAATAACAAATACTTGCAACCCGACGTGTTAAAGGGGTTGTCAATCCCTTTTGGGTAACGATTCCTCGAATTGGCGAGGAGACGTGATAAAGTTGTGATAGATAGGATAAATAGATCGCGAAATAAATAAATTGCAGCAAGGTATTTTTGTATTTTTGGTTTAATAGATCTTAAAATAAAAGCAAAGGAAAATAGATTGCAAAGGCAAATATGATGAAAAGAGACCCGGGGGCCGTAGGTTTCACTAGTGGCTTCTCTCAAGAAAAATAGCAAACAATGGGAAAACAATTACTTTTGGGCAATTGATAGAACTTTAAATAATCATGACGATATCTAGGCAATGATCATTATATAGGCATCACGTCCAAGATTAGTAGACCGACTCCTGCCTGCATCTACTACTATTACTCCACACATCGACCGCTATCCAGCATGCATCTAGTGTATTAAGTTCACGGAAAAATTGAGTAATGCAATAAGAACGATGACATGATATAGACAAGATCTATTTATGTAGAAATAGACCCCATCTTGTTATCCTTAATAGCAACGATACATATGTGTCATTTCCCCTTCTGTCACTGGGATCAAGCACCATAAGATCGAACCCGTCACAAAGCACCTGTTCCCATTGCAAGATAAATAGATCAAGTTGGCCAAACAAAACCCAACTATCAAGTTGGCCTGTTGCTATTCCTTATTCCTTCATCCATCGTAAGACGACCCAAAATTTGAAAACTTCAATCACATAGAACTCAACAAAAATTTTGTGAGATCCCTTAGTATAAGAAAGCAAACCACTACTATAAGTATTGTTGCAAACCGATTAATATTTTATTTTTGCATTATACCTACTGTATTCCAACTTTTCTAGGGCAAAAACTTATCAAATAAAACCATAGAATCATCAAAACAAGCACACAACACAAAGAAAACAGAATTTGTCAAAAACAGAGCAGTCTGTAGCAACCTGCATATTTCGAATACTTCTGAAACTCCAAAAATTCTGAAAAATTAGGACGACGTGAATAATTGTTAATTAATCTTCTTCAAAAAGAATCAACTCAAAAGTACTATTCTGTAAAAAATGAAAAATAATTTCGTGATCGCAAAAGTTTCTGTTTTTCAGCAAGATCAAATAAACTTTCACCCAAATCATCCCAAAGGCCTTGCTTGGCACAAACACTAATTTAAACCACAAAAACACATCTAACCAGAGGCATAATTGTGTATTTTATTGAAAACAGCAACAAAACCAAAAAGCAAAAAGATACAAGTTGGTTGCCTCCAAACGAGCACTATCGTTTTACGCCCCTAGCTAGGCATAACGCGTAGGATCTAAGTGTTATCATCTTTAGTTCTAGATCCATATGATGCCCTCATGATTGATTCATATGGTGGCCTAATTATTTTTCTAGGGAAGTGTTCCATACCCTTCCTTAGTGGAAATTGAAATTTAATATTGCCTTCTTTCATATCAATCACGATATCAATAGTACGTAAAAACGGTCACCCAAGAATAATTGGACAAGACAGATTGCAATCAATATCAAGAACAATAAAATCTATGGGCACATAATTCCTATTTGAAAGAATAAGAACATCATTAATTCTTCCCATAGGCTTTTTAATAGTAGAACCCGCCAAGTGCAAGTTTAAAGAGCACTCTTCAATACCGGTAAGACCAAGCACATCACATAAAGACTTCGAAATTGTAGAAACACTAGCACCCAAGTCACATAAAGAAAACTACTCATAATTTTTAATCTTGACTTTGATAGTAGGTTCCCATTCATCATGTAATTATCTGGGAATCGAAACTTCTAATTCCAACTTTTCTTCAAAAGCTTTCATCATAGCATCAACAATATGTTTAATGAAAGCTTTATTTTGTTCATAAGCATGGCGTGCATTTATCATGGATTGCAACAAAGAAATACAATCAACCAAAGAGAAACTATCATAATTAAAGTCTTTGCAATCTAAAATAGCGGGCACATCACTAGTTAAAGTCTTGACCTCTTCAAACCCACCTTTATCAATTTTCTCAACAAGATTTCCACCCTCTGAATCATACGGACGCCTTCCAGCTATAGTTGACTCTTCTCCAGTCCTTTTTTCATCAATCTTAATTTTACTAAACAAAGAATCAATAGAAGAAACACCAACCATTTTAAGTTTTTCATCACTTTTATGAAAGTAATCACTAGAAAACGCTCTTTCTAAAATTCTCTTTTAGCTCTAAGCATAGCGGTTCCTTTCTTACTTTCATCCATAGAAACATAAAGAGATTTAATTGATTCTTAAACTTTAGGCACAAAAATTTTCATCTTGAGAGTTTCTACATCATGAGAAATTCTATCAATACTTTTAGACAAATCATCAACCTTATTCAACTTTTCTTCTATCGAAGCATTGAACACCTTTTGAGTATTTATAAATTCTTTAATATTGTTCTCAAGATCATAGGTGTTTCTATTATTATTATTATTATTATTATTATTATTATTATTATTATTATTATTATTATTATTATTATTATAAGAGGGATTACCATAGGAATTACCATAATTATTAGAGGAATTACTAGGAAAAGGCCTAGGATTAAAATTACCTCTATAAGCATTGTTATTGAAACTGTTTCGCGAGATAAAATTCACATCTATGTTATCACTATTTTGCCCAATCAAGGTAGAAAAAGGCACATCATTAAAATAAATAGGAGCACTTTTATTAGCAACCAAATTCATAAGAGCATCAACTTATTCACTCCAAGAATTTATTTCTTCTCCCGAATTGACTTTTTTACTAGTAGGAGCTCTTTCGGTATGCCATTGTGTGTAATTGCCATAATATTGCCTAGAAATTTAGTACCTTCACCCAAAGTAATTTCCATAAAAGTACCCCCCGTGGCGGAATCTATAAGATTATGAGAAAAAAAATTCAATCTCGCATAAAATTGTGTATGATCATCCAAAGATTTAACCCATGAGTTGGCCAATTCCTTAGCATCAATTTCATCCTTTCCCAAGATTGTGCAACATGCTCATGTTCAAATTGCTTAAAATTCATGATCTGGGTTCTAAGGGAAATAATTTTTGCGGGCAAAAAATACTTAGTAATAAAAGCATCCTTGCACTTGTTCCAAGAATCGATACTACTGCGAGGCAAAGACGAAAACCAAATTTTTGCACGATCTCGCAAAGAAAACAGAAATAATTTCAACTTCACAACATCATTGTCCACATCTTTTTTCTATTGCATATCGCATAATTCCACGAATGTGTTAAGATGGGACGTGGCATCCTCATTAGGAGTACCGGCAAATTGATCTTTCATAACAAGATTCAACAGAGAAGTATTAATATCACAAGACTCTGCACTAGTGGCGGGAGGAGCAATCAGAGTGCTAATAAAATCATTGTTGTTGGTATTTGAGAAATCACACAACTTGGTGTTCTCTTGAGTCATTATGACTACACAACAAGATTGCACTCAAAAAGAGATCTGGTGGAAAAAACGGCGAACAAAAAAGAAGGCGAGTAAAACGGCAAATTTTTGTGAACTGGGGGAGACGAAAACGAGAGGCAAATGGAAAATAATGTAAATTGTGAGGAGATGAGATTTGTGATTAGGAACCTGGTTGATGTTAAAGATCATCCCCGGCAACGGCGCCAAAAATTCCTTTGGATGTCTGCTAGAACTATGTCGGTATTTCCCAAAGAGGAAGGGGTGATGCAGTATAGCGACGGTAGATATTTCCCTCAGTGATGAGACCAAGGTTATCGAACCAGTAGGAGAACCTCCTAACACCACATAAACGGCCCCTGCACCCAAATAACAAATACTCGCAACCGACGTGTTAAAGGGGTTGTCAATCCCTTTCGGGTAACGATGCCTCGAATTGGCGAGAAGACGTGATAAAGTTGTGATAGATAGGATAAATAGATCGCGAAATAAATAAATTGCAGCAAGGTATTTTTGTATTTTTGGTTTATTAGATCTGAAAATAAAAGCAAAGGAAAATAGATCACAAAGGCAAATATGATGAAAAGAGACCCAGGGGCCATAGGTTTCACTAGTGGCTTCTCTCGAGAAAAATAGCAAACGGTGGGAAAACAATTACTATTGGGCAATCGATAGAACTTCAAATAATCATGACGATATCCAGGCAGTGATCATTATATAGGCATCACGTCCAAGATTAGTAGACCGACTCCTACCAGCATCTACTACTATTACTCCACACATCGACCGCTATCCAACATGCATCTAGTGTATTAAGTTCATGGAAAAACAGAGTAATGCAATAAGAACGATGACATGATGTAGACAAGATCTATTTATGTAGAAATAGACCCCATCTTGTTATCCTTAATAGCAATGATATATACGTGTCGTTTCTCCTTCTGTCATTGGGATCAAGCACCGTAAGATCGAACCCATCACAAAGCACCTCTTCCCATTGCATGATAAATAGATCAAGTTGGCCAAACAAAACACAAATATCAAAGAAGAAATATGAGGCTCTAATCAATGATGCATATCAGAGATCAAAGAAGAATCAAATAACTTTCATGGATAAAAACATAGATCTGATCATAAACTCAAAGTTCATCGGATCCCAAACAGCGCACAAAGGCTTACATCACAGGGATCTCCAAGAGACCATTGTATTGATAATCAAAGAGAGAGAGGAAGCCATCTAGCTACTAATTACGGACTCGAAGTCTACAAAGAACTCCTAATGCATCATCGTAGAGGCACCAATGGAAGTGGTGAACCCCTCCATGATGGTGTCTAGATTGGATCTGGTGGTTCTGGACTCTGCGACAGCTGGAATTGATTTTTGTCGACTCCCCTAGGGTTTCTGGAATATTGGAGTATTTATAGAGCAAAGAGGCGGTGCGGGAGGCCAACGAGGAGGGCACAACCCATGGGGGCGTGCCTGGGCCCCCAGGCGTGCCCTAGTGGGTTGTGCTCCCCTCGAAGCTCCCATGAGGTGCGTTCCTAGCCCACTGGATGTCTTTTGGCCCGAAAAAATACACAAAAAGTTTTGCTGTGTTTGGACTCTATTTGGTATTGATTTCCTGTGATGTAAAAACATGCAGAAAACAACAACTGGCACTGGGCACTATGTCAATAGGTTAGTACCAAAAAAAGATATAAAATGACTATAAACCATCCAAGAATGATAATATAACAGCATGGAACAATAAAAAATATAGATACGTTGGAGACGTATCACGTCACCACTGCCCGGGCGCGCCGCCGTGCCTACCTTCCCAGTACTTTCAGGGCTCAGGCGTGCAGCAGCCACTAAGCCAACCCGATTTATCCTGAGATACGTCATCAACACTCAGCAGCCACTCCTCATCACCCATTTTCTATTTGATTCATTACTCATTAGGTAGGACTGTCATTAGGTTTTGTTGTGTATTGAGTGCTACCTACACTTAATGGTTCAAATGTATTTCAATAATCTTTAGTACTTGTAAAGTTCACAAGGTTTCAAAATTCCGGCCCTAGGAACAGACACTAGTCATTTTGGATTATTGGTCGTAGTGCAGGCCAGGTTTGTTGACAACTTTACTTGTCTTTCTTACTCATTCTATATGGTATCCAATTATTCACGTTGATTAGTTGCAAACAATAAGTGCTAGACCAACTTCTTGATTCAGATTCTGGATGATCTCTTACTGCAGTTACAATTCTGCATACTTGTCCTAGTAAGCTCACAAGTAATGATTGATTCACTACATCTATGCTTGCCTTGTCATATTTGTTGTCAATATTCTTTTAGGGTGGACCACCCTGTTTCAAAATACTGGAACCGCAGACATGAGTGAATAGTATTTCTCTGTGTGATCTCTTCCATCATGTCTGGGCAACGAACACTGCATTGTATAGAAGGAAAGTGTCATTTCCACCTTTTACATAGACTATGATCTTTTACATGGAATACAATCTGCCTACTTGCTTTGTGTCGCACTACCAGCACTCCTTAAAGCTAAACATTATGCCACTCATAATTCCTTAGTTTATTTGTTCAAATACGAATTTGATATGATTCTAATGTTCCTACTTCAGTTTTGAAATGTGTGTCTGCCTGTTATAGAGACATAAGAGGTTTGTATTTCTGTGTGTGGTCTGGTCAACACGATTGGGGGTGTGAACTTTGCATATGCAGGGGTTTATAGGGAGACACTCTTCGAGTTGAATCCGCCATGCATTCCATAGATAATCTGACTACTTTTATGTTTTCTTGAATCTCGGATACTGAACAACATCATAATAATTATGAGCTTGCGTGCATGAAAAGAATAAAGCAGAACAATGCCATGGTTGTCAAACTTGGCATTAAGGGACTGAAATAAAGTCTGGGTGCAATGCAATGCAAACGCTCTCCACCTACAGATTCATGCTTAGAATATGATCCTAACAGTGATTCTGAGCTAGAGGGAGACCTAAGTCAATGTAGCTCCCTAGTGGAGGAGTCAGAGGCAGATGCCCTATCTTATTCACCCATCAAGGTGCTTGCTCTAACTTTCCAAGGTTATATTGGTCGCACATATCTTGCAACTTATGTTTTGCATTGCTTCTACTTTGTTCCACTGCCATTAGCTTAGTTTACACATCGTGTATGTGAATACGCCCTGCCTGTCCATTTTCAGTACATATTCCATCTGTCATCATGCCACATTTATCCATTCAAATGTTGTTCTTGTGTATCAGACATTCGAAAGGAAGAGGGCAATTGCTAATCGTGGAGGAGCACGGCAAAGTATTTGGAAAAGGTAGTGACACCTGATAAATCAACTAGCCCATTATGTGTAGTTGCAATATCACCTGACCCACAAAACACGACCCAAACTCTAGCAGGCTCTAGCCCTACTACATTGGTCATCTCTAATGCCCCAACTCAGCAGAGCCTAACTACAACAAACAATATGATGATGCTAGTTGACATACCACTAGCTATATGATGCAAAAACCCCATTCCAGCAAAGAGTACACCAAATCCAGTTGCCAAGTCTCGTTTTGAACGAGAGAGAGCCCCAATTGCAGCAAATAGGACCCCTATTCCATTTCTTCCCGGTTTAGAAGATGAAGCTTATATTGTTGTCATGAACTTTGTGTGCATCATTCCTTCATGGAAAGAATATAACGTGGACACAGAACAATTTCCAGTCTTCCTCCGCCACTTATGCGTAAGTAATGTACTAATGTTATTCATGGTAATTACTGCATATGTTTCTGCTGACGGAAGACACAAGATTTCATTCTTTTAAATAGGCAAGGACCAAACTGGATTGTCAAGACGAGCAAGGGTTGGTTGCGCATTTCAAGCACTCATTGATGAAGTATTGTTCCTACCTGAGGCAAGTGCACTTCGATGGCAAGCCTCTAAACAAAATTTCTATAAAGTCTCTAGTGCTACATTTATCAAACAGTGACTGGAATAACCTTGTTACACATTGGTCTCGTCTACAGCGTAAGGTACTGTCTATGATATCACATCACAATTTGAACTACATATCTGCATGTGCCTTAACTTCTCACTTGTACGAAAACTGTTTGCAGAAGAACATTCATTCTCAAGGGACCACAGAATCTCGCAACTATATTGCACACTGCATTGCTCTTGTGAGTACCTCTTGCCCTGTATGACCATACTTACTTTCATAGCTGGTTGATTATGTAGCATCACTGCGCATGTTAGCCTCGTTATCGTCCATTTGGTGGACATTATAAGATCCGTATGGACTCTTACATAAATTTAGAATCAACCCAATGCTTTTGAAGAGGTTTAGCTCTGCAGTCCTCTTGTAAGGACTGAACGTCGTCTATCACTGTACTTGCATTAACAGCTACTACCTCCGTCCCATAATATAAGAACGTTTTGTACAGTACACCAGTGTTCAAAACACTCGTATATTATGGGAAGAGGGATTGGTTCATTGTGTAGCATTCTGCATCTTATCTCCCTCGCCCACCATTTACTAAAAAATATCAGATCTAAATTTAACCTTACCAAAAAGTTGAATACACAACCAATGCCAGTGCAGAAGTGTACCCATTGCTCTTGTGAGTACATTTTGTCCTGTAATGTTTGTACTTCCAGGGATTGGTAGTTGATTATGCAGCATCAATCTGCATCTTATCTTCATTATCCTATATCCCTTCCGGTATTATCATATCTATAATTACTCTCTACAAAATTTAGAGTACATGCAATGCTTATGAAGAAGATTCTGTGCTGAAATTCTTGAGTTATCCTTCCCTTGACATGGAGAAGGGCATTATAAAGCCAGTGTTAACTGTTAATGTAAGTTAGTCCTTCTAAAGCCTTTATCCTCAATTGTTGTTTAATTTTCTCATACTACCTACCGTTAACTGTTGTTTAGTTTGCTGTTTCTATCAAAATGCAAGTTCACAACAACCGTAAGTTCCAAGTTTTACTTGTAAAACCAAATTCTTTATTCATACCATGCACATTACTCAATACTCCCTATATGTATGCTTGTTTTGTGGATCTATAATCCAGTGTGTGGTGAAGCAGCCCACGTTTGCACCTTGTCATCTCCTGTTTTATCTTACTCATGTGTGATTACCCACAAGTACAGGGGATTGTTTGTAGCCTTCTTCGATAAATAAGAGTGTCGAATCTAATGAGGAGCTAAAGGCAGAACACATATTCCCTCAAGTTCTATCGACCAACGATACAACTCTACACACACTTGACGTTTGCTTTACCTAAAACAAGTATGAAACTATTTTGCAAGAATAAAACTATGAGTACTTTGTGAGAATAAAACTATGAATAAATTCCAAGGTAATAAAAGTAGATAGCTTTTGTCAACAAGAAAGTCATTTGTCCCTGGGCAATCGATAACAAGTACTGGTAATCATTCTTGTAATTTTATATGAGGGGGAGGCATGAGCTAACATACTTTCTCTACTTAGATCATACGCACTTATGATTGGAACTCTAGTAAGCATCCGCAACTACTAAAGATCATTAAGGTCATGAAACCCAACCATGGCATTAAGTATCAAGTCCTATTTATCTCATACGCAACAACCCACCTACTCGGGTTTAAGCTTTTGTCACTCTCGCAACCCACCATAAGCGAATCATGAACATATTGCAACACCCTACAGCGGAGACCCCTCATGTTTGCGCAAGACGGAGGGCACCGTAGGACAGCACCATAAATAAAATATACAATCGTATCAACCAAGATCACGATTAACCCACATGACAAAACGGATCTACTCAAACATCATAGGATAGCCAAATATCATTGGAAAAAAATATATGGAGTTGAGTGATGTCTGCTAGAACTACGTCGGTATTTCCCAAAAGAGGAAGGGATGATGCAGTATAGAGACGGTAGGTATTTCCCTCAGTGATGAGACCAAGATTATCAAACCGGTAGGAGCACCTCGTAACACCACGTAAATAGCCCCTGCACACAAATAATAAATACTCGCAACCCGACGTGCTAAAGGGGTTGTCAATCCCTTTCGGGTAACAATGCCTCAAATTTTGTGAGATCCCTTAGTATAAGAAAGCAAACCACTACTATAAGTATTGTTGCAAACCGATTAATATTTTATTTTTGCATTATACCTACTGTATTCCAACTTTTCTAGGGCAAAAACTTATCAAATAAAACCATAGAATCATCAAAACAAGCACACAACACAAAGAAAACAGAATTTGTCAAAAACAGAGCAGTCTGTAGCAACCTGCATATTTCGAATACTTCTGAAACTCCAAAAATTCTGAAAAATTAGGACGACGTGAATAATTGTTAATTAATCTTCTTCAAAAAGAATCAACTCAAAAGTACTATTCTGTAAAAAATGAAAAATAATTTCGTGATCGCAAAAGTTTCTGTTTTTCAGCAAGATCAAATAAACTTTCACCCAAATCATCCCAAAGGCCTTGCTTGGCACAAACACTAATTTAAACCACAAAAACACATCTAACCAGAGGCATAATTGTGTATTTTATTGAAAACAGCAACAAAACCAAAAAGCAAAAAGATACAAGTTGGTTGCCTCCAAACGAGCACTATCGTTTTACGCCCCTAGCTAGGCATAACGCGTAGGATCTAAGTGTTATCATCTTTAGTTCTAGATCCATATGATGCCCTCATGATTGATTCATATGGTGGCCTAATTATTTTTCTAGGGAAGTGTTCCATACCCTTCCTTAGTGGAAATTGAAATTTAATATTGCCTTCTTTCATATCAATCACGATATCAATAGTACGTAAAAACGGTCACCCAAGAATAATTGGACAAGACAGATTGCAATCAATATCAAGAACAATAAAATCTATGGGCACATAATTCCTATTTGAAAGAATAAGAACATCATTAATTCTTCCCATAGGCTTTTTAATAGTAGAACCCGCCAAGTGCAAGTTTAAAGAGCACTCTTCAATACCGGTAAGACCAAGCACATCACATAAAGACTTCGAAATTGTAGAAACACTAGCACCCAAGTCACATAAAGAAAACTACTCATAATTTTTAATCTTGACTTTGATAGTAGGTTCCCATTCATCATGTAATTATCTGGGAATCGAAACTTCTAATTCCAACTTTTCTTCAAAAGCTTTCATCATAGCATCAACAATATGTTTAATGAAAGCTTTATTTTGTTCATAAGCATGGCGTGCATTTATCATGGATTGCAACAAAGAAATACAATCAACCAAAGAGAAACTATCATAATTAAAGTCTTTGCAATCTAAAATAGCGGGCACATCACTAGTTAAAGTCTTGACCTCTTCAAACCCACCTTTATCAATTTTCTCAACAAGATTTCCACCCTCTGAATCATACGGACGCCTTCCAGCTATAGTTGACTCTTCTCCAGTCCTTTTTTCATCAATCTTAATTTTACTAAACAAAGAATCAATAGAAGAAACACCAACCATTTTAAGTTTTTCATCACTTTTATGAAAGTAATCACTAGAAAACGCTCTTTCTAAAATTCTCTTTTAGCTCTAAGCATAGCGGTTCCTTTCTTACTTTCATCCATAGAAACATAAAGAGATTTAATTGATTCTTAAACTTTAGGCACAAAAATTTTCATCTTGAGAGTTTCTACATCATGAGAAATTCTATCAATACTTTTAGACAAATCATCAACCTTATTCAACTTTTCTTCTATCGAAGCATTGAACACCTTTTGAGTATTTATAAATTCTTTAATATTGTTCTCAAGATCATAGGTGTTTCTATTATTATTATTATTATTATTATTATTATTATTATTATTATTATTATTATTATTATTATTATTATAAGAGGGATTACCATAGGAATTACCATAATTATTAGAGGAATTACTAGGAAAAGGCCTAGGATTAAAATTACCTCTATAAGCATTGTTATTGAAACTGTTTCGCGAGATAAAATTCACATCTATGTTATCACTATTTTGCCCAATCAAGGTAGAAAAAGGCACATCATTAAAATAAATAGGAGCACTTTTATTAGCAACCAAATTCATAAGAGCATCAACTTATTCACTCCAAGAATTTATTTCTTCTCCCGAATTGACTTTTTTACTAGTAGGAGCTCTTTCGGTATGCCATTGTGTGTAATTGCCATAATATTGCCTAGAAATTTAGTACCTTCACCCAAAGTAATTTCCATAAAAGTACCCCCCCGTGGCGGAATCTATAAGATTATGAGAAAAAAAATTCAATCTCGCATAAAATTGTGTATGATCATCCAAAGATTTAACCCATGAGTTGGCCAATTCCTTAGCATCAATTTCATCCTTTCCCAAGATTGTGCAACATGCTCATGTTCAAATTGCTTAAAATTCATGATCTGGGTTCTAAGGGAAATAATTTTTGCGGGCAAAAAATACTTAGTAATAAAAGCATCCTTGCACTTGTTCCAAGAATCGATACTACTGCGAGGCAAAGACGAAAACCAAATTTTTGCACGATCTCGCAAAGAAAACAGAAATAATTTCAACTTCACAACATCATTGTCCACATCTTTTTTCTATTGCATATCGCATAATTCCACGAATGTGTTAAGATGGGACGTGGCATCCTCATTAGGAGTACCGGCAAATTGATCTTTCATAACAAGATTCAACAGAGAAGTATTAATATCACAAGACTCTGCACTAGTGGCGGGAGGAGCAATCAGAGTGCTAATAAAATCATTGTTGTTGGTATTTGAGAAATCACACAACTTGGTGTTCTCTTGAGTCATTATGACTACACAACAAGATTGCACTCAAAAAGAGATCTGGTGGAAAAAACGGCGAACAAAAAAGAAGGCGAGTAAAACGGCAAATTTTTGTGAACTGGGGGAGACGAAAACGAGAGGCAAATGGAAAATAATGTAAATTGTGAGGAGATGAGATTTGTGATTAGGAACCTGGTTGATGTTAAAGATCATCCCCGGCAACGGCGCCAAAAATTCCTTTGGATGTCTGCTAGAACTATGTCGGTATTTCCCAAAGAGGAAGGGGTGATGCAGTATAGCGACGGTAGATATTTCCCTCAGTGATGAGACCAAGGTTATCGAACCAGTAGGAGAACCTCCTAACACCACATAAACGGCCCCTGCACCCAAATAACAAATACTCGCAACCGACGTGTTAAAGGGGTTGTCAATCCCTTTCGGGTAACGATGCCTCGAATTGGCGAGAAGACGTGATAAAGTTGTGATAGATAGGATAAATAGATCGCGAAATAAATAAATTGCAGCAAGGTATTTTTGTATTTTTGGTTTATTAGATCTGAAAATAAAAGCAAAGGAAAATAGATCACAAAGGCAAATATGATGAAAAGAGACCCAGGGGCCATAGGTTTCACTAGTGGCTTCTCTCGAGAAAAATAGCAAACGGTGGGAAAACAATTACTATTGGGCAATCGATAGAACTTCAAATAATCATGACGATATCCAGGCAGTGATCATTATATAGGCATCACGTCCAAGATTAGTAGACCGACTCCTACCAGCATCTACTACTATTACTCCACACATCGACCGCTATCCAACATGCATCTAGTGTATTAAGTTCATGGAAAAACAGAGTAATGCAATAAGAACGATGACATGATGTAGACAAGATCTATTTATGTAGAAATAGACCCCATCTTGTTATCCTTAATAGCAATGATATATACGTGTCGTTTCTCCTTCTGTCATTGGGATCAAGCACCGTAAGATCGAACCCATCACAAAGCACCTCTTCCCATTGCATGATAAATAGATCAAGTTGGCCAAACAAAACACAAATATCAAAGAAGAAATATGAGGCTCTAATCAATGATGCATATCAGAGATCAAAGAAGAATCAAATAACTTTCATGGATAAAAACATAGATCTGATCATAAACTCAAAGTTCATCGGATCCCAAACAGCGCACAAAGGCTTACATCACAGGGATCTCCAAGAGACCATTGTATTGATAATCAAAAGAGAGAGAGGAAGCCATCTAGCTACTAATTACGGACTCGAAGTCTACAAAGAACTCCTAATGCATCATCGTAGAGGCACCAATGGAAGTGGTGAACCCCTCCATGATGGTGTCTAGATTGGATCTGGTGGTTCTGGACTCTGCGACAGCTGGAATTGATTTTTGTCGACTCCCCTAGGGTTTCTGGAATATTGGAGTATTTATAGAGCAAAGAGGCGGTGCGGGAGGCCAACGAGGAGGGCACAACCCATGGGGGCGTGCCTGGGCCCCCAGGCGTGCCCTAGTGGGTTGTGCTCCCCTCGAAGCTCCCATGAGGTGCATTCCTAGCCCACTGGATGTCTTTTGGCCCGAAAAAATACACAAAAAGTTTTGCTGTGTTTGGACTCTATTTGGTATTGATTTCCTGTGATGTAAAAACATGCAGAAAACAACAACTGGCACTGGGCACTATGTCAATAGGTTAGTACCAAAAAAAGATATAAAATGACTATAAACCATCCAAGAATGATAATATAACAGCATGGAACAATAAAAAAATATAGATACGTTGGAGACGTATCACGTCACCACTGCCCGGGCGCGCCGCCGTGCCTACCTTCCCAGTCCTTTCAGGGCTCAGGCGTGCAGCAGCCACTAAGCCAACCCGATTTATCCTGAGATACGTCATCAACACTCAGCAGCCACTCCTCATCACCCATTTTCTATTTGATTCATTACTCATTAGGTAGGACTGTCATTAGGTTTTGTTGTGTATTGAGTGCTACCTACACTTAATGGTTCAAATGTATTTCAATAATCTTTAGTACTTGTAAAGTTCACAAGGTTTCAAAATTCCGGCCCTAGGAACAGACACTAGTCATTTTGGATTATTGGTCGTAGTGCAGGCCAGGTTTGTTGACAACTTTACTTGTCTTTCTTACTCATTCTATATGGTATCCAATTATTCACGTTGATTAGTTGCAAACAATAAGTGCTAGACCAACTTCTTGATTCAGATTCTGGATGATCTCTTACTGCAGTTACAATTCTGCATACTTGTCCTAGTAAGCTCACAAGTAATGATTGATTCACTACATCTATGCTTGCCTTGTCATATTTGTTGTCAATATTCTTTTAGGGTGGACCACCCTGTTTCAAAATACTGGAACCGCAGACATGAGTGAATAGTATTTCTCTGTGTGATCTCTTCCATCATGTCTGGGCAACGAACACTGCATTGTATAGAAGGAAAGTGTCATTTCCACCTTTTACATAGACTATGATCTTTTACATGGAATACAATCTGCCTACTTGCTTTGTGTCGCACTACCAGCACTCCTTAAAGCTAAACATTATGCCACTCATAATTCCTTAGTTTATTTGTTCAAATACGAATTTGATATGATTCTAATGTTCCTACTTCAGTTTTGAAATGTGTGTCTGCCTGTTATAGAGACATAAGAGGTTTGTATTTCTGTGTGTGGTCTGGTCAACACGATTGGGGGTGTGAACTTTGCATATGCAGGGGTTTATAGGGAGACACTCTTCGAGTTGAATCCGCCATGCATTCCATAGATAATCTGACTACTTTTATGTTTTCTTGAATCTCGGATACTGAACAACATCATAATAATTATGAGCTTGCGTGCATGAAAAGAATAAAGCAGAACAATGCCATGGTTGTCAAACTTGGCATTAAGGGACTGAAATAAAGTCTGGGTGCAATGCAATGCAAACGCTCTCCACCTACAGATTCATGCTTAGAATATGATCCTAACAGTGATTCTGAGCTAGAGGGAGACCTAAGTCAATGTAGCTCCCTAGTGGAGGAGTCAGAGGCAGATGCCCTATCTTATTCACCCATCAAGGTGCTTGCTCTAACTTTCCAAGGTTATATTGGTCGCACATATCTTGCAACTTATGTTTTGCATTGCTTCTACTTTGTTCCACTGCCATTAGCTTAGTTTACACATCGTGTATGTGAATACGCCCTGCCTGTCCATTTTCAGTACATATTCCATCTGTCATCATGCCACATTTATCCATTCAAATGTTGTTCTTGTGTATCAGACATTCGAAAGGAAGAGGGCAATTGCTAATCGTGGAGGAGCACGGCAAAGTATTTGGAAAAGGTAGTGACACCTGATAAATCAACTAGCCCATTATGTGTAGTTGCAATATCACCTGACCCACAAAACACGACCCAAACTCTAGCAGGCTCTAGCCCTACTACATTGGTCATCTCTAATGCCCCAACTCAGCAGAGCCTAACTACAACAAACAATATGATGATGCTAGTTGACATACCACTAGCTATATGATGCAAAAACCCCATTCCAGCAAAGAGTACACCAAATCCAGTTGCCAAGTCTCGTTTTGAACGAGAGAGAGCCCCAATTGCAGCAAATAGGACCCCTATTCCATTTCTTCCCGGTTTAGAAGATGAAGCTTATATTGTTGTCATGAACTTTGTGTGCATCATTCCTTCATGGAAAGAATATAACGTGGACACAGAACAATTTCCAGTCTTCCTCCGCCACTTATGCGTAAGTAATGTACTAATGTTATTCATGGTAATTACTGCATATGTTTCTGCTGACGGAAGACACAAGATTTCATTCTTTTAAATAGGCAAGGACCAAACTGGATTGTCAAGACGAGCAAGGGTTGGTTGCGCATTTCAAGCACTCATTGATGAAGTATTGTTCCTACCTGAGGCAAGTGCACTTCGATGGCAAGCCTCTAAACAAAATTTCTATAAAGTCTCTAGTGCTACATTTATCAAACAGTGACTGGAATAACCTTGTTACACATTGGTCTCGTCTACAGCGTAAGGTACTGTCTATGATATCACATCACAATTTGAACTACATATCTGCATGTGCCTTAACTTCTCACTTGTACGAAAACTGTTTGCAGAAGAACATTCATTCTCAAGGGACCACAGAATCTCGCAACTATATTGCACACTGCATTACTCTTGTGAGTACCTCTTGCCCTGTATGACCATACTTACTTTCATAGCTGGTTGATTATGTAGCATCACTGCGCATGTTAGCCTCGTTATCGTCCATTTGGTGGACATTATAAGATTCGTATGGACTCTTACATAAATTTAGAATCAACCCAATGCTTTTGAAGAGGTTTAGCTCTGCAGTCCTCTTGTAAGGACTGAACGTCGTCTATCACTGTACTTGCATTAACAGCTACTACCTCCGTCCCATAATATAAGAACGTTTTGTACAGTACACCAGTGTTCAAAACACTCGTATATTATGGGAAGAGGGATTGGTTCATTGTGTAGCATTCTGCATCTTATCTCCCTCGCCCACCATTTACTAAAAAATATCAGATCTAAATTTAACCTTACCAAAAAGTTGAATACACAACCAATGCCAGTGCAGAAGTGTACCCATTGCTCTTGTGAGTACATTTTGTCCTGTAATGTTTGTACTTCCAGGGATTGGTAGTTGATTATGCAGCATCAATCTGCATCTTATCTTCATTATCCTATATCCCTTCCGGTATTATCATATCTATAATTACTCTCTACAAAATTTAGAGTACATGCAATGCTTATGAAGAAGATTCTGTGCTGAAATTCTTGAGTTATCCTTCCCTTGACATGGAGAAGGGCATTATAAAGCCAGTGTTAACTGTTAATGTAAGTTAGTCCTTCTAAAGCCTTTATCCTCAATTGTTGTTTAATTTTCTCATACTACCTACCGTTAACTGTTGTTTAGTTTGCTGTTTCTATCAAAATGCAAGTTCACAACAACCGTAAGTTCCAAGTTTTACTTGTAAAACCAAATTCTTTATTCATACCATGCACATTACTCAATACTCCCTATATGTATGCTTGTTTTGTGGATCTATAATCCAGTGTGTGGTGAAGCAGCCCACGTTTGCACCTTGTCATCTCCTGTTTTATCTTACTCATGTGTGATTACCCACAAGTACAGGGGATTGTTTGTAGCCTTCTTCGATAAATAAGAGTGTCGAATCTAATGAGGAGCTAAAGGCAGAACACATATTCCCTCAAGTTCTATCGACCAACGATACAACTCTACACACACTTGACGTTTGCTTTACCTAAAACAAGTATGAAACTATTTTGCAAGAATAAAACTATGAGTACTTTGTGAGAATAAAACTATGAATAAATTCCAAGGTAATAAAAGTAGATAGCTTTTGTCAACAAGAAAGTCATTTGTCCCTGGGCAATCGATAACAAGTACTGGTAATCATTCTTGTAATTTTATATGAGGGGGAGGCATGAGCTAACATACTTTCTCTACTTAGATCATACGCACTTATGATTGGAACTCTAGTAAGCATCCGCAACTACTAAAGATCATTAAGGTCATGAAACCCAACCATGGCATTAAGTATCAAGTCCTATTTATCTCATACGCAACAACCCACCTACTCGGGTTTAAGCTTTTGTCACTCTCGCAACCCACCATAAGCGAATCATGAACATATTGCAACACCCTACAGCGGAGACCCCTCATGTTTGCGCAAGACGGAGGGCACCGTAGGACAGCACCATAAATAAAATATACAATCGTATCAACCAAGATCACGATTAACCCACATGACAAAACGGATCTACTCAAACATCATAGGATAGCCAAATATCATTGGAAAAAAATATATGGAGTTGAGTGATGTCTGCTAGAACTACGTCGGTATTTCCCAAAAGAGGAAGGGATGATGCAGTATAGAGACGGTAGGTATTTCCCTCAGTGATGAGACCAAGATTATCAAACCGGTAGGAGCACCTCGTAACACCACGTAAATAGCCCCTGCACACAAATAATAAATACTCGCAACCCGACGTGCTAAAGGGGTTGTCAATCCCTTTCGGGTAACAATGCCTCAAATTGGCGAGAAGACGTGATAATGTTGTGATAGATAAGATAAATAGATCATGAAATAAATAAATTGTAGTACATATTTTTGTATTTTTGCTTTAATAGATCTAAAAATAGAAGCAAAGGAAAATAGATCGGAAAGGCAAATATGATGAAAAGAGACTCGGGGCTTGTAGGTTTCACTAGTGGCTTCTCTCGAGAAAAATAGCAAACGGTGGGAAAACAATTACTGTTGGGCAATTGATACAACTTCAAAAAATCATGAAGATATCCGGACAATGATCATTATATAGGCATCACGTCCAAGATTAGTAGACCGACTCCTGCTTGGATCTACTACTATTACTCCACACATCGACCGCTATCCAGCATGCATCTAGTGTATTAAGTTCATGGAAAAACAGAGTAATGCAATAAGAACAATGACATGATGTAGACAAGATCTATTTATGTAGAAATAGACCCCATCTTGTTATCCTTGATAGCAATGATACATATGTGTCGTTTCCCCTTCTATCACTCGGATCAAGCACCGTAAGATCGAACCCATCACAAAGCACCTCTTCCCATTGCAAGATAAATAGATCAAATTGGCCAAACAAAACCCAAATATCTGAGAATACGAGGCTATAATCAATCATGCATACAAGAGATCAAAGAAGACTCAAATAACTTTCATGGATAAAAACATAGATTTGATCATAAACTCAAAGTTCATCGGATCCCAACAAACACACTGCAAAAAGGCTTACATCATAAGGATCTCCAAGAGACCATTGTATTGATAATCAAAAGAGAGAGAGAGAAAGCCATCTACCTACTAACTACGGACCCGTAGGTCTACAAAGAACTACCCACGCATCATCAAAGAGGCACCAATGGAAGTGTTGAACCCCTCCGTGATGGTGTCTAGATTGGATCTGGTTGTTCTGGACTCTGCGGTGGCTGGAATTGATTTTCCTCGACTCCCCTAGGGTTTATGGAATATTGGGGTATTTATATAGCAAAGAGGCGGTGTGGGAGGCCAACGAGGATGGCACAACCCACCGGGGCACGCCTGGGCCCCAGGCGCGCCCTGGTGGATTGCGCTCCCTTTAGAGCTTCCCTCAGGTGCATTCCTGGCCCACTAGATGTCTTCTGGCCCAAAAAAATCCACAAAAAGTTTCGTTGTGTTTGGACTCCATTTGGTATTGATTTCCTATGAGGTAAAAAACATGCAGAAAACAACAACTCGCACTGGGCTCTATGTCAATAGGTTAGTACCAAAAAAATGATATAAAATGGCTATAAAATGATTGTAAAACATCCAAGAATGTTAATATAACAGCATGGAACAATCCAAAATTATAGATATGTTGGAGACGTATCAGCATCCACAAGCCTAATTCCTGCTCGTCCTCGAGTAGGTAAATGATAAAAACAGATTTCTGATGTGGAATGTTGCCTAACATGTTCATCATATTTTATTTTCTCTATAGAATGGACATTTGGACTTTTATATGGTTCAAAGCAATAGTCTAGTTTTGACATGAAGACTTTAATACTCAAGCATACCAACGAGCAACCATGTTTTCGAAAATATTAACACGAAAGCAAGTTATCCCTAGCCCATTATGCTCATTCATTGATCCATTCATGAAACACACTCGAATATTAGCTACACCCAATGCTCAAATACGATCATAGTGCCCCTTAGTCGGTGCTTTCTAAGAGAAGATGGAGAGTCAAATTCTAAATAAAACTGCATAAAGTAAAAGAACGGCCCTTCACGGAGGGAAGTAGGGATTTGTAGAGTGCCGGAGCTCAAAGCAAAAATTGAGAGATAAAAACATTTTGGGAGGCATCCTTTTCCCACCAACGAAAACGACTTAGAGCTCCCAACACTTTACATGCGAGATACATCATAGGCGGTTCCCAAACAAAAAATAAAGTTTATTCCTTTTCCCACCATTACTTTCACTCTCCATGGCTAACTGTATCCACGGGTGCCCTCCATACCAACACTTTCCAAGGAATTTATTATTTGACAACATAAAGTAAATTCATTTTTTCATTTCGGGACTAGGCATCCCTAATACCTTTGTCGTACTCTCGCGCAATTACAAGTGAATAAACACTCATCGTGAGAATAACACATCTAGCATGGAAAATATTGGCCATCCCTCACCGCCTCACGAGAAATTTATTTTTGTAAATTCGAGATGGCACATGAAAATTTGCTTAGAACGGCATGGAAATGCCACATATATGTAGATATATTGGACTCATATGGCAAAACTGGTTTAAAGGGTTTTGTATGCACAAGTAGTGATCATACTTAGTGCAAAATGAAGGCTAGCAAAAAGATTGAGAAGCGACCAACCAAGAAACAAAAAATCTCGTACCCAAGCATTAGGCATAAGTAACACAAAATAACGCACCACAAGTAGGATATAAATTTCATTGCATAACTATTGACGTTCGTGCTTGCGTAGGGAATCACAAACCTTAACGTCAGTATTCTTACTAAAGCACAATTAGTCATCAACATGACTCACATATCATATCATCATATCTCGAAACCATTACGAATCAAGTTTATTTTGTCTAATGATCTTCATTAAAGTTTTTATTATATCCTCCTTGGATATCTATCACTTTGGGACTATTTTCATATGTTGCTTTTGATAAGCTCAATAAATTTAAGTGAAGAAAATGAGCATAATATTTCTTTCTCTCAAAATAATCTAAGTGAAGCAAGAGAGACTTTCTTCAAAATTTTACTAACTCCCAAATAAATCTAAGTGAAGCATGAGAGCATTTCTTCAAAAATAACAAAGCACACCGTGCTCAAAAAAATATAAGTGAAGCAGTAGAGCAATTCCGCGGCTCTAAAAATTTAAGTGAAGCATATGAGCAAGCATAGCATAATTTTTGGCTCTCTCAAAAAGGTGTGTCCAGCAAGGATTCAAGATTTAAAACACAAAGAAAAACAATAAAAGACTCATATTATACCAGACACTCCAAGCAAAACTCATAATATGTGACGAATAAAAATATACTTCCAAGTAAAATACCGATGGTTGTTAGAAGAAAGAGGGGATGCCACTTGGGGGCTTCCCCAAGCTTAGTTGCTTGCTACTTCTTGAATATTATCTTGGGGTGCCTCAGGCATCCCCAAGCTTAGCCTTTTGCTAATCCTTATTCCTTCATCCATCGTAAGATCACCCAAAACTTGAAAATTTCAATCACACAAAACTCAACAATTTTTTGTGAGATCTGTTAGTATAAGAAAGCAAACCACTACTATAGGTATTGTTGCAAACCCATTCATATTTTATTTTTGCATTATACCTACTGTATTCCAACTTTTCTAGGGCAAAAACTTATCAAAGAAAACCATAGAATCATCAAAACAAGCACACAACGCAAAGAAAACATAATTTGTCAAAAACAGAATAGTCTGTAGCAATCTGGATATTTTGAATACTTCTGAAACTCTAAAAATTCTGAAAAATTAGGACGACGTGAATTATTTGTTTATTCATCTTCTGCAAAAATAATCAACTCAGAAGCACTCTTCTATAAAAATTAAAAAAATAATTTCTTGAGCGCAAAAGTTTCTATTTTTCAGCAAGATCAAATCAACTTTCACCCAAATCAACCCAAATGCCTAGCTTGGCCCAAACACTAATTTAAACCTTAAAAACATGTCTAAAGAGAGGCATAATTGTGTATTTTATTGAAAACAGCAAGAAAACCAAAGAGCAAAAAGATACAAGTTGGGTTGCCTCCCAACGAGCGCTATCGTTTTACGCCCCTAGCTAGGCATAACGGTAGGATCTAAGTGTTGTCATCTTTAGTTCTAGATCCATATGATGACCTCATGATTTATTCATATGGTGGCCTAATTCTTGTTCTAGGGAAGTATTCCATACCCTTCCTTAGTGGAAATTGAAATTTAATATTGCCTTCTTTCATATCAATCACGACACCAGTAGTACGTAAAAACGGTCTACCAAGAATAATTGGACAAGATGGATTGTAATCAATATCAAGAACAATAAAATATATGGGCACATAATTTCTATTTGCAAGAATAAGAACATCATTGATTCTTCACATAGGCTTTTAATAGTAGAATCCGCCAAGTGCAAATTTAAAGAACACTCTTCAATATCGGTAAGACCAAGCACATCACATAAAGACTTCAGAATTGTAGAAACACTAGCACCCAAGTCACATAAAGAAAAACACTCATAATTTTTAATCTTGACTTTGATAGTAGGTTCCCATTCATCATGTAATTTTCTAGGAATCGAAACTTCCAATTCCAACTTTTCTTCAAAAGCTTTCATCATGGCATCAACAATATGTTTAGTGAAAGCTTTATTTTGTTCATAAGCATGGGATGAATTTATCATGGATTGCAACAAAGAAATACAATCAACCAAAGAGCAACTATCATAATTAAAGTTTTTGTAATCCAAAATAGTGTGCACATCACTAGTTAAAGTCTTGACCTCTTCAAACCCACTTTTATCAATTTTCTCAACAAGATTTTCACCCTCTGGATCATAGGGACACCTTCTAACTAAAGTTCACTCTTCTCCAGTCCCTTTTTCATCAATCTTAATTTTGCTAAATAAAGAATCAATAGAAGAAACACCAATCGTTTTAAGATCTTCATCACTTCTATTTTCTAACGAGATTGGTTTGCAGCCATTTGATTCACTAAAGTAGCTTGTGCATCAGATATTTTTCCCAACAAACTTTCAGTAAAAGCATACTTAGATTGGAGATTGCAAACTTCTCTACTAATATCATCAAGTTGTTTCGTTATAGCCTCTAACAGAACGGAGTGTTCCTTAAGTTCTTTAGTAAAATATTTATTATGCTCAAATTGTGTAGTCATATATTCCTTAGTACTTTTCTCAATTTCAAGCAATATATTTGGATAAGGAGCATCATAATATTTTCTTTGAAGCATCATGACTATGCAGACAAGAACGCACACAAAAACAGATCTGACAAGAAAACGACGAACAAAAAAGAGGGCAAATAAAGCGGCAAATTTTTGTGAAGTGGGGGAGAGGAAAATAAGAGGAAAATGGAAAATAATATAAATTGCGAGGAGATGAGGTTTGTGATTAGGAACCTGGTTGATGTTGAAGATCCTCCCCGACAACGACGCCAGAAATTGGCGCGGGCCCGGGAGACTATCTTGACGTGATCCTCCCCGGCAACAGCGCTAGAATTCCTTTTGATGTGTGCTAGAACTACGTCGGTATTTCCCCAAAGATGAAGGGATAATGTAGTATAGCGACGATAGGTATTTCCCTCAGTGATGAGACCAAGGTTATCGAACCAGTAGGAGAACCTCCCAACACCACGTAAACGTTCCCTGCACACAAATAACAAATACTCGCAACCCGACATGTTAAAGGGGTTGTCAATCCCTTTCGGGTAATGATGCCTCGAATTGGCGAGAAGACGTGATAAAGTTGTGATACATAGGATAAATAGATCGTGAAATAAATAAATTGCAGCAAGGTATTTTTTTGTATTTTTGGTTTATTAGATCTGAAAATAAAAGAAAAGGAAAATAGATCGCAAAGGCAAATATGGTGAAAAGAGACCCGGGGGCCGTAGGTTTCACTACTGGCTTCTCTCGAGAAAAATAGCAAACGGTGGGAAAACAATTACTATTGGGCAATTGATAGAACTTCAAATAATCAAGACAATATCCAGGCAATGATCATTATATAGGCATCACGTCCAAGATTAGCAGACCGACTCCTGCCTGCATCTACTACTATTACTCCTCACATCGACCGCTATCCAACATGCATCTAGTGTATTAAGTTCATGGAAAAACAGAGTAATGCAATAAGAACGATGACATGATGTAGACAAAATCTATTTATGTAGAAATAAACCCATCTTGTTATCCTTAATAGCAATGATACATACGTGTCGTTTCTCCTTCTGTCACTGGGATCAAGCACCGTAAGATCGAACCCATCACAAAGCACCTCTTCCCATTGCAAGATAAATAGATCAAGTTGGCCAAACGAAACCCAAATATCAAAGAAGAAATACGAGGCTCTAATCAATGATGCATTTCAAAGATCAAAGAAGACTCAAATAACTTTCATGGATAAAAACATAGATCTGATCATAAACTCAAAGTTCATCGGATCCCAACAAACACACCGCAAAAAGGCTTACATCATATGGATCTCCAAGAGACCATTGTATTGATAATAAAAAGAGAGAGAGGAAGCCATCTAGCTACTAACTACGGACCCGTAGGTCTACAAAGAACTACCCATGCATCATCATAGAGGCACCAATGGAAGTGGTGAACCCCTCCATGATGGTGTCTAGATTGGATCTGGTGGTTCTGGACTCTGCGGCGGCTAGAATTGATTTTTGTCGACTCCCCTAGGGTTTCTGGAATATTGGGGTATTTATAGAGCAAAGAGGCGGTGCGGGAGGCCAACGAGGAGGGCAAAACTCATGGGGGCGTGCCTGGGCCCCCAGGCGTGCCCTGGTGGGTTGTGCTCCCCTCGAAGCTCCCCTGAGGTGCGTTCCTAGCCCACTGGATGTCTTTTGGCCCAAAAAAATCCACAAAAAGTTTCGCTGTGTTTGGACTCCGTTTGGTATTGATTTCCTGCGATGTAAAAACATGCAGAAAACAACAACTGACACTGGGCACTATGTCAATAGGTTAGTACGAAAAAATGATATAAAATGACTATAAAATGATTGTAAAACATCCAAGAATGATAATATAATAGCATGGAACAATAAAAAACTATAGATACGTTGGAGATCCGTAACTCCGATTGCGCTAAATTTTTTACACAATTTTTCCATAAATTATCTTTCTTGCGCCAGAAGAAGGGCTGATACATCTCCAACGTATCTATAATTTTTGATTGTTCGATGCTATTATATTACCTATTTTGTATGTTTATGGGATTTACTTTACACTTTTATATCATTTTTGGGACTAACCTACTAACCGGAGGCCCAGCCCGTCTTGCTGTTTTTTTGCCTATTTCAGTGTTTCGAAGAAAAGGAATATCAAACGGAGTCCAAACGGAATGAAAGCTTTGGGAGCGATCTTTTTGGAACAAACGTGATCCAAAGGACTTGCAGTGCAAGTCAAGAAGCAATCGAGGAGGCCATGAGGGTGGAGGGCGCCCCCCCCCCACTGGGCGCGCCCCCCTATCTCATGGGCCCCTCGGACATCCACCGACCGACTTCTTCCTCCTATATATACCCATGTACCCCGAGAACATCAGAGGCGACCACTAAAAAACTATTTCCACCATTGTAACCTTCTGTATCCGCGAGATCCCATCTTGGAGCCTTTGCTGGCACTCCGCTAGAGGGGGAATCAACCATGGAGGGCTTCTACATCAACACCATAGCCTCTTTGATGAGTTGTGAGTAGTTTACCACAGACCTTCGGGTCCATAGTTATTAGCTAGATGGCTTCTTCTCTCTCTTTGGATCTCAATACCATGTTCTCCTTGATCTTCTTGGAGATCTATTCGATATAACTCTTTTTGCGGTGTGTTTGTCGAGATCCGATGAATTGTGGGTTTATGATCAAGTTTATCTATGAGAAATATTTGAATCTCCTCTGAATTCTTTTATTTGTGATTAAGTTATCTTTGCAAGTCTCTTCGAATTATCAGTTTGGTTTGGCCTACTAGATTGATCTTTCTTGCAATGGGAGAAGTGCTTAGCATTGGGTTCAATCTTGCGGTGTCCTTTCCTAGTGACAGCAGGGGCAGCAAGGCACGTATTATATTGTTGCCATCAAGGATAAAAAGATGGGGTTTATATCATATTGCATGAGTTTATCCCTCTACATCATGTCAACTTTCTTAATGCGTGTGACGCCCGATTCAATCATACACTAATCATGCACACAAACATGTACGATCAAGATCAGGGACTCACGGGAAGATATCACAACACAACTCTAAAAACATAAATAAGTCATACAAGCATCATAATACAAGCCAGGGGCCTCGAAGGCTCGAATACAAGTGCTTGATCATAGACGAGTCAGCGAAAGCAACAATATCTGAGTACATACATAAATTAAACAAGTTTGCCTTAAGAAGGCTAGCACAAACTGGGATACAGATCGAAAGAGGCGCATGCCTCCTGCCTGGGATCCTCCTAACTACTCCTGGTCGTCGTCAGCGGCCTGCACGTAGTAGTAGGCACCTCCAGAGTAGTAGTAGTCATCGACGGTGGCGTCTGGATCCTGGGCTCCAACGTCTGGTTGCGGCATCCGAGAAGAAGAGGAAAACGGGGGAAAAGAGGGAGCAAAGCAACCGTGAGTACTCATCCAAAGTACTCGCAAGCAAGGAGCTACAATACATATGCATGGGTATATGTGTAAAGGGCCATATCAGTGGACTGAACTGCAGAATGCCAGAATAAGAGGGGGATAGCTAATCCTGTCGAAGACTACGCTTCTGGCAGCCTCCGTCTTGCAGCATGTAGAAGAGACTAGATTGAAGTCCTCCAAGTAGCATCGCATAGCATAATCCTACCCGGCGATCCTCCCCTCGTCGCCCTGTGGAAAAGCGATCACCGGGTTGTCTGTGGAACTTGTCTGGGTGTGTTTTATTAAGTATCCGGTTATAGTTGTCATAAGGTCAAGGTACAACTCCGAGTCGTCCTTTTACCGAGGGACACGGCTATTCGAATAGATAAACTTCCCTGCAGGGGTGCACCACATAACCCAACACACTCGATCCCATTTGGCCGGACACACTTTCCTGGGTCATGCCTGGCCTCGAAAGATCAACACGTCGCAACCCCACCTAGGCACAACAGAGAGGTCAGCACGCCAGTCTAAATCCTATGCGCGCAGGGGTCTGGGCCCATCGCCCATTGCACACCTGCACGTTGCGTACGCGGCCGGTGAGCAGACCTAGCAACTTCCATTACAAAGGAAGTCACGTTACGCAGTCCAACCCGGCGTGCGCCGCTCAGTCACTGACGTCACGAAGGCTTCGGCTGATACCACAACGTCGAGTGCCCATATCTTTCCCGCGTAGTTGGTTAGTGCGTATAGGGAAGTGGCCAGACTCACATCAAATACCAAGATCTCGTTAAGCGTGTTATTATGAAGCAATCACGAACGCCGACCAGGACCAGGCCCACCTGTCTCCCAGGTGGTCTCAACCTGCCCTGTCGCTCCGCCACAAAGATCCACATAGAGGGCCGTCGGGACAAAGGTCCTTTCAGCCCCCAATCCGTGAATCACTCACGGGTACTCCTCGAGCCGACCCGGCTTTAGTCACCATCTGTAGTATGTATATATGTATAGTATATACCCGTGATCACCTCCCGAGTGATCACGACCCAATAGTATAGCAAGGCAGACTGACAAGAATGTAGGGCCAATGATGATAAACTAGCATCCTATACTAAGCATTTAGGATTGCGGGTAAGGTATCAATGACTGTAGCAACAATGACAGGCTATGCAACAGAATAGGAGTAACCGAACAGTAACATGCTACACTACTCTAATGCAAGCAGTATAGAGAAGAATAGGCGATATCTGGTGATCAAGGGGGGCTTGCCTGGTTGCTCTGGCAAGGAGGGGTCGTCAACTCCGTAGTTGAACTGGGGGTCGCCGGTAGCAGCGTCGGTCTCGTAGTCTACCGGAGAGAAGAGGGGGAAGAAACAATGAATACAATGCAAACATATGCATAATGATGCATGACATAACAAGTAACGGTGCCAGGTGTGCCCTAACGCAGTAGGAGGTGATACCGGTGAAGGGGGGAAACATCCGGGAAAGTATTCCCGGTGTTTCGCGTTTTTCGGACAGATGAACCGGAGGTGAAATGTTGCAGGTTCACTATGCTAGGGACGCGTGGCAGATGAACGGGCTGCATATCCGGATTCGCCTCGTTGTTCTGAGCAACTTTCATGTTGAAAATAATTTAACCCGAGTTACAGTTTAAAAGATATGATTTTCTAAAGATTTTATTAATTTCTGGAATTTAATTAATTATTTAATTTAATTCGAAAATGGATTTACGATGCCAGCATCATGTCATGCTGATGTCAGCAGTCAACAGGGTTGACTGGTCAACCTGACTAGTGGGACCCACTGGTCAGTGACACATTTTAATTAGTCATCTTATTTAACCTAATTAGTATTAATTTGGGGGGGGGGCTCACTGTCATTGAGTAATTAATTAATTGACTAACATTTAGTTAGTTTAGTTATTTGATTAGTTTAATTAATCAAAATTAATTAATTTAATTATTTCTTTAATTAATTAATTACTTTTATTTTTATTTATTTTTGTAAACGTTCTGTGGGGGTTGGGGCCCCACATGTCATAGGCAAGGGGGCCATAGCGGGTGTGGGCTACGGGCACAGGGGCGCGGGGCACAGCCCGAGCGAGTGCACGCCCAGGAGCCGCGTGAGGCGGCGAACCCGGCCAGCGGCAACGGCCACGGTGACGCGAGACGGGCGCTGGCCGGCGCGGAGGCCGTCGGGGCACCGGCTGGGGCCGGAGGGGGCGCGGGGAACGGCGACCACGGGCATGCGGGCACGCACACAGCGCACACCCAAGGGAGTGCGGGCGCGCCGAGATAAGGACGGGGTGAGCACGGCGACCACAGGCGGGGGTGCGATGGCCGGTTGAGGTGATGACGACGCGGGATGGTGCGGTGTGGTGAGCTCGAGGGGGGGACGAGAGGGGGAGGATGAAGGATGGGGGCCTCACCGGGCCCTGTAGAGGTGCAAGAGAGTGCTCGGGGAGGGCCAAAGCTGCGGGGCGACGGCGAGTCAGCGTCGGGGCGGCGAGCATGACACGGACAAGGTGGCGCGGGTAGAGCCGTGCCGGAGCTGCGGCGAGCAAGGGGAAGGGTCCACGGGCGCGGGCCAGCGGCAGGGAGGCTGAAGGAGTCGGGGCGCGGAGCTACGGTGCTAGTCGATGGCGGGACTGGCAGAGGAGAGGCCAGGCCACGGGCGGATGCGGTGCACGGGCACGGCGCGGTGAACGCGTACACGGGACGGCGGGCATGGCGACGTCCAACACAGGGAGAGGAAGAGGGGAGAGGTCGGGGCCTCACCGGCAGTGTAGGGACTGGGCAGCGGTGGTCGAGGGGGTGACGGGGACGACGACATAGAGGAGGCAGGCCGGTGGGGGAGCGCCAGCGACGGGCGGCGGGGCGACGGAATCCGGGCGTGGGGTGTCGGCGTCGACGACCTCCTCCTCGATCCCGATCCAAATCGGGGGAGAGGGGGATATTTTCGGGGAGTGTGGGGGTGTGACGGTTAGGGTTTGGGGGGAGGGAGTGGATAAGGAAGTGGTGGGAGGGTGGCCGGTTGGGCCGGTGGGCCAGTCGGCGGCCTGGTGGGCCGAAGCCCAAGGGGCCGGGGGGGGCTTTCTCCTTTTTTTTGTAATGTCTTTTCTTGTATTTCTTTTCTTTTCTGTTTTATTTCAATTTAAATCATTTAGGAATTTTATAAAAATGTGTTTGCTTTATTATAGTTACCCTTGTAATATTCGGCACCCACCGAACATTTTTGTTTCAACTTTTGAAAACTTTTATTGTTGACATTAATTTGAGTTTGAATTTTGAAGCGGTTTCGAATTAACCCGAGATTAACTACAGTGACAGAGGTGACGTGGCACCATTAACATGAGATTACTGTAGCATGATTACCCGGGCGTCACAATGCGTTACTCTGTTCTTTATGAACTTAATACTCTAGATGCATGCTGGATAGCGATCGATGTGTGGAGTAATAGTAGCAGATGCAGCAGGAGTCGGTCTACTTGTCACGGACGTGATGCCTATATACATGATCATGCCTAGATAATCTCATAATTATTCGCTTTTCTATCAATTGCTCAACAGTAATTTGTTCACCCACCGTAATACTTATGCTATCTTGAGTGAGCCACTAGTGAAACCTATGGCCCCCGGGTCTATCTCTTATTATATAAGCTTTCAATCTACTTTTATTTGCATCTTTACTTTTCCAATCTATATTATAAAATACCAAAAATATATTTATCTTATCTTATTATCTCTATCAGATCTCACTTTCGCAAGTTGCCGTGAAGGGATTGACAACCCCTTTATTGTGTTGGTTGCGAGTTCTTGTTTGTTTGTGTAGGTGCGTGGGACTTTTGAGGAGCCTCCTATTGTATTGATACCTTGGTTCACAAAAACTGAGGGAAATACTTACGCTATTATTGCTGCATCAGCCTTTTCTCTTCAAGGAAAACGAACGCAAGCTCAAGATGTAGCAAAAATGATTTCTGGCGCCGTTGTCGGGGAGGTCTTCGCTCAAGTCAAGACATACCAAGTACCCATCACAAACTCATCTCCCTTGCATTTACATTATTTGCCATTTGCCTCTCGTTTTCCTCTCCCCCACTTCACCTTTGCTGTTTTGTTCGCCCTCCCTTTCCCAATCTCCTCTCTCTTTCGTTTGCCTTTATGTTTGCTTGTGTGTTGGATTACTTGTTGCGATGGCGCAAGATAATACCAAATTGTGTGATTTCTCCAATACCAATAATAATGATTTCCTTAGCACTCCGATTGCTCCTCTTAATGATGTTGAGTCTTGTGAAATCAATACTGCTTTGCTGAATCTTGTTATGAAAGATCAATTCTCCGACCTTCCTAGTGAAGATGCCGCTACCCATCTAAACAACTTTGTCGATTTGTGTGAGATGCAAAAGAAGAAAGATACGGATAATGATATTGTGAAATTGAAGTTATTTCCGTTTTCACTTAGAGATCGTGCTAAAGTTTGGTTTTCATCTTTGCCTAAGAATAGTATTGATTCATGGAACAAGTGCAAAGATGCTTTTATCTCTAAGTATTTTCCTCTCGCTAAGATCATCACTCTTAGGAACGGCATTATGAATTTTAAACAACTTGATCATGAGCATGTTGCCCAATCTCGGGAAAGAATGAAATTGATGATTCGCAATTGCCCTACTCATGGTTTGAATTTATGGATGATCATACAAATTTTTTATGCCGGATTGAATTTTTTTTAGATTCAGACGCGGGAGGCACGTTTATGGAAATCACCTTAGGAGAAGCTACAAAACTCCTTGATAGTATTACGGCTAATTATTCTCAATGGCACACCGAAAGATCTACTAGTAAAAAGGTGCATGCTATAGAAGAAATTAATGTTTTGAGTGGAAAGATGGATGAACTTATGAAATTGTTAGCTACTAAGAGTGCTCCTATTGATCCCAATGATATGCCTTTGTCTAGTTTGATTGAGAATAATAATTTATCTATGGATGTGAATTTTGTTGGTAGGAATAATTTTGGTAACAATGCTCATAGAGGAAACTTTAATCCTAGACTATTCCCTAGTAATTCCTCTAATAATTATGGAAATTCCTACAATAATTCTTATGGTAATTTTAATAAGATGCCCTCTGATTTTGAGAATAGTGTTAAATAATTTATGATCTCTCAAAATAATTTTAATACCTTGCTTGAATAAAAATTGCTCAAAGTTAATGATTTGGCTAGGAACGTTGATAGACTCTCGCTTGATGTTGATTCTTTAAAACTTAGATCTACTCCTCCTAAGCATGATATCAACGAGTCTCTCAAAGCTATGATAATTTCCATTGATGAGTGCAAAGAAAGAACCGCTAGATTGCGTGCTAAGAAAGATTGCTTTATAAAGGCGTGGGCTTCTAGTTTCCGTGAAAATAATGATGAAGGTCTTAAAGTTATTGATGTGTCCCCTATTAGATCTTTGTTTTGCAATATGATTCTTAATAATGATGGGACTGGAGATGAGTCAACTTTAGTTAAAAGGCGTCCCAATGATTCAAAGTTTTTAGATTTTGATGCTAAATTTGGTAAAAGTGGGATTGGAGAGGTCAAGACTTTAAATAGCATTGAACCCACTATCTTGGATTTCAAGGAATTTAATTATGTTAATTGTTCTTTAGAAGATTGCATTTCCTTGTTGCAATCCGTTGTGAATTCTCCACACGCTTATAGTCAAAATAAAGCTTTTACCAAACATATTGTTGATGCCTTGATGCAATCTTTTGATGAAAAACTTAATTTCGAAGTTTCTATACCTAGAAAACTTTATGATGAGTGGGAACCTACTATAAAGATTAAAATTAAAGATCATGAGTGTTATGCTTTATGTGATTTGGGTGCTAGTGTTTCCACGATTCCGAAAACTTTATGTTATATTCTAGGTTTCCATGATCTTGATGATTTGCTCTTTAAATTTGCACCTTGAGGACTCCACCATTAAAAAGCCAATGGGAAGGATCAATGATGTTCTCATTGTTGCAAATAGGAATTTGGTGCCCGTAGATTTTATCGTTCTTGATATAGATTGCAATCTTTCTTGTCCTATTATTCTTGGTAGACCTTTCCTTAGAACGACGATGCGATTATTGATATGAAGGAAGGGAATATTATATTCCAATTTCCATTAAGGAAAGGCATGGAGCACTTTCCAAGAAAGAAAGTTAAATTACCTTATGAATCTATCATGCGAGCTACTTATGAATTGAGTGCCAAAGATGGCACTACTTAGATCTATCCTTGCTTTTATGCCTAGCTAGGGGCGTTAAACGATAGCGCTAGTTGGGAGGCAACCCAATTTTATTTGTGTTTTTGTTTTTGTTTCTGTTTGGTAATAAATTTTGCATCTACCTTCTGTTTAGATGTGTTTTCATGTTTTATTTAGTGTTTGTGCCAAGTAGAACCTATAGGATAACCTATGGTGATAGTTAATCTGATTCTGCTGAAAAACAGAAACTTTGCACGCACGAAAATAATTTTAGTAATTTACAGAAATGTGCTTTTGCGTTGATTATTTTTTCTGTAGATCAACAGACAAATTTCCCAGGACTTCCTATTTTGGTAGGATTTTTAGAGTTCCATAAGTATTCGAGAGTTGCAGATTGCTGCAGACTATTCTGTTTTTGACAGGTTCTGTTTTTCGTGTGTTGTTTGCTTATTTTGATGCATCTATGGCTAGTATTAAGTGGTATGAACCATAGAAAAGTTGAAATACAGTAGGTTTAACACCAATATAAATAAATAATGAGTTCATTACAGTACCTTATGTGGTGGTTTTTCTTTCTTACACTAACGGAGCTTATGAGATTTCCTGTTGAGTTTTGTTTTGTGAAGTTTTCAAGTTTTGGGTAAAGATTTGATGGAATATGGAATAAGAAGTGGTAAGATCCTAAGCTTAGGGATGCCCAGGCACCCCAAGATATTCAAGAATAGCCAAAAGCCTAAGCTTGGGGATGCCCCGGAAGACATCCCCTCTTTCGTCTTCGTTTATCGGTAAACTTTACTTGGAGCTATATTTTTATTCGCCACATGATATGCGGTTTTCTTGGAGCGTCTTGTATGATATTAGTCTTTGCTTTTTAGTTTTCCACAATCATCCTTTCTGTACAAACCTTTTGGGAGAAGCCCACTTGATTAGGATTTATTAGAATACTCTATGTGCTTCACTTATATCTTTTGAGCTAGATAGTTTTTGCTCTAGTACTTCACTTATATCTTTTAGAGCACGGCGATGGCTTAATTTTGAAGAAATTGTTGATCTTGCATGCTTCACTTATATTATTTTGAGAGTCTTTTAGAACAGCATGGTATTTGCTATGGTTATAAATTTGGTCCTAGAATGATGAGCATCCAAGTTGGGTATAATAAAAACTATCATAGAAAGTGCATTAAACACTAGGATCAATTTGATTCTTGATAATTGTTTTGAGATATAAAGGTGGTAATGTTAGAGTCATGCTAGTGGGTAATTATGAAATTAAGAAATACTTGTGTATAAGTTGGCAAGTACCATAGCATGCACGTATGGTAAAAGTTGTGTGACAAATTTGTTCCATGAGGTGCTCTTTTGATTGTTTTCCTTATGAGTGGCAGTCGGGGACGAGCGATGATCTTTTCCTACCAATCTATCCCTCTAGGGGCATGCGTAGTAGTACTTTTATTCAAGGGCAAATAGACTTTTGCAATAAATATATGAGTTCTTTATGACTAATGTGAGTCCATGGATATACGCACACTCACCCTTCCACTTTGCTAGCCTCTATTGTGCCGCACAACTTTCACCGGTATCATGCACCCATTATTTACCTTCCTCAAAACAGCCACCATACCTACCTATTATGGCATTCCCATAGCCATTCCGAGATATATTGCCATGCAACTTTCCACCGTTCCATTATTATGACACGCTCCATCATTGTCATATTGCTCTTTGCACGATCATGTAGTTGACATCGTATTTGTGGCAAGGCCGCCATCATAATTTTCATACATGTCACTCTTGCTTCATTGCATATCCCGGTATACCGCTGGAGGCATTCATATAGAGTCATATTTTGTTCTAAGTGTTGAGTTGTAATTCTCGAGTTGTAAATTAATAAAAGTGTGACGATCTTCATTAGTAGAGCATTGTCCCAAGTGATGAAAGGATGATGAAGACTATGATTCCCCCACAAGTCGGGATGAGACTTCGGACTTAAAAAAAGAGGCCAAAGAGCCCACCAAATAAAAAAAGAAAGGCCAAATAAAAAAAAGAGAAAGGCCAAATAAAAAAATAAAAAAATGAGAGAAAAAGAGAGAAGGGACAATGCTACTATCTCTTTTTCCACACTTGTGCTTCGAAATAGCATCATGATCTTCATGATAGAGAGTCTCTTGTGTTGTCACTTTCATATACTAGTCGGAATTTTTCATTATAGAACTTGGCTTGTATATTCCAATGATGGACTTGCTCAAAATGCCCTAGGTCTTCGTGAGCAAGCAAGTTGGATGCACACCCACTTAGTTTCTTTTGTTGAGCTTTCATGCATTTATAGCTCTAGTGCATCCGTTGCATGACAATCCCTACTCACTCACATTGATATCTATTGATGGGCATCTCCATAGCTCGTTAATACGCCTAGTTGATGTGAGACTATCTTCTCCCTTTTTGTCCTCACAACCACCACCTTATACCACCATAGTGTTATGTCCATGGCTTGCGCTCATGTATTGCATAAGAGTTGAAAAAGCTAAAGCTTGCGCTCATGTATTGCTTGTCCATAAATTATCTTTCTTGCGCCAGAAGAAGGGCTGATACATCTCCAACGTATCTATAATTTTTGATTGTTCGATGCTATTATATTACCTATTTTGTATGTTTATGGGATTTACTTTACACTTTTATATCATTTTTTAGACTAACCTACTAACCGGAGGCCCAGCCCGTATTGCTGTTTTTTTGCCTATTTCAGTGTTCCGAAGAAAAGGAATACCAAACGGAGTCCAAACAGAATGAAACCTTCGGGAGCGATCTTTTTGCAACAAACGTGATCCAGAGGACTTGGAGTGCAAGTCAAGAAGCAATCGAGGAGGCCCCGAGGGTGGAGCCCCCCCCCCTACTAGGCACGCCCCCTATCTCGTGGGCCCCTCGGGCGTCCACCGACCTACTTCTTCCTCATATATATACCCACGGACCCCGAGAACATCGGAGGCGACCATGAAAAACTATTTCCACCACCGTAGCCTTCTGTATCCGTGAGATCCCATCTTGGAGCCTTCGTCGGTGCTCCGCCGGAGGGGGAATCAACCACGGAGGGCTTCTACATCAACACCATAGCCTCCCCGATGAGTTGTGAGTAGTTTACCACAGACCTTCGGATCCATAGTTATTAGCTAGATGACTTCTTCTCTCTCTTTGGATCTCAATACCATGTTCTCCTTGATCTTCTTGGAGATCTATTCCATGTAACTCTTTTTGCGGTGTGTTTGTCGAGATCCGATGAATTGTGGGTTTATGATCAAGTTTATCTATGAGAAATATTTGAATCTCCTCTGTATTCTTTTATGTGTGATTAAGTTATCTTTGCAAGTCTCTTCGAATTATCAGTTTGGTTTGGCCTACTAGGTTGATCTTTATTGCAATGGGAGAAGTGCTTAGCTTTGCGTTCAATCTTGCGGTGTCCTTTCCCAATGACAGCAGGGGCAGCAAGGCACATATTGTATTGTTGCCATCGAGGATAAAAAGATGGGGTTTATATCATATTGCATGAGTTTATCCCTCTACATCATGTCATCTTTCTTAATGCGTTACTCTGTTCTTTATGAACTTAATACTCTAGATGCATGCTGGATAGCGGTCATGTGTGGAGTAATAGTAGTAGATGCAGGTAAGAGTCAGTCTACTTGTCACGGACATGATGCCTATATACATGATCATGCCTAGATAATCTCATAATTATTCACTTTTCTATCAATTGCTCGACAGTAATTTGTTCACCCACCGTAATACTTATGCAATCTTGAGAGAAGCCACTAGTGAAACCTATGGCCATCGGGTCTATCTCTTATCATATAAGCTTTCAATCTACTTTTATTTGCATCTTTACTTTTCCAATCTATATTATAAAATACCAAAAATATATTTATCTTATCTTATTATCTCTATCAGATCTCACTTTCGCAAGTGGCCATGAAGGGATTGCAACCCCTTTATTGCGTTGGTTGCGAGTTCTTGTCTGTTTGTGTAGGTGCGTGGGACTTTTGAGGAGCCTCCTACTGGATTGATACCTTGGTTCTCAAAAACTAAGGAAATATTTACGCTACTGTTGCTGCATCACCCTTTCCTCTTCAAGGAAAACCAACGCAAGCTCAAGATGTAGCAAGGGCCTCAACCGATGTTCAAGGAGGGCATAAGACACCAGGGGGCGCCTAGGCCCTGGTGGCGCGCCCAGGTGGGTTGTGGGCACTGTGGGCCCTCATTTGTGTTGATTCCACCTCCCAAAAATCATAAATATTACAAAATAATTCCTCGTAAATTTTTATCGCATTTGGACTTTGTTTGATATGGATTTTCTGCGAAACAAAAAACATGCAACAAACAGGAACTGGCACTGGGCACTGGATCAATAGGTTTGTCCAATAAATCATATAAAAATTTGCCAAAAATATATGAAAGATGTATAATATTGGCATGAAACAATCAAAAATTATATATACGACGGAGGCGTATCAGCATCCCCAAGCTTAATTCCTGCTCGTCGAGTAGGTAAATGGTAAAAAAAGTTAATTTTTTATGTGGAATGCTACCTTGAATACTTGATCATATATATAATTGTGGCATGAATATTGAGACATGAGTGATTCAAAGCAATAGTCTATAATTTGACATAAAGACATCAATACTCAGGCATCCCAACAAACAATCATGTTTTCAAAATATCAACGCTAAAGAAAGCTATCCCTAGAAAATCATATAGTCTTGTCATGCTCTATCTTCTTAACACAAAGTATTTATCATGCACAACCCCGATGACAAGCCGAGCAATTGGTTCATACTTTTTAACGTGCTTCAGCTTTTTCAACCCTCATGCAATACATGAGCGCAAGCCATGGATATAGCACTATGGGTGGAATAGAGTATGATGATAGGGGTAATTATAGAGAAGGCAAAAAGGTAACAAAGTCTCACATCGACGCGGCTAACCAACGGGCTATGGAGATGCCCATCAATTGATATCAATGCGAGTAGTAGGGATTGCCATGCAACAAATGCACTAAGAGCTATGAGTGTATGAAAGCTCAATATGAAAACTAAGTGGGTGTGCATCTAATCCTATAATGAAAAATTCCCACTAGTATATGAAAGTGACAACATAGGAGACTCTCCATATGAAAAACATTGTGCTACTTTGAAGCAAAAGTGTGGAACTAGCATGCCCCTTCTCTCTTTTTTCCTTTTTTTCTTCCTTTTCTTTTTCCTTTCTTTTCTTTCTTTTTTTCTTTTATATATTTTTCTCTCTCATTGTCCGGAGTCTCATCCCAACTTGTGGGGGAATCATAGTCTCCATCATCCTTTCCTCGCTGGGGCAATGCTCTAAAAATGAATAATGATGATCATCACACTTCTATTTACTTATAACTCAATATTAAAACTCGATACCTATAACAAAAATATGACTCTATATGAATGCCTATGGCAATACCAGGATGTGCAGTGATCTAGCGTAACATGTATGAAAAATGATGAAGGGTGGCTGAGCCACAAATACTATGTCAATTACATGATCATGCAAAGCAATATGACAGTGAATGCTCAAGTCATCGAAACAGAAGCGGTGGAAGTTGCATGGCAATATATCTTGGAATGGCTATGGAAAGGCCATAATAGGTAGGTATGGTGGCTGTTTTGAGGAAGATATAATAAGGCCTATATGTGATAGAGTGTGTATCATATCATGGGGTTTGGATGCACCTATGAAGTTTGCACCGACTCTCGAGGTAAGGAAGGGCAATGCATGGTACCGTAGAGGCTAGCAAATTGCGGAAAGGTAAGAGTGCGTATAATTCATGGACCCACATTAACCATAAAAAACTCATATACTTATTGCGAAAGTTTATTAGCCCTCAAAGCAAAGTACTACTACGCATGCCCCTAGGGGGATAGATTGGTAGGAAAAGACCATCGCTCATCCCCGATCGCCACTCATAAGGAAGACAATCAATAATAAATCATGCTCCAACTTCATAGCATAACGAGAGACTATACGTGCATGCTTAGGGAATCACAAACCTTAACACCAATATTCTTACTGACCATAACCGTAACCTCCCACATATTCCATATTTATATCGCAAAACTATTGCAAGGAATCAAACATATCATATTCAGCGATCCATAAGTTTTATGTAGGATTTTATAACTAACCATGCAAATGACCAATTCCTGTTGACTCTCTAAATAGATATAAGTGAAGCATGCGAGTTTATTTCTTTATACAAAAGATCATGCTCTAAAAAATATAAGTGAAGCGGATGAGCATTCTACAAATAATGGTTTTCTATGTGAAGAGAAATAGGCAATCCAAACTTCAAATGATATAAGAGAAGCACGTGAAGCATTCTGTAAAGCCACACTCAAGAGATATAAGTGAAGTGCAATGAGAATTCTGCAAATCAACCATGGACTATCTCATACCAGCATGTTGCATAAAATAAAAGTGAAAAATAAACACAAAATATGCTCCAAGATTTGCACATATCACGTGAATGAAACGAAGACGAAAACATACCGATACTTGTTGAAAAAAATGGGATGCCTTCCGGGGCATCCCCAAGCTTAGACGCTTGAGTCTCCTTGAATATCTACTTGGGGTGCCTTGGGCATCCCCAAGCTTGAGCTCTTGTTTCTCCTCCTTCTCCTCATATCGAAACCTCCTCGATCTTTGATCACTTCATCCACACAAAACTCAACAAAAAGCTCAGTAAGATCCATTAGTATAATGAAGCAAATCACTACTCTAAGTACTGTTGCAAACCAATTCATATTTTGTTTTTGCATTGTAGCTACTATAATATAACTTTTCGATGGCATATACCACCGATAGAATCGATAGTTTCATCAAAACAAGCAAAATAATGCATCAAAAACAGAATATGTCTTAAACAAGACAGTTTGTAGAAATCTGAACATCTACCATACTTCTGTAACTCCAAAAATTCTGAAAAATAAGGACGAAATAAACAATTTGTATAGCAAGATTGTGCAAAAAGTTTCAGAAATGTTTGACTTTTCAGTAAAAAAATGAAAATTCACGCGCTACAGCCAAAGTTTCTGTTTCTGTACCGCACATACAACCAAGCAATCTAATCATCCTACAGGCAAATCTTGGCACATTGTTTTTATAGTACAATGGATTTGTACAAGGGTATAATTATTTTTGTTGAAAAGTTTTTGTAATTCAAGATTCACAAAGTTTCCATGGGCATGAACAAAGTTCAAGGCACGCCCCCACTTTCACAATGCTCGTCTCTCTCACTTTCGCTTTTCTTTTTGTGAAGTTTTAAGTTCCCATCTATATTTTTTTGTTCTTAAACTATAATAAAAGCACTCAACAGAAATAAATGACTCTCTAAAACTTCCGGGTTGTCTCCCTGGCAGCGCTTTCTTTAAAGCCATTAAGCTAGGCATAGAGTGCTCAAGTAATGAATCCACCCAGATCCCAAGGTATATCAAAGCCAGTTTTAATTAGCAATGATTTGGCATTTAGTAATGAGCAAAAAGAAACATATATCAAGCAATTACAAAGTCTAACTCTCTTCCTATGCATCGGCATGTCATACAAGAACAATCCATGCACATCAAGTAAATGCCAATACATAGCATAAGCAGTTTCTTGCAATTTTATCATGTTGGAAACATAGAAAGGCGAAGACGTAGTTCCTCTCTCATAATAATTGCAAGTAGGAGCAGCAAGCACATGCATATTACATTCATCAAAATTATCATGTGCAATGGTAAAAGGCAACCCATCAATATAATCCTTAATAAGTGCAAACTTCTCTGATATAGTGTAGTTTGGAGAATTCAAACATATAATAGGACTATCATGTGTGGGTGTAATAGCAACAATTTCATGTTTAACATAAGGAACAATAGCATGTTCATCTCCATAAGCATAATTCAAATTGGCATCTTGGCCACAAGCATAGCAAGCATCAAGTTCATCAAAAAGGAATTTTTCAAAAGAATCAATGGGATCATAGCAATTATCATAGCATTCATCCTTCGGTAATCATGAAGGGAAATTAAATAATGTATGAGTTGAAGAGTTACTCTCATTAGAATATGGGCACGGCTAGCTAATCCGCTCTTCCTCCTTTTGTTTTTCGCTCTCCTCATCATCTTTTTCATCCAATGAGCTCATAGTTTCATCAATTTCTTCTTCCATAGACTCCTGCAAAATATTAGTCTCCTCCAATGCAGCAGACATTCTCTCCATAAATATATCAATATCGTAATTGCATTTATAATTATCATGGCAATATTTAAGGATAGCAAAATTTTCAGGTCTATAAACTAAATCATCAAAATCTTCAAACTTATCAAACAAAGATTCAATTTCATAAGCACCCCTAAAATCAAAAAATCCTTCTATTCATTCCACATCATAGTAATCATATATACCATTAGCATAAGAAGCCAAGGTTTCATTATCATTAAATTTGCACGAAAAGGGAATATGCGGAGCGTTCATCATAGAGCAATTAGTATAATCATATCTCAAGCATAACAATTTCCCTTTATGAGTCAAGCGATAATCCCTAAAGTATTCACGTTGATCCAACGTTACTCCCATTATATAGTTGAATGGGTTTTCTCAGGATTATCAAAGTAGTGCATAATATCTTTTACATAACAAGCATCGAGGGTTTTATGAGGCTCCCCATCTCCATGAGTAGCAAGTACAACTAATTTTTTTGGTATTTCGTGTTCCGTATCCATAACTAAAGATAGAGAAAGACTTAGAACAAGAAATAAAAACTACTTAGAAATAAAGCAAACAAGCACACACAAGAATATTCACCCCACGCTATTGCTCCCCGGCAACAGCGCCAGAAAAAGGTCTTGATAACCCACAAGTATAGGGGATCATTTGTAGTCTTCTTCGATAAATAAGAGTGCCGAACCCAATGAGGAGCTAAAGGCAGAACAAATATTCCCTCAAGTTCTATCAACCACCGATACAACTCTACGCACACTTGAAGTTTGCTTTACCAAAAACAAGTATGAAACTATTTTGCAAGAATAAAACTAAGAGTACTTTGTGCGATACAACTCTACGCACACTTGAAGTTTGCTTTACCGAAAACAAGTATGAAACTATTTTGCAAGAATAAAACTAAGAGTACTTTGTGAGAATAAAACTACGAATAAATTGCAAGGTAATAAAAGTAGAGAGCTTTTGTCAACAAGAAGGTCATTTGTCCCTAGGCAATCAATAACAAGTAATCATTCTTGTAATTTTATATGAGGGAGAGGCATGAGCTAACATACTTTCTCTACTTGAATCATATGCACTTATGATTGGAACTCTAGCAAGCATCCGCAACTACTAAAGATCATTAAGGTCGTGAAACCCAACCATAGCATTAAGTATCAAGTCCTCTCTATCCCATATGCAACAACCCACCTACTCAGGTTTAAGCTTTTGTCACTCTCGCAACCCACCATAAGTGAATCATGAACGTATTGCAACACCCTACAGCAGAGACCCCTCACGTTTGTGCGAGACGGAGGGCACCGTAGGACAACACCATAAATAAAATATACAACCATACCAACCAAGATCACGATTAACCCACAAGACAAAACGGATCTACTAAAACATCATAGGATAGCCAAATATCATTGGGAAATAATATATGGAGTTGATCACCATGTTTAAGTAGAGATTACAGTGGGGAGAAGGGGTGTTACACTGCTGCATAGAGGGGAAGAAAGTTGGTGTTGACGGTAGCAAGATTGTTGATGTAGATTACCCTCACGATCCTTGCCCCGGAGGCGTTCTGGTGCCACCGGGAGAGAGGAGGAGAGAGCCCCCTCCTTATTCTTCTTCCTTGGCCTCCCCCTAGATGTGAGGAGAGTTCCCCCTCTAGTATATGGCCTCCATGGTGGCGGAGGGGCGGGAGCCCCTCCAAGACTGGATCTCCCTCTCTGTTCTCTTCTGTTTCGCGTTCCCCAGATCTGGCCCCTTCACGGTTTCTTAAATTCCCGGAGATCCGTAACTCCGATTGTGCTGAAATTTTTACACGATTTTTTCCCCATAAATTATCTTTCTTGCACCAGAAGAAGGGCCTCAACCGACGTTCGAGGAGGGCACAAGACACCAGGGCACGCCTGGGCCCTGGTGGCGCGCCTTGGTGGGTTGTGGGCACTGTGGGCCCCCGTTTGCATTGATTCCACCTCCCAAAAATCATAAATATTCCAAAATAATTATCCATAAATTTTTACCGCGTTTGGACTTTGTTTGATATGGATTTTCTGCGAAACAAAAAACATGCAACAAACAGGAACTGGCACTGGGCATTGGATCAATAGGTTAGTCCAATAAATCATATAAAAAGTTGCCAAAAATATGTGAAAGTTGTATAATATTGGCATGAAACAATCAAAAATTATAGATACAATGAAGACGTATCAATGTGGCTGATGATATGAACAACATGCCATGCACATTAACCAAAATAGATACAATGATTGTCTTTGCCCTTCATCTATGCTTGTTATATTGACATGGTAATCCAATAGTGTGGTGAAGCTCCCCGCATTATGACCAATGCCAAATAATGCTATTGATATTTTGAACTTACTCTTTATTTTCTAATTTGACATTAGATGGAATTGACAGCACAATTATCATCTTTGTTTATAAATGTGCAAAACATGTCATCTCTCTGCTTGTTTCAGGGTGATATGCCTGATAGCATGCACAAGTCTGCAGAAGGTTGTGAGACAAACCCAACATATATTGCAGCAAAGAAGGCAAAACATCTTGAAGATAGCGAGACAACCCCAAAGTCTTGTCTTGATGCAGTGTTCAAGTTACTTGAGACTAGCAGTCAGACAAGCTCACAGAATTCACTGTCTGAATCAGTTCAACTTCTTCAGTTCCAAGTTCTAGTAGAAAGGCATTCTGCAACTCAACTTCGACTTGAAGTCCTATCTCTAAGAAAGATTGCGGAGAACACCAACGAGAACCTCATTGTTAAACAGCTACTGAGCTACACCTGGAAGCTATAACCGACATGCTAGGCTGGTCTCACAGCCTTGCTCAGCAGCTTGCGCAGCAGTTCCCATGCAAAGGCTAACCTTTCTTGAACTGTCTTGGAAGTGGTCTTGGTTCAGTATTATTTTGTTACACTGTAATGGTGCCCAGTTTTTGTAATCTGCTTCTTTGTTGCGCTTTATGATCACTGATGGTGAACTTCGATGCCCAGTGGATGTAATATACCATAAATCCTTTATTGTATAGTGTAGGTTTATTCTAAGTTACTATGTCGTAATTTCTTTATTGTATAGAGTAGGTTTGTTCTTAATTCCTACTAGTTACTGCCATCATTCGCTATCTGAAAAAAAAATCTGATGTAGTCGACCGGGACGAAACATTCGACTCTAACAGGCCTACTTTTTAGTGGGCCACAATTGGGCCGGCCTGCAACTTTCTTGGGCCTGAAAGGCCATTGGGGCCTTCACATTTTGCACCAGGCCCATAACTTACACGAGCCTATATTCGACCCAAAGTTTAGTTGGGCCTTTAGTGGACCCAGTGCTTAGTTGGGCCCATGTATCTTTGGGCTATTAACAGGTTGAATGTTTTGTTGGCCTGATATGGCCTAGAAGAAACCATGGGCCTTTAGCAGGCCTAAATGCATGTTGGGCCTCAATTTTCACTAGTCGTCGACGGGCCTTCAGCAGGCTGAAATGTAGACCGAGCCTTTCTTGGCCCAGTTATATGACGGGCCATTACCAGGCCGGAACATATATCGGGCCTTAGTTGGCCCACTGATATCATGGGCCTTTAAGAGGCCGAAAGCTTAGTACATGCATCAACGGGCCAAATTATACGACAGGCCTTTAACAGAACGAAAGTCACGTTGGGCTGAACTGTTGCCACCTTTATCACGGGCTGTTAGAGGGCCGGATATCGCATAGGACCATATATGGCACATGGGCAGCACGGGCCATTCCCAGGCCGACAGACACACCAGGCTGAAATGGGCCCATGTCTACATCGGGCCTCTAACATGCCGAAATGTCACTCGGCCGTAACTAGGCCCAAATATTCGGCAAACAATTAACAGGCCAGATCTGGCTTCGGGCCGTAAATGGGCCATGTTTAAACAGTCCGTTATTGGGCTGGCCCACTAGTACGTGAGTAAATACTACGAGCCTTTGACTAGGCCGACCTTTTTAACCTATATGGGCCTCTGTTGGGCCCTGCCACATGTCGACGAATCATAGGCGCCTTTGAGTCCAATGAGTGGATGACATCTGTCCCAACGGTGAGCCGACACGTGGTTCCTCTGGCCATTGAGAATTTTACACGTGGAAAATCCCTATTGGTCCGGGCTGTTAACGGGTTATCAGATCCAAACTGGAACCCGATAGCTTAAAGGCGACCCGTTACGGTGGATGCCACGTGTCGGTCACCCTTGATGAAAGCACTTTTGTGACGCGCGATTTATTATCATGGAAGTGGACACTTCCATGATGATAAATTTGGTAATGTCATTGAACACTTCTACGATTGCACAAGTATGACTATCTTGATTCTGTCATAAAATCGTCATGGATGTACATGCATGACAGAAAATGTGAACTACTGTGACAAACACGTATCATCACAGAAGTGTATTTTTTGTAGTGGTCTAGGTCATGTCTGTATCATTCTCGAACCCGTAGGGTCTGCACACTTAATGTTCGTTGATGATATAGTACTATATGAGTTATGAATGTTGGTGACTGAATGTTGTTCGGAGTACCAGGTGAGATTACAGACAGGACGAGGAGCTCCGGAATGGTCCGCAGGTAAAGATTGATATGTAGGATGATAATATTTGGTCTCCGAAAGAGTTTCAGAATGCACTGGATAATTATCATATCACCAGAAGGGTTCCGGAAGGCAACGGGGTGTTGTTGGGCCTAACGGGACAAAAGGAGGGAGCAGACCAGCCCACAAGGGGGCTGGCACGCCCACCTCCTAGCCGCCGGCTTTAGGGAAGGAAAGAGGAGGGGCTGCCCCCTCCTGCCTTTCTTCACGCAAGGGAGAAGGAAGGGGAGGCGCCATAAGGCAGCCGCCCCCCTTTGCTTTCCCCCACGCGTCAAGAAGGAAAGGGGGCGCCTAGGGTAGGCGCCCTAGGGCGGTCGCCGGCCCCCTTGGGGTGTGCCTAGGGCTGCCTCCCCTCCCCTCCACCAATATATATGGGAGGAGGAGAGGGGACGCCACACACCACAAATCCCTAAAGTCGTGTGCGAGCGCCCCCTATCCCTCTAGTTCATCCTCTGCTCTAAACCGTTCTGCTTGGCGAAGCCCTGCGGAAATAGTTTTCACCACCACCGTCACCACCTCGTCATACTGCCGGAACTCATTGTCGGGGAACGTAGAAGAAATTCAAAATTTTCTACGCATCACCAAGATCAATCTATGGAGATTCTAGCAATAAGAGAGAGAGAGAGAGGACGAGCATCTTCATACTTTGAAGATTGCTAAGCAGAAGCGTCACTAGAACACGGATGAGGGAGTCGTACTCGCGGCGATTCAAATCGCGGAAGATCCGATCTAACACCGAACGGATGGCGCCTCCGCGTTCAACACACATACAACCCGGGGACGTATCCTCCTTCTTGATCCAGCAAGGGGAGAGGAGAAGTTCAGGGAGAGCTCCGGTAACACGACGGTGTGGTGGTGGAGCTTGCAGTTCTTCGGAAGGGCTTCACCAAGCACTACGGAGGAGGAGATGGAGTTGGAGAGGGGGAGGGTTGCGCTAGGGGAAGGGTATGGCAGCCCTCCCACCCCCCACTATTTATAGGGGAAGGGGAGAGGGGCCGGCCCCCCTATATCTCATCTAGGGGGGGGCAACGGCCAAGGGGGGGGGACTTGCCACCCAAGTTGGTGGGAGGCGCCCCCACCCCCTAAGGTTTTCAACCCTAGGCGCCTTGGGCCCTTTGGGGGCGCACCAGCCCACTAGGGGCTGGTTTCCATCCTTGTTCAGCCCATTTAGTCCCCCGTGGCAGGTGGACCCACCCAGTGGACCCCAGGACACCTTCCGGTGGCCCCGGTACAATACCGGTAAACCCCAAAATTATTCCGGTGACTGAAACTGGACTTCCCATATATAAATCTTTACCTCCGGACCATTCTGGAACTCCTCATGACGTCCGGGATCTCATATGGGACTCCGAACAACATTCGGTAACTGCATACTAATTCACATATCAACTCTAGTGTCACCAAACCTTAAGTGTGTAGACCCTAGGGGTTCGGGAATCATGCAGACATGACCGAGACAGATCTCCGGCCAATAACCAACAACGGGATCTGGATACCCATGTTTGCTCCCACATGTTCCACGATGATCTCATTGGATGAACCACAATGTCGGGGATTCAATCAATCCCGTATATAATTCCCTTTGTCAATCGGTACGTTACTTGCCCGAGATTTGATCGTCGGTATCCCAATACCTCGTTCAATTTCGTTATCTGCAAGTCACTTTACTCGTTCCGTAATGCATGATCCCGTGATAGACTACTTATATGATAAAGATGCAAATAAAAGTAAATGGAAAACTTATATGATAAAGGATAGACCATGGGGCCCTAGGTTTCACCAGTGGCTTCTCTCAAGATAGCATAAGTATTACGGTGGGTGAACAAATTAGTGTCGAGCAATTGATAGAAAAGCGAATAATTATGAGATTATCTAGGCATGATCATGTATATAGGCATCACGTCCGTGACAAGTAGACCGACTCCTGCCTGCATCTACTACTATTACTCCACACATCGACCGCTATCTAGCATGCATCTAGAGTATTAAGTTCATAAAGAACAGAGTAACGCATTAAGAAAGATGACATGATGTAGAGGGATAAACTCATGCAATATGATATAAACCCCATCTTTTTATCCTCGATGGCAACAATACAATATGTGCCTTGCTGCCCCTGCTATCACTGGGAAAGGACACCGCAAGATTGAACCCAAAGCTAAGCACTTCTCCCATTGCAATAAAGATCAATCTAGTAGGCCAAACCAAACTGATAATTCGAAGAGACTTGCAAAGATAACTTAATCACACATAAAAGAATTCAGAGGAGATTCAAATATTTCTCATAGATAAACTTGATCATAAACCCACAATTCATCGGATCTCGACAAACACACCGCAAAAAGAGTTACATCGAATAGATCTCCAAGAAGATCAAGGAGAACATGGTATTGAGATCCAAAGAGAGAGAAGAAGCCATCTAGTTAATAACTATGGACCCGAAGGTCTGTGGTAAACTACTCACAACTCATCGGAGAGGCCTTGGAGATGATGTAGAGGCCCTCCATGATCGACTCCCCCTCCGGCAGAGCACCGACGAAGGCTCCAAGATGGGATCTCGCGGATACAGAAGGTTACGGCGGTGGAAATTGTTTTTCGTGGTCGCCTCTGATGTTTACGGGGTACATGGGTATATGAGGAGGAAGAAGTAGGTCGGTGGACGCTTGAGGGGCCCCCAAGGGTGGGGGCGTGCCCACCTGTAGTGGGCGCACCGGGCACCCTCGTGGCCACCTCCCTCGTTTCTTGACTTCCACTCCAAGTCCTCTGGATCACGTTTGTTCCCAAAAGATCGCTCCCGAAGGTTTCATTCCGTTTGGACTCCCTTTGATATTCCTTTTCTTCGAAACACTGAAATAGGCAAAAAAAATAGCAATTCGGGTTGGGCCTCTGGTTAGTAGGTTAGTCCCAAAAATGATATAGAAGTGTAAAGTAAATCCCATAAACATCCAAAACAGGTAATATAATAGCATGGAACAATAAAAAATTATAGATACGTTGGAGACGTATCAGCTTTCCGGGGCATCCCCAAGCTTAAACGCTTGAGTCTCCTTGAATATTTACTTGGGGTGCCTTGGGCATCCCCATGCTTGAGCTCTTGCCTCTCTTCCTTTTCCTCATATCGAGACCTCCTCGATCAAACACTTCATCCACACAAAACTCCAACAGAAAACTCGGTAAGATCCATTAGTATAATAAAGCAAATCACTACTCTAGGTACTGTTGCAAACCAATTCATATTTTGTTTTTGCATTGTGTCTACTGTAATATAACTTTTGCATGGCTTAAACCACTAATATAAATTGATAGTTTCATCAAAACAAGTAAACTATGCATCAAAAACAGAATCTGTCAAAAATAGAACAGTCTGTAGCAATCTGAACCTTCACCATACTTTTGGGACCCAAAAAATTCTACCACAATTAGAAAAAATAAACAATTTGTATAGCAAGATAGTGCATAAAGAATCAGAACCGTTTGACATTCCAGTAAAAAATGTAAAATCGTGCACTACAGCCAAAGTTTCTGTCCTGCACCGTACAAACCAACAAGCATTGTAAACATCCTAAAGGCAAACCTTGGCACATTATTTTTACAATACAATGGAATTGTACAAGGGGATAATTATTTTTGATGAAACATTTCTGTAATTAAGATTCACAAAGTTTCCGTGAGCATGAACAAAGTTCATGGAGCTCTCCCACTTCAACAATGCTTGTCTTTCTCACTTTCACTTTCCTTTTTGAAACGTTTTGGATTCCCCCCTTTATTTTTTTGTTTTTAAACTATATAAAAGCACTCACCAGAAATAAATGACTCTCTAAAACTTCCGGGTTGTCTCCCTGGTAGCGCTTTCTTTAAAGCCATTAAGCTAGGCATATAGTGCTCAAGTAATGGATCCACCCGGATCCCAAGGTATATCAAAGCCAGTTTTAATAACAATTATTTATAATTTAGTAGTGAGCACAAAGTAATATATATCAAGCAATTATGAAGTCTAACTCTCTTCCTATGCATCGGCATGTCATAAAAGAACAATTCATGCACACCAAGTAAAGGCCAATGCATAGTATAAGTTGTTTCTTGCAATTTTATCATATTGGAAACATAGAGAGGTGGAGATATAGTTCCTCTCTCATAATAATTGCAAGTAGGAGTAGCAAGCACATGCATATTACATCTATCAAAATCATCATGTGCAATGGTAAACGACAACCCATCAATATAATCCTTAATAAGCACAAACTTCTCCGATATAGTGTAGTTTGGAGAATTCAAAAAGATAATAGGACTATCATGCGTGGGTGCAATAGCAACAATTTCATGTTTAACATAAGGAACTATAGCAAGTTCATCTCCATAAGCATAATTCATATTGGCATCTTGGCCACAAGTATAGCAAGCATCATCAAAAAGGGGCATTTCAAGAGAATCAACGGGATCATAACAATCATCATAGCAATCATCCTTCGATAAGCACGTAGGGAAATTAAACAATGTATGAGTTTAAGAGTTACTCTCATTAGAAGGTGGGCACGAGTAGCTAAACCACTCTTCCTCCTTTTGTTCTTCACTCTCCTCGTCATCTTTTTCATCCAATGAGCTCACAGTTTCATCAATTTCTTCTTCCATATGATCCTGCAAAATATTAGTCTCTTCTTGGACAGCGGAGACTTTCTCAATAAATGCATCAATATCGGAATTGTATTCATAATTCTCATAACAATATTTAAGTATAGCAAAATTTTTAGGTCTATAAACTGAATCATCAAAATCTTCAAACTCTTTAAACAAAGATTCAATTTCATAAGCACCCATAAAAGCAACAAACTCTTCTATTTGTTCCACATCATAGTAATCATATATACCATTAGCATAAGAAGCTAAGGTTTCATTATCATTAAATTTGCATGAAAAGGGAAGGTGTGGAGCCTTCATCCTAGAGCAACAAGTATAATCATGTCTCAAGCATAGATCCCGAGCATACCAATGCAACATATAAATTTGATCCCATAATAGTTTTCCTTTTTGTGTCAAACGATAATCCCTAAAGTATTCATGTTGATCCAACGTGTCTCCCATAACATAATTGAATGGGGTTTTCTCAGGATTATCAAAGTAGTACATAATGTTTTTCACATAACCAGCATCGAGGGTTTTAGGAGGTTCCCCATCTCCATGAGTAGCAAGTACACCTATTTTTTTTGGTATTTCGTGTTCCTATCCATAACTAAAGATAGAGAACACTTAGAACAGCAAATAAAAAAATACTTAGTGATAAAGCAAACAAGCACAAACGAGAATATTCACCCCACGCTATGACTCCCGGGCAACGGCATCAGAAAAAGGTCTTGATAACCCACAAGTGTAGGGGATCAGTTGTAGCCTCTTTCGATAAGTAAGAGTGTCGAACCCAATGAGGAGCTAAAGGTAGAACAAATATTCCCTCAAGTTCTATCGACCACCGATACAACTCTATGCACGCTTGACGTTCGCTTTACCTAGAACAACTATGAACCTAGAAGTACTTTGTAGGTGTTGTTGGATATGTTTGAAAGATAATAAAGAGCACGTAAATATAAACTAGGGGCTGTTTAGATAAAGAAGCAATAAAGTAAATATAGCGAGTGTGGAAAAGTGGTGGTAGGAGTTGTGAAATTGTCCCTAAGCAATTGACTACTTTACTAGACCGGTACCAAGTTTTAAGTGGGAGAGGCATAAGCTAACATACTTTCTCTTCTTGGATCATATGCACTTATGGTTGGAACTCTAGCAAGCATCCGGAACTTCTAAAGATCATTAAGGTAAAACCCAACCATAGCATTAAAGTATCAAGTCCCCTTTATCCCATACGCCACAACCCCCTTACTCGGGTTTATGTTTCTGTCACTCAAGCAACCCACTATAAGCGAATCATGAACGTATTGCAACACCCCACAGCGGGAATCCCTCACGCTTGCGCGACATGGAGGGCACAATAGGACAGCAACATAACCATAAGCAAAGTAAACCAATCATAGCAATTCATCAATCACCGGTAGGACAACGAAAATCTACTCAGACATCATAGGATGGCAACACATCATTGGATAATAATATGAAGCATAAAGCACCATGTTCAAGTAGAGGGTACAGCGGGTTGTGGGAGAGTGGACCGCTGAATATAGATGGGGGCAGGTCATGGAGATGTTCGTGAAGATGGCGGAGGTGTTGGTGTAGATCGCGGTGATGGTGATGGCCCCCGGGGGCGTTCCAGCGCCACCGGAAGCAAGGGGGAGAGAGACCCCCTTCTTCTTCTTCTTCCTTGACCTTCTCCCTAGATGGGAGAAGGGTTTCCCCTCTGGTCCTTGGCTCCCATGGCGTGGGAGGGGCGAGAGCCCCTCCGAGATTGGATCTGTCTCCCTGTCTCTCTCTATTTCTGCGTTCCCTTATGGTGCCCTTTCACCGTTTCTTATATATCCGGAGATCCATAACTCCGATTGGATTGAAACCTTCGCCCAGATTTTTGATAGAAAATTAGCTTTCTTGTGGACAAAGAAGAGCGTCAACCGCCTTACGGGGTGCCACGAGGGTGAGGGGCGCGCCTGCCCCCCGGGGCGCGCCCCTGCCTCGGGCACCGTCTCGCGTTGGTTTTTCTTCCCAAAAATCATAAATATTCCAAAAATGATCTCCATCCGTTTTTATCCCATTTGGACTTTGTTTGATATTGGGTTTCTGAGAAACATAAAACATGCAACAAATAGGAACTGGCACTAGGTACTGGATCAATATGTTAGTCCCAAAACTAATTTAAAAAGTTGTCAAAAGTATATGAAGGTTGAATAATATTGGCATGGAACAATAAAAAATTATAGATATGACGGAGACGTATCAGCTCACTAGGGACATGTTGTGGTCTATGTATTCACACATGTATTACGGTTTCCGGTTAATACAATTATAGCATGAACAATAGACAATTATCATGAACAAGGAAATATAATAATAACCATTTTATTATTGCCTCTAGGGCATATTTCCAACACTCTCCCACTTGCATTAGAGTCAATAATCTAGTTACATTGTGATGAATGGAACACCCATAGAGTTCTGGTGTTGATCATGTTTTGCTCATTGAAGAGGTTTAGTCAACGGATCTGCGACATTCAGATCGGTATGCACTTTACAAATATCTATGTCTCCATCTTGAACATTTTCACAAATGGAGTTGAAGCGACGCTTGATATGCCTGGTCTTCTTGTGAAACCTGGGCTCCTTGGCAAGGGCAATAGCTCCAGTGTTGTCACAGAAGAGAGTCATCGGGCCCGACGCATTGGGAATAACTCCTAGGTTGGTAATGAACTCCTTCATCCAGATTGCTTCATGTGGTGCCTCCGAGGCTGCCATGTACTCCGCTTCACATGTAGATCCCGCCACGACGCTTTGCTTGCAACTGCACCAGCTGACCGCCCCACCAAAATATACACGTATCCGGTTTGTGACTTGGAGTCATCCAGATCTGTGTCGAAGCTAGCATCGACGTAACCCTTTACGACGAGCTCTTCGTCACCTCCATAAACGAGAAACATATCCTTAGTCCTTTTCAGGTACTTCAGGATATTCTTGACCGTTGTCCAGTGTTCCATGCCGGGATTAATTTGGTACCTCCCTACCAAACTTACGGCAAGGTTTACATCAGGTCTGGTACACAACATGGCATACATAATAGACCATATGGCTGAGGCATAGGGGATGACATTCATCTTTTCTCTATCTTCTGCCGTGGTCGGGCTTTGAGCCGAGCTCAATTTCACACCTTGCAATACAGGCAAGAACCCCTTCTTGGACTGATCCATATTGAACTTCTTCAATATGTTATCAAGGTATGTGCTTTGTGAAAGACCTATGAGGCGTATCGATCTATCTCTATAGATCTTGATGCCTAATATGTAAGCAGCTTCTCCAAGGTCCTTCATTGAAAAACACTTATTCAAGTACGCCTTTATGCTTTCCATAAGTTCTATATCATTTCCCATTAATAGTATGTCATCCACATATAATATGAGAAATTATACAGAGCTCCCACTCACTTTCTTGTAAACGCAGGCTTCTCCATAAGTCTGCATAAACCCAAACGCTTTGATCATTTCATTAAAGCGAATGTTCCAACTCCGAGATGCTTGCACCAGCCCATAGATGGAGCGCTGGAGCTTGCATATCTTGTTAGCATTCTTAGGATCGACAAAACCTTCCGGATGCATCATATACAATTCTTCCTTAAGGAAACCGTTAAGGAATGCCGTTTTGACGTCCATTTGCCATATCTCATAATCATAGAATGCGGCAATTGCTAACATGATTCGGATAGACTTCAACTTCGCTACGAGTGAGAAGGTCTCATCGTAGTCAACCCCTTGAACTTGTCGATAACCCTTAGTGACAAGCCGAGCTTTATAGATGGTCACATTACCATCCACGTCAGTCTTCTTCTTGAAGATCCATTTATTTTCTATGGCTCGCCGATTATCGAGCAAGTCTGTCAAAGTCCATACTTTTTTTCATGCATGGATCCTATCTTGGATTTCATGGCTTCAAGCCATTTGTTGGAATCTGGGACCGCCATCGCTTCTTCATAGTTCGAAGGTTCATCGTTGTTTAACAACATGATTTCCAGGACAGGGTTGCCATACCATTCTGGTGTGGAACGTGTCCTTGCGAACCTACGAAGTTCAGTAGCAACTTGATCCGAAGTACCTTGATAATCATCATTAACTTCCTCTCTAGCCGGTGCAGGCTCCTCAGAAACATTTTCTTGAGCTGCGCTACTTCCCGGTTCAAGAGGCAGTACTTCATCAAGTTCTACTTTCCTCCCACTTACTTCTTTCTAGAGAAACTCTTTCTCTAGAAAGGATCCGTTCTTGGCAACAAAGATCTTGCCTTTGGATCTGAGGTAGAAGGTATACCCAATGGTTTCCTTAGGGTATCCTATGAAGATGCATTTTTCCGACTTGGGTTCGAGCTTTTCAGGTTGAAGTTTCTTGACATAAGCATCGCATCCCCAAACTTTTAGAAACGACAGCTTTGGTTTCTTCCCAAACCATAATTCATACGGTGTCGTCTCAATGGATTTAGGTGGTGCCCTATTTAAAGTGAATGTGGCTTTCTCTAAAGCATATCCCCAAAATGATAGCGGTAAATCGGTAAGAGACATCATAGATCGCACCATATCCAATAGAGTGCAATTACGACGTTCGGACACACCATTACACTGAGGTGTTCCAGGCGGCGTGAGTTGTGAAACAATTCCACATTTCCTGAAGTGCGTACCAAACTCGTGACTTAAATATTCTCCTCCACGATCTGATCGTAAGAACTTTATTTTCCTATCACATTGATTCTCCACCTCACTCTGAAATTCCTTGAACTTTTCAAAGGTCTCGGACTTGTGTTTCATTAAGTAGACATACCCATATCTACTTAAGTCATCAGTGAGGATGAGAACATAACGATAGCCACCGCGAGCCTCAATGCTCATTGGACCGCACACATCAGTATGTATGATTTCCAACAAGTTGGTTGCTTGCTCCAATGTTCCGGAGAACGGAGTCTTGGTCATCTTGCCCATCAGGCATGTGAGGGAGTCCTGGACTAGGGGGTCCTCGGACAGCCGGATTATATGCTTATGCCGGACTGTTGGACTATGAAGATACAAGATTGAAGACTTCGTACCGTGTCCAGGTGGGACTCTCCTTTGCGTGGAAGGCAAGCTTGGCAATTCGGATATGTAGATTCCCTTCTCCATAACCGACTCTGTGTAACCCTAGCCCCCTCCGGTGTCTATATAAACCGGAGCGTTTAGTCCGTAGGACAACAACAATCATAATCATAGGCTATGTTCTAGGGTTTAGCCTCTACAATCTCGTGGTAGATCAAGTCTTGTAATACTCATATCATCAAGATCAATCAAGCAAGAAGTAGGGTATTACCTCCGCAGAGAGGGCCCGAACCTGGGTAAACATCGTGTCCCCCACCTCTTGTTACCTTTAGTCTTAGACGCACAGTTCGGGACCCCCTACCCGAGATCCGCCGGTTTTGACACCGACATTGGTGCTTTCATTGAGAGTTCCACTATGTCGTCACCATAAGGCTTGATGGCTCCTTCAATCACCTACAACGATGCGGTCCAGGGTGAGGTTTTCCTCCCCGAACAGATCTTTGTATTCGGCGGCTTTGCACTGCGGGCAAACTCGCTTGGCCATCTGGAGCAGATCGACAGCTATGCCCCTGGCCATCAGGTTAGGTTTGGAAGCCTGAACTATACAGCCGACATCTGCGAAGACTTGATCTTTTATGGATTGGAGCCCATTGCAGGTGCACCCTACATCCACGACGAGCATGACCTAGATCTGCCATTGGATGGTGTTTAGGAGATCTCACCTGCAGCTGCCCTGGCTTTAGATCCAATGCAGATCGTGCCATCCGAGGACGGGAGGATGGACCCCGCCACGGAAGCCGCACACTGAACGGTGATAAAGTCGAACACAGATTTCACTTTCAATGAGGTCTGTGTCGTCGGACCCTCGGACTCATCTTCGGCCATAGGCTCTGAACCACGTGTATCCGCGCCCATCGGATCTAACTGGGCGCCGATCTTGGAGTTCAGCTCCGCGGACATCTTTCAGCACTCGCCCTTGGGCAACGTGCTAAACTCACTAAAATCTCTCTCCTTGTCGGGAGACTCTTGGCCGAACTATATCCGACTTGAGTGGGAAGCGGACGACGAAGGAATTCGTTACCCACCCACCACCCACTTAATAGCCACTGTCGACGACTTAACCGACATGCTTGATTTCGAATCCGAAGACATCGACGGTATGGACGACGATGTCGGAGAAGAACAGGAACCACCGCCCATAGGGCGCTGAACAATGGCGAGGGTCAAAAGGATGCACCAGAGGATAATCCTCCTGAGAAACAGCCGAAGCACCAATGTCAGCGGCGCCGCTCTAAAACACGCCAGGGTAGAAACAGCGATACCGGCACAAGAGACAATAGCACTCCGGATGATGCCGAAGACGAAAACAATCCCGCCCATCCAAGCTTCGAACAGGACGGACGGGAGGACGAGCAAGCTAGCCCCGATGAACAGGCCATGAATGAAGACTCGGAGGATGACAATTACATGCCCCTCTCTGAAGACGAGGTGAGCCTCGACAACGAAGAATTTACGGTGCCTGAGGATCCTGTGGAGCAGGAGCGCTTCAAGCACCGGCTTATAGCCACTGCAAAGAGCCTAAAGAAAAAACAACAACAGCTTAAGGGTGATCAAGATATGCTCACTGATAGATGGACTGAGGTCCTAGCGGCCGAGGAATACGGACTCGAGCGCCCAACCAAAAGTTACCCGAGGCGCAGGTTGTTACCTCAATTCGAGGACGAGGCACTAGAGCCTATATGTACTACCAGCACAGGATGCGGCTGACCGACCACCTCATGGCCGAGATAAAGCGGTGTATCAGTCCGAACACCAGCCCGCACCCCATCGCCGAACAAATAAAAACATGAAGGCCCGAGGCTACATGCATGACCTGCAGACGAATTGGAAAACAAAGCAGGACAGTCAAGATCGATCTATGGATCGCGGGGGCGCGCCCCAAAACATGACAATGACTGCCACGCCGGATATACTGAATACAAATCCGTCGAGGCCGAATACAGCAGACCACATTCATCCGAACTGCGCCGCGGTGTAGCCCGGTATAGAGGCGCCGCACACCCACTATGCTTCACTGACGAAGTAATGGAGCATGAATTCCTAGAAGGGTTTAAACCCGTAAACATCGAACCATATGATGGGATAACAGACCTCGCGATATGGATTGAAGATTTCCTTCTCCACATTCACATGGCCCGCGGTGATGATCTCCATGCCATCAAATACCTCCCACTAAAACTCAAGGGACCAGCTCGGCACTAGCTGAATAGTCTGCCGGAAAACTCCATTGGCAGTTGGGAGAACCTGGAAGACGCATTCGTCGACAACTTTCAGGGCACTTATGTGCGACCACCGGACGTTGATGACTTAAGTCATATAACCCAACAGCCCGGAGAGTCAGCCAGGAAATTCTGGACTCGGTTCTTAACTAAAAAGAACCAAATCATCGATTGTCCAGACGCCAAAGCCCTAGCGGCCTTTAAACATAACATCCGGGATGAGTGGCTCGCCCGACACCTCGGCCAAGAGAAGTCAAAGTCCATGGAAGCCCTCACGACACTCATGACCCGTTTCTGTGCGGGCGAAGACAGCTGGCTAGCCCGTAGCAATAGTGCCTCAAGCAAGCCTGGAACTTCTGTATCCAGAGATAACAACGGCAAGCCCCGATGCAGCAAACACAAGCGTCGAAATAATGGCGACAATGCCGAAGACATGATCGTCAATGCCGGATTCAGCGGCTCTAAGACCGGTCAAAGGAAGAAACAATTCAAAAGAAGCAGTCCGGGCATGTCCAGTCTGGACCTTATACTCGACCGTCCATGTCAAATCCACGGCACCCCAGGAACACCAGCCAATCATACCAACAGAGAATGATGGGTCTTCAAACAAGCCGGCAAGTCAAGTGCCAAAAGCAAGGAGAAGGGGTCGCAAAGCAATGATGACAACGAGGAGCCCCGGCCACCGAACATAGGAGGGCAAAAGAAGTTTCCCCCGCAAATTAAAACGGTGAATATGATACACGCCACCCATATTCTCAAACAGGAGCGGAGGCGCACACCTACGGACGTCTACGCAACGGAGCTAGTTGCCCCAAAATATAACCCATGGTCGTCCGGCTTGATCCACCTTTGACCGCAAGGATCGTCCGACCAATATCCGTCAGGGCGGCTCAGTCGCACTAGTCCTTGACCCAATAATTGACGGATTCCACCTCACGTGAGTCCTTATGGACGGAGGCAGCAGTCTGAACCTGCTTTATCAGGATACAGTGCGCAAGATGGGCATCGATTTGTCAAAGATCAAAACCACCTTTAAAGGTGTCATACCAGGCCTTGAGTCCTGCTGTACAGGCTCCATCACTCTGGAAGTAGTCTTCGGACCACCGTATAATTACCGCAACGAAGAGTTAATCTTTGATATCGTCCCTTTTCGCAACAGCTATCACGCACTGCTCGGATGAACCGCGTTTGCTCGATTAAACGCGGTGCCACACTACGCTTATCTTAAGCTTAAGATGTCCGGCCCACACGGTGTCATAACAGTTAATGGCAAAGCCGAACGCTCCCTCCGCATCGAAGAGCACACCGCCGCCTTAGCAGTAGAAGCGCAGAGTGGCATTTTTCAGTCGAACCTTCATTCGACAGCCAGGCTCCCGGACACCGTCAAAAGAGTCTGAACTACTCCGCGGCAGGATAGCCCAGCTCGTCAAGAGCTCAATTAACCACTTCGGCGATAGGCGGAGGCAAAGCTAGGTTAGGCCCCATAGTGCGGCTTAACCACTCCGTGGCACACAAACATTTTTTGCATTTTCTTTGCATGTCCGCTTTTTTCTAGGCCATCACTGGCAACCTGGTGACCGGACCCATGAAGGGACGAACATACCAAGGAGGGAAACAACTCGAACGCGTAAGGGAATCCTTAGATATTCCCCTTGATGAGCATCTGATTACTACACGGATCTGCACACAGCCCCCTGGTCTTAGCAGGTTCCGAAGTCATATTTCTTTTTATCGCACTACTTGTTATTATTTAATTACAACATGCGGCTTTATATGACACTTACTTGCCGTTCTTTCTTATTGATATTTTTTGTCAAGTAGCAGCCGTGCACCACGGTACGCCTTAATATGCCAGGGGCCTCATTGTACCCATAATACGGCAACAAAGTCCGAACACCCTCACGGTCGTTCGGCACCCCAAACTTATAGCATTATATGCATCGTCTCCGAATCATGTCTTGGGTCAATAATTGGGTTGCCTGGCTCCTGTGCTTGCTACCCTACGTTCTGCTATATCGGCTAGGGTAGTAAAGGGAGAACTATCGCGATTGTGTCCCGGTTCTTCCGGATGAGCACCTCAGTAGAGAAAGCCGAAAACTGATTGTCATGATGCAGCGAGAGCTGGTCGGCTGTTCGAGAGGTTACAGAATCTTTAAGGATTTCTTCCGCATTATGCGATAACTAATGCAGCATGCGACAGATCGGCTTTTTCCTTCCGATCAGGTGCTTATAGAGCCCCTAGTGCGGTCTTCCGAACACCAGGGGTTGCGCCTACCTTTCTTTTGTCAAACTCCTATGGCTAAGTGAGGGTGATAAAGCCTTATAGTCCGATTGCCTGGTTCGTTGCGCTGAACACCTCCTTCAAGGACCCAAAATTGGGGTAAAGAGTGTTCAGGTTTATCCCGAACACCCCCGTACTTCCTAGGTGGGGCCAGAAGCCGACGACTGGCCAACTCTTAGGATTAATATATAAAACGGCCGCACAGGAGGTAAAATTTTCCAAATAACAGGCATTATATTATATAAACGACCTTGTTCAACATTACAAAGGATAACGTGAATGTATTCATGGGAATATAATATCCTTGGCACATTGATCCGCCACAAGGCGGGATCCCTTCAAGACACTGTCATAATATAACTCGGGCTTGCGGTGCTCCTTCCCCGCAGGCGGTCCTTCGCTCATCAGCTTTTCGGCATCCATCTTCGCTAGTGCACCTTGGCGCGGGCGAAGGCCATTCGCGCACCTTCCATACAGACCGACTGCTTGATGACTTCAAGTCGAGGGCAGGCACTTACAAGACGCTTCACGAGCCCGAAGTAGCTGCTGGGAATCGCCTCGGCGGGTGATACATCTCCGTCGTATCTCTAATTTTTGATTGTTCCATGCTAATATTATTCAACTTTCATATACTTTTGGCAACTTTTTACACTATTTTTGGGACTAACATATTGATCCAGTGCCCAGTGTCAGTTCCTGTTTGTTGCATGTTTTATGTTTCACAGAAACCCAATATCAATCGGAGTCCAAACGGGATAAAAACAGACGAAGAATTATTTTGGAATATTTGTGATTTTTGGGAGGAAGAATCAACGCGAGACGGTGCCCGAGGGGGCCACGAGGCGGGGGCGCGCCCTAGACCCTCGTGGGCACCCCATAAGGCGGTTGACGCTCTTCTTTTGCCGCAAGAAAGCTAATTTTATGAGAAAAATCTGGGCGAAAGATTCACCCCAATCGGAGTTATGGATCTCGGGATATAAAAGAAACGGTGCCAGGGCAGAATCAGAGAATGTAGAAATAGAGAGAGACAGAGAGATAGATCCAATCTTGGAGGGGCTCTCGCCCCTCCCATGCCATGGGAGCCAAGGACCAGAAGGGAAACCCTTCTCCCATCTAGGGAGAAGGTCAAGGAAGAAGAAGAAGAAGGGGGGCTCTCCCCCCCTTGCTTCCGGTGGCGCTGGAGCGCTGCCGGGGGCCATCATCATCACCGCGATCTACACCAACACCTCCGCCATCTTCACCAACATCTCCATCACCTTCCCCCATCTATATTCAGCGGTCCACTCTCCCGCAACCTGTTGTAGCCTCTACTTGAACATGGTGCTTTATGCTTCATATTATTATCCAATGATGTGTTGCCATCCTATGATGTCTGAGTAGATTTTCATTGTCCTATCGGTGATTGATGAATTGCTATGATTGGTTTAATTTTCTTGTGGTTATGTTGCTGTCCTATTGTGCCCTCCGTGTCGCGCAAGCGTGAGGGATTCCCGCTGTAGGGTGTTGCAATACGTTCATGATTCGCTTATAGTGGGTTGCTTGAGTGACAGAAGCATAAACCCGAGTAAGGGGGGTTGTGGCGTATGGGATAAAGGGGACTTGATGCTTTAATGCTATGGTTGGGTTTTACCTTAATGATATTTAGTAGTTGCGGATGCTTGCTAGAATTCCAATCATAAGTGCATATGATCCAAGAAGAGAAAGTATGTTAGCTTATGCCTCTCCCACATAAAACTTGGTACCGGTCTAGTAAAGTAGTCAATTGCTTAGGGACAATTTCACAACTCCTACCACCACTTTTCCACACTCGCTATATTTACTTTATTGCTTCTTTATCTAAACAGGCCCTACTTTTTATTTACGTGTTCTTTATTATCTTGCAAGCCTATCCAACAACACCTACAAAGTACTTCTAGTTTCATACTTGTTCTAGGTAAAGCGAACACTAAGCGTGCGTAGAGTCGTATCAATGGCAGATAGGGCTTGAGAGAATATTTGTTCTACCTTTAGCTCCTCGTTGGGTTTGACACTCTTACTTATCGAAAGAGGCTACAATTATCCCCTATACTTGTGGGTTATCAGCGGGCTATAGCCGGATAATTAAATCCTTCATGGCTAGTTCGGCCGCCCTATGCAGCTCGATCAGTTGTTTCAGTTGATCGACAAAGGGCACTAGATGCTCTGGCGCCAAATATTGCGACCAGAACAGCTTCTCCGTAGAGCTCCTTTCTTCGGCTCGGTAGAATTGTGCGGCATCAGATACGCTGCATGGCAGTTCCGCAAACACCCCTGGAGAAATCCGAATTCGGATTAGTAACATGATTTTCTTCCTTCAAATATTTGCTTTGCATAGAAAAAGCCTTACCCGGCGCGATCTTTCTGGCCTCCTGGATTTCCTGAAGGGCGCCTTGGGCTTCGCCCCGGGCATCGTGTGCGGCTTGAGAAGCCTTGGTGAGTTCGGATTCTTTCTCCGTTAAACTCTGCTCCAAGGTCTCGCACTTCTTCACGGCCTCTTGGAGCTCTTGCTGAACTTCAATAACCCTGGCCTCGTGCTTTTCACGAAGGGCCTGCTCTATGGCCGCCTTCTTCTCAGCCTCGGCCATTGCCTTCTTAAGAGCCTCGACTTCGGCCATCGCTCCTAGAGCACATCATCAAGTTTTTTTGTCATACTCAATTATTCATTCGTACTGAATACAACCAAGGTTTTTTTGCATACCTTGGTTATCCTTCAACTGCTTCTTCACTTGGCCGAGTTCTTCTTCAGCCTGCTCCAGACTCTGCTTCAGTCCGGAGACTTTTGCAGTATGAGAGGTGGCAGTCACTGCAGACGCCTGCTTAGAAAAACAAAAGAGGGAAAGGTACTACAAGGTAAGTCTCCTGCGAACATATATTTGATCCTCTGTCCGGCTTTTTCTTCCGAACACCGAACAGTGTATCAGGGTCTACTATCTATACTATGATACTCTTTGAAACCTCACAACATACCTCAAAGCCCGTTATAAGGCTGATGCAGGCTTCAGTCAGCCCGCTTTCGGCAGACTGAATCTTCTCAATCACCGCACCCATAAGGGCACGGTGTTCTTCAACGATGGAAGCGCTCTTCAGCGCTGCTAATAAGATATCTGGCACCTTTGGTTGGGCAGAGGTTGCCGGTGGAACAAGCGCACCCCCTTCTGTCGAGGGAGGTTGCCCGCCTGATTCCGGAGTCGTGTTGGTCTCCGGAACTGTGTCCGGTTGGGGGCTGAATTCAAGATAGCCCCCGCCATTGGTGTCCATGGGGGCCTTTTCCCCCGTGTGTCCGGCCGCTGAGATTTGACTTTCTGGCGCCGCCTTGACGGTCTCCCCTGCCCCTCCTCGGTCTGGGTCCCTTTGGGATGATACCTCAGTGTCGTCCACGTGTTTTGGGGAGGGGGCCGTCGGGGAGGTCCCGCTGTCCATAGCATCTGAACCCAATGAATCCTCCGATGAGGATTGCTTGGCGCGGGACCTGGCCGGACTGCAAAAAAGGTGTGACTCAATGCATTAAACGCTATACGATAGTGAGTCTGGACATACAAACGTGTCCGGGTTTTATATACTCACGATTTAACCAGGGACTGGACCCTGGGATCCCACTTCGGGCTGCTGTCGGTGGTGGTGGCGGATTCATCCGAAAAGGTTTTTCTTTCTCTTCTTAGGTGACTCAGCCTCCAAGTGCGTGGAGGCTGTCCTTTTCTTTCTCCCCCTCGCTGGGGGGGGGGTCGGCTTTCCTCCTCTTCCTCATCCTTTTTGGAGGAAGAGCGGGCCTTGGAGTCTTCGGATACTATGTCCGAAGTACCCCGATGATGAAGGCCGCCCCTGGTTTCTTTGGCCTCTTTCTCGGCTTTCTTCTTCGGCGCCTTGTAAGGCGCCGGGACCAGCATCTTTGTCAGAAGTGGGCCAGCTTGTTCTTCTGGTAGCGGGGCCGGGCAGTAGATCCGCCCTGCCTTCTTCGTCCAGCCCTAGGAGAGTTGTTGGAAAATACATTAAGTTTCCCTTGGATTATGCAGATAAAGCATATAACTCACCAACATACGAAGACTTACCGAACTCGCGGGTCGGGACAATTAGTACCCGCGGTCCTCGGCTGAATCCGGCCATGATTTGCCGGACTTAAAGAGCACCTTGCAGATGTCTTCGTGCAATGAGTCGAAGAACCCTAGTAGGGTCTGGTACTTGGCCGGGTCGAATTCCCATAAATTGCAAGCCTTGTGTTTACAAGGGAGAGTCCGGCGAACTAACATCACCTGGACAACGTTGACAAGTTTGATATTCTTGTCTTCCATACCCTTGATATGCGCCTGGAGTACCGCCAGCTCGTCTAGCGAAGACCAGTTCAGGCCCTTCTTGGGCCAGGACGTAAGCCGCAAGGGAGCTCCGGATCGGAATTCGGGGCAGCGGCCCATTTTGTGTCGCGTGGCTCAGTGGTGTAGAACCACTGTCGTTTCCACCCTTTGACGGAATCATTGAACGTACCTGATGGCCATGTAACGTTGGGCATCTTGTTCACCATGGCTCCTCTGCACTCGGCGTGCTCGCCGCTCACCACCTTGGGCTTCACATTGAAAATCTTCAGCCATAATCCGAAGTGTGGAGAGATGCGGAGGAAGGCCTCGCACACGACGATGAATGTCTAGATGTTGAGGAAGGAGTTGGGGGATAGATCATGAAAATCGATCCCATATTAATACATAAGGTCGTGAACGAATGGGTGGAGGGGAAACCCTAGCCCGCGGACATAGTGAGGGAGGAATACAACCCTCTCGTGGGGTTCCGTAGTAGGGACAATCTGTCCCACTGTCGGAAGGCGGTGATCGATCTTCTTGGCCAGATACCCGGCCTCCCAAAGTTTCTTAATATCCTTCTCCTGGATGGTAGAGGCCATCCACTTGCCTCCGGCTCTAGATCCGGACATTTTCGGAATGCCTTTGTGGGCGGAGAAGGCGAATGCTTGGGCGCTGGAGCTCGAGCGAGAGAGAATAGGTGGAAGAAGAAGAAGGCATGGGGTGAAAAGGGGGAATCCTTGTCTCTTTATAAAGGCACCAAAAATCATGCGCCTTCCCACTTGCCCTAGAAACTCGCTTATTCTCCAAGCACCGTGCTAATGGTGCGGTTGGGTTACCCACACCCGTATTGATGAGAATCCCGTGATAAGGGGACATGATCTCTGCTTCGACAAGATGTGCCAATAAAACCGCCTCGCAAGATGTGTAGCAGCAGGTTGAGAAAACGGTTCGAATAATGACTGGGCCACGGCGTGATGACACGCTATGGAAAAGTTGTCAGCAGATTAGACTCGTGGAATATTGTACTCTCTATGATGGTATGTGGAATTTGTTTTGCAGAGATGGACATGATTCTTGTGTTCAAGATCTACTTTGGAGTATTCGAAGAAGGAACCCGCCTTGCAATGCCGAAGACAATATGTGCACCGGACTCATCGTCATTGAAGCTTGGTTCAGGGGCTACTGAGGGAGTCCTGGACTAGGGGGTCCTCGGACAGCCGGATTATATGCTTATGCCGGACTGTTGGACTATGAAGATACAAGATTGAAGACTTCGTCTTGTGTCCGGGTGGGACTCTCCTTTGCGTGGAAGGCAACTTTGGCAATTCAGATATGTAGATTCCCTTCTCTGTAACCGACTCTGTGTAACCCTAGCCCCCTCCGGTGTCTATATAAACCGGAGGGTTTAGTCTGTAGGACAACAACAATCATAATCATAGGCTAGCTTCTAGGGTTTAGCCTCTACGATCTCGTGGTAGATCAACTCTTGTAATACTCATATCATCAAGATCAATCAAGCAGGAAGTAGGGTATTACCTCCGCAGAGAGGGCCCGAACCTGGGTAAAAATCATGTCCCTCGCCTCCTGTTACCATCAGCCTTAGACGCATAGATCGGGACCCCCTACCTAAGATCCGCCGGTTTTGACACTGACAGCATGGTTCGCATGTGTCAAATGATTCATAATCAAGAGACTCCAAAAGTCCATCTGCATGGAGTTTCTTCATGCGTTTGACACCAATGTGACCAAGGTGGCAGTGCCACAAGTATGTGGGACTATCATTATTAACCTTACATCTTTTGGTATTCACACTATGAATATGTGTAACATCACATTCGAGATTCAATAAGAATAAACCATTGACCAGCGGGGCATGAACATAAACATATCTCTCAAATAAATAGAACAACCATTATTCTCGGATTTAAATGAGTAGCCATCTCGCACTAAACGAGATCCAAATACAATGTTCATGCTCAAAGCTGGCACTAAATAACAATTATCGAGGTTTAAAACTAATCCCATAGGTAAATGTAGAGGTAGCGTGCCAACGGCGATCACATCGACCTTGGAACCATTCCCGACGCGCATCGTCACCTCGTCCTTCGCCAGTCTCCGCTTATTCTGCAGCTCCTGTTTTGAGTTACAAATATGAGCAACCGCACCGGTATCAAATACCTAGGAGCTACTACGAGTACTGGTAAGGTACACATCAATAACATGTATATCCCATATACCTTTGGTGTTGTCGGCCTTCTTGTTCACTAAGTACTTGGGGCAGTTCCGCTTCCAGTGACAATTTCCCTTGTAATAAAAGCACTGAGTCTCGGGCTTGGGTCCATTTTTTGGCTTCTTCCCGGCAACTGATTTACCGGGCGCGGCAACTCCCTTATCGTCCTTCTTGAAGTTCTTTTTACCCTTGCCTTTCTTGAAACTAGTGGTCTTATTCACCATCAACACTTGATGTTCCTTTTTGATTTCCACCTCTGCTGATTTCAGCATTGAATACAGCTCAAGAATGAACTTCTCCATCCCCTGCATATTGTAGTTCATCACAAAGCTCTTGTAGCTAGGTGGGAGCGACTGGAGGATTCTGTCAATGACCGAGTCATCTGGGAGATTTACTCCCAACTGGGACAAACGGTTGTGTAACCCGGACATAGTGAGTATGTGCTCACTGACAGAACTGTTTTCCTCCATCTTACAACTGTAGAACTTGTCGGATACTTCATATCTCTCGACTCGGGCATGAGCTTGGAAAACCATTTTCATCTCTTGGAACATCTCATATGCTTCGTGTTGCTCAAAACGCTTTTGGAGCCCCGGTTCTAAGCTGTAAAGCATGCTGCACTGCACCAAGGAGTAATCATCACTACGCGACTGCCAGGCGTTCATAACATCTTGAGTTGCTGGGAAAATGGGTGCTTCCTTCTAGGACATATGCTTTCTTGGCAGCTATGAGGATGATCCTCGAGTTCTAGACCCAGTCTGTATAGTTGCTACCATCGTCTTTCAGCTTGGTTTTCTCAGGAACGCGTTGAAGTTGAGGGCAACATTAGCATGGGCCATTTGATCTACAAGACATATTGCAAAGATTTTAGACTTTGTTCATGATAATTAAGTTCATGTAATCAAATTATTTAATGAACTCAGACATCCCTCTAGTCATCTAAGTGATACATGATCCGAGTCAAGGCCGTGTCCGGTCATCAGGTGAGACGGACTAGTCATCATCGGTGAACATCTTCATGTTGATCATATCTACTATACGACTCATATTCGACCTTTCGGTCTCTTGTGTTCCGAGGCCATGTCTGTACATGCTAGGCTCGTCAAGTCAACCTAAGTGTTTTGCATGTGTAAATCTGGCTTACACCCGTTGTATGCGAACGTTAGAATCTATCACACCCGATCATCACGTGGTGCTTCGAAACAACGAACCTTCGCAACGGTGCACAGTTAGGGGGAACACTTTCTTCAAATTTTATGAGGGATCATCTTATTTATGCTACCGTCATTCTAAGCAAATAAGATGCAAACATGACAAACATCACATGCAAATCATAAAGTGACATGATATGGCCAATATCATCTCGCGCCTTTGATCTCCATCTTGAGGCACTGCATGATCACCTTCGTCACCGGCATGACACCATGCTCTCCATCATCATGATCTCAATCATCGTGTCTTCATGAAGTTGTCCCGCCAACTATTACTTCTACTACAATGGCTAACGGTTTAGTAATAAAGTAAAGTAATTACATGGCGTTATTCAATGACACGCAGGTCATACAATAAATTAAGACAACTCCTATGGCTCCTACCGGTTGTCATACTCATCGACATGCAAGTCGTGATTCCTATTACAAGAACATGATCAATATCATACACCACATATCATTCATCACATTCTTTTGGCCATATCACATCGCATAACATACCCTGCAAAAACAAGTTAGACGTCCTCTAATTATTGTTGCATGTTTTACGTGGCTGCTATGGGTTACTAGCAAGAACGTTTCTTACCTACGCAAAAGCCACAAAGCTGATATGCCAATTGCTATTTTCCCTTCATAAGGACCATTTTCATCAAATCCGGTCCGACTAAAGTGGGAGAGATTGGCACCCGCTAGCCACCCTTATGCAACAAATGCATGTCAGTCGGTGGAACCTGTCTCACGTAAGTGTACGTGTAAGGTCGGTCCGGGCCGCTTCATCCTACAATACCGCCGAAACAAGATAGGACTAGTAACAGTAAGCAAATTGAACAAACCAACGCCCACAACTACTTGTGTTCTACTCGTGCATAGAATCTATGCAATAGACCTAGCTCATGATGCCACTGTCGGGGAACGTAGCAGAAATTCAAAATTTTCTATGCATCACCAAGATCAATCTACGGAGATTCTACCAACAAGAGAGAGAGAGAGAGAGAGGATGAGCATCTTCATATCTTTGACAATCGCTAAGCGGAAGCGTCACTAGAACGTGGATGAGGGAGTCGTACTCGCGGCGATTCAAATCGCGGAAGATCCGATCTAACGCCGAACGGACGGCACCTCCACGTTCAACACACATACAGCCCGGGGATGTCTCCTCCTTCTTGATCCAGCAAGGGGAGAGGAGAAGTTGAGGGAGAGCTCCTGCAGCACGACGGCGTGGTGGTGGAGCTTGCAGTTCTCCGGCAGGGCTTCGCCAAGCACTACGGAGAAGGAGATGGAGTTGGAGAGGGGGAGGGCTGCGCCAGGGGAAGGGTATGGCAGCCCTCCCACCCCCCACTATTTATAGGGGGAAGGGGAAAGGGGGGCGGCCCCCTTAGATCTCATCTAAGGGGGGGCAAGGGGGGGACTTGCCCCCCAAGTTGGTGGGAGGCACCCCCACCCCTAGGGTTTTAAACCCTAGGCGCCTTGGGCCCTTGGGAGGGCGCACCAGCCCACTAGGGGGTTGGTTCCCACCCTTGTTCAGCCCATTTAGTCCCCCGTGGCAGGTGGACCCACCCGGTGGACCCCCGGACACCTTTCGGTGGTCCCGGTACAATACCGGTAAACCCAGAAATTATTCCGGTGACTGAAACTGGACTTCCCTTATATAAATCTTTACCTCCGGACCATTCTGGAACTCCTCGTGACGTCCGGGATCTCATCTGGGACTCCGAACAACATTCGGTAACTGCATACTAATTCCCATATCAACTCTACCGTCACCGAACCTTAAGTGTGTAGACCCTATGGGTTCGGGAATCATGCAGACATGATCGAGACAGCTCTCCGGCCAATAACCAACAGCGGGATCTGGATACCCATGTTGGCTCCCACACGTTCCATGATGATCTCATTGGATGAACCACGATGTCGGGGATTCAATCAACCCCGTATAAAATTCCCTTTGTCAATCGGTATGTTACTTGCCCGAGATCCGATCGTCGGTACCCCAATACCTCGTTCAATCTCGTTACCGACAAGTCACTTTACTCGTTCCATAATGCATGATCCCGTGAGTAACTACTTAGTCACATTGAGCTCATTATGATGATGCATTACCGAGTGGGCCCAGAGATACCTCTCCGTCATACGGAGTGACAAATCCTAGTCTCGATTTGTGCCAACCCAACAGACACTTTTGGAGATGCCTGTAGTGTACCTTTATAGCCACCCAGTTATGTTGTGACTTTTGGTACACCCAAAGCATTCCTACGGTATCCGGGAGTTGCACAATCTCATGGTCTAAGGAAATGATACTTGACATTAGAAAAGCTTTTAGCAAATGAACTACACGATCTTGTGCTATGCTTAGGATTGGGTCTTGTCCATCACATCATTCTCCTAATGATGTGATCCCGTTATCAAAAACATCCAATGTCCATGGTCAGGAAACCATGACCATCTATTGATCAACGATCTAGTCAACTAGAGGCTCACTAGGGACATGTTGTGGTTTATGTATTCATACATGTATTACAGTTTCCGGTTAATACAATTATAGCATGAACAATAGACAATTATCATGAACAAGGAAATATAATAATAACCATTTTATTATTGCCTCTAGGGCATATTTCCAACACTCATCTACTACTTCTCCCCTCTTGCTGGATCAAGAAGGCGATGACGTCATCGAGCTGAACGTGTGCTGAACGCGGAGGTGCCATGCGTTCGGTACTTGATCGCAACGAATCTTGAAGTTGTATGACTACATCAACCGCATTGATAAATGCTTCCGCTTAGCGATCTACAAGGGTATGTAGATGCTCCCCCCTCTCGTAGCTATGCAGCTCCATGGATAGATCTTGCATGTGCGTAGAATTTTTTTTGTTTTCCATGCAACGTTCCCCAACATTAAATCCTTTGTAGTATCTGGCACTGCCACAAGAAGTTTAAGGGGTAACTAAATCCATTTTGGATTTTTCAGAGATAAAACATCATTTTAAAATGATGAAATGGCACTGTATTAATTGCTATAGTCCATCTTGGCTTGGAGGTGATGTTGTTTGCCTTAACAATCATTTGTTATGGAATTTCTGCTAAATGATGAACTATTTTGTAACAACTGTTGTGCAACTTCATATTTCACTTGCAAATTGAATTTGAATTCAGTGAAGGAGTTTGAAATGAGATATGATTTCACTGTGATCATTCTTTGCAAAACAAAGTAGCTTAGCATTAATTTAAAGATCACCATAGCTCATAATACAGGGGGTGTTACACCTTCCCCATGTGGTCTTCTTCCCCCACGCTCATCATCCCGCAAAGCATCATCCCCCTCTTGCCGCTTCCATACCTAAAAGGGTACTATGTGCCCTGTCGTCGCCATGGCCGATGAGCACCGACAAGATCTCGACCCCCGTGGCGGTCGGGATTGCAACTAGCGCACGAGCACCATGGATGCGCTCTAATGTCTGACGGTTCTAGCGTAGAGTTGCCATGCTTGCAGCATCTCGCGCGCCACCAGTGCTGGCTTGCCGTCGTTGTCTATAGCACTACCATGTCCAAGTGAAACTCAGTGAACAAAAATCTCATGATGGTCTGAAGCAAAACAAAAATCCGCTTCCAACAAAAACACCATAGCGGCATACTCAAAGATGTCTGATTGTAGCAAAATGGCTAATCGGTTCCAGCAAAAAAATTAAGTCTGTCCCAGCAAAAACACCATAGTAGCAAACTCAAAGAAGTCTGATTGTAGCCAAAAAGCTAGTCGGTTCCGGCAAAAACATAAGCCCATTCCAGCAAAAACACCATAGCAACAAACTCAAAGAAGTTTGATTGTAGCAAAAAAGCTAGTCAATTCCAACAAAAAATTAAGCCCATTCCAGCAAAAAAAACATGTCACCGATGAAGATGCTTTCTGGTTCCAGCACCAGTGGGCGCTGGTTCCAGCATGTCCCTCACTGATTGCAACGGACGACGATGCCGGTTCTAGGAAAGTGCTTCTGGTCTGCATAAAAAAGTGATATTGGTAATTCCATCAAATGGTGATCGTGCTAGTAGCAATCGCCAGTGCGATTCCAACATTTTGATGGACGCCATCGTTTCACACCATGTCGGGTGTTGTAACCATGCCGGTGCCGGTTTGCTGCATCACCGCAGTAGCTCTATTAGTGCTTGTTGCAACAAAAAATCAGCAACGACGTCACGTCGCCGCGCCATGGTTCACCCCCAAAAGTTGTAACCACGTCGATTTGGTGCATCCTCCGCCGCAGCTTCGTTGGTGCTCGCCGTGCCCCCGCGTGGTGGTTAGCCCCCAAAGCTACAACATAGCTCCCGCTGGGCGTTGTTGTTGCGGCAGCAGGCTCAGAGATTGTGGTGGGAAAAAAGAAAAGGTAGTGGTGGAAAATGGATGGGTGCCGCTCACGAAAGGAAAAGGTTGTTCGAAGCGGTGTGTGGACCCACGTGGTGATTGCGGCCGCGGTGAGACCAGCCCAAACATTTTCCTTGTTTCTTTGACAATTTTTTTAGTTTTTTCTAAAACTAAAAATGTTGAATTTTGATTTTTTTCAAAAAGGCCGAGATCCAAAATGCCATACTCTGAATGAGGTTGTCCGTAATGGGAGTATCATAAGTAGTATCATGCATGCCAACTAGGTAAATTTGATGAGGTGTCATAGAATTAAATGAAAGAGATGACTGAGTATCATATCATGATACCGTATCATATTAAATGATGTGCTACTATGTGTCATGCATGACAATAAATGAAGTTCTCTATAATACTAACATATGAAACTATGCACTACGAATGTAGTACTCCGTTCATTCTCTTATACAAGGCCGCAAACTCAAATTACAGGTATCAAAGTAAACATTTAATGACTATTTTGCAAGCCAACTTTTCTTATTGTTAACAGGGATCATTAATATGCCATATGCATGCAAAGAAGGAATAGGAAGGAAGTAGTTGACTGCTATTATGACTATATGCATGTAAGTATTAAACAAGTTGCTATTACGAGAAAACATCATTAGTTTTTGTCTTGATTACTGTTGGTCGCCTTGTATAGATGCAAAATGTATTTTTGATAGTGACCTTGTATAAGGGAATGGCGGGAGTATCATACACTGAACTCTTTCCAGCTAAACAAATCAACTCCGTGTTTGTTATTTACAACATAATTGGTTTGCTACCAAAAATTGGCGTGCCAATGTTTGGCATTGTGCCAAATATTGGCAACTACTTGGTTGGCTAAGATTTGTTTTGCCTATCTCACATAAAGCTACCAATAATTGGCAAGTGTCAGTATTGTCAATGGCAGTGCCAACATTTGGCAAGACGAATATTGGTAGCAAACCAATTATGCTTCTATATTCGTAAGAGATACAAGGGGCAATTTGCAAAAGGTAAAACTGGGTCACACCTTTTTCGCTTGTGCACGTCTTTCCATCGAAACCCTAGCGGACGAGCTCTCCATCTAGCTCTCCCAATACGGCCCCGCCGCCTCGCTGAGCTGACTCCGAGAGGAGGCGAAGGCGAAGGCAGATGAAACCATCGCCAATGGATCTGCAGATCGTGGGACGGCACGCGTTGCTCTTTGACGACGACGCGGCGGCGGAGGTCGTAAACTCCGGCGGTTCCCTTGTCCCCTGGTCCGTCGCCGGCGCGGCCGATCTCCTCCTTGACCGCCACGACGTCCGCCACCTCCTCAACCGCGTCCCTCCTCATTCAAATCGCGCCTACTCTGTGGCCCTCCTCTCAACCCCCTCTCCTGATGGCGTGTCCGAGGCTGAGCTTGACCGCGAGCGCTTCCTCGACCTCACCGCCGACGTCGGCACTGGAGACGCGTCCCCTTCAGGTATAAACCCCTCTACCCTCTGTGCTTATTGTATATGACGCTACTCTTTGTCGTCAACAGCAGTTTTTACCATTTTTGTGTAATTGGACGCTGTTAGCGTAAGTCTGCGGACTTTTAGCACTTTGAGAGGGGTCTAGGGAAATGGAACCATCGTATCTTATAGAGGGTTGATGCCAAATAATGTTTTCTTTTCAAATGTCCCCATTTTCTATTTGCCTATGATGTCAGAAGAGAGTTGGTCTGTATGAGTTGAAGTTTGGGTGGCTAAGTTGGAGTAAATGTTGAATTTGGTAGAGCCTTACGAGGCTAAGATAAAGATAGTACTACTCCACTCCGTCCATATTTAAATACAAGGGATAGTTGGTTTTATACCCTTAGTTGTGCCCCCCTCGTCAGGATTGCCCCTAGTTTCTGAACAAGAGAAAGTTAATAAGCTTGCTAAGCATCTTGCCAGCATTATGGGTACCCAGGATATTGTTTCTTGAGCTCTTCTGAAGTGGTTTCAGTTCTGGACTTGTTTTGCTGCGGCGTTTATTTGCACTGGTCGCCAACTTTGACAACCAATGTATATAATATGCTGTTTTGTTCCCTATATTTGCACCGGTGACAAACTTTGATGCCTAGTGGATGTAATATGTGTAATAGCCGTGATAGCCTAGCGTAAGTTGCTTGCTTATTTATTTCCTTATTGTCTTGTTTATTTGTTTGCTTGTAGTCAGTGTAGTTCTTTTTCCGCGGTTTGCTAGTGACCGCAATAACCTAATTTTTAAAACTAGGCCACAATAACCATGGGTTACATATTTACTGTAGTTACCATGGATCTCCTATGGACCGTAGAAACAATGGGCCTTCTAAGGGCCATAGAAACAATGGGCCTTCTACGGGGCGTAGAAACAATGGGCCTTCTACGGGCCGTAGACACAATGGGCCTTCTACGGGTCGTATCATCAATGGGCCTTCCACGGGCCGTATGATCGATTGGCCAAACATGGGCCAATAACAGACCACATTATGGTTGTAAACGGGCTAGAGTTGGAATCGTCCATTCATGGGCCGACCATAACGGGCCATCGTTAATTGGTCGTATTTGATGACATTATGAAAACGTCCCAACGTATTAACGGGCCACAAACGGGCCGACTGTAACCACATGCTGAATTTGGCCCACAAGCAAAAAATAATAGTAACGGGCCATAAGTAAACGAATGCTAGAAATGAGCCCAAGAATAAATGGGCCCTGAGAAGGCCGAAAGATAACATGGGCTGGAAACGACCCAATGGAATAATGGGTTGTTAATGGGTATAAAGTGATACACTGTTCATTACGGGCCAGTTTCACCACGAGCCGTTAATGGGTATAAAGTGATACACTGTTCATTACGGGCCAGTTTCACCACGGGCCGTTAATGGGCCAAGAGTTACAAAGGGCCTCATATGGGCCGAAAAACGTCATGGGCCATACATGGGCCGGAAGTTAAAACAGGATGGAATCATATTGGACGGCCCAGATGACGCTACTGGGCTTAATTCAAATATGTCATAACGGGCCCTAGGTTGGCGGGTTGTAAATGGGCTATATGCGAACAAGCCGTTAATAGGCTTTCCGTGGGCTGGCCCATCACCTTTTGACCAAGTCAAACGGGCCGGCCTTTTCACAGGAATGGGCCTCTGTTGGGCCGTGCCACGTGTCGACGTATCATAGGCGCCTTCGGTCCATTGAGTGGATGACATCTGCCCAACGGTGAGCCGACACGTGTTTCCTCCAGCCAATGATGATTTTACACGTGGAAAATCCCCATTGGTCGGGGCTGTCAACGGGTTATCGGATCCAAAACCTGACCCGATAGCTTAACGGCGAGCCGTTATGGTGGATGCCACGTGTCGGTCACCCTTGACGAAAGCACTTCTATGACGTGCGATTTATCGTCATGGAAGTGGACACTTCCGTGATGATAATTTTGGTAATGTCATGTAACACTTCTACGACAGCACAGGTATGACTATCTTGATTCTGTCATAAAATCATCATGGATGTACATGCATGACAGAAAACGTGACCTATTGTGACAAACACGTATCATCACGGAAGTGTATTTTTTTTGTAGTGCAAGTAGAAAACTTTAAGTGGATGCAAGCAAATAGGACGCACATGGCAACACAAGCAAAGATAGCAACCAAGCAAAAAGGCATACGAAAAGACGAACAGAAAGAGGGCGAATAAAAAGGCAAATATTTTTGTGTTTTTCTAAAAATGTTTTAGAAGTGGGGGAGAGGAAAATGAGAGGCAAATGGCAAATAATGTAATGCAAGAGATGAGAGTTTACGATAGGTACTTGGTAGGCTTGATGTAGAACCTCCCCGGCAACAGCGCCAAAAATTCTTCCTGCTACTTCTTGAGCTTGCATTGATTTTTCTCTTGAAGAGAAAAGGGTGATGCAGCAAAGTAGAGATAAGTATTTTCCTCAGTTGAGAACCAAGGTATCAATCTAGTAGGAGGCACAAGCAAGTGTAGGACCTTGAAGTATGTCTAGAGGGGGGTGATTAGACTACTTGACCAATTAAAAAGTTAGCCTTTTCCCAATTTTAGAGTTTGGCAGATTTTAGCTATCTTAGGACAAGTCAAGCAATCATCACACAATTCAAGCAAGCACGCAAAGAGTATATGAGCAGCGGAAATTAAAGCATGCAACTTGCAAGAAAGTAAAGGGAAGGGTTTGGAGGATTCAAACGCAATTGGAGACACGGATGTTTTTGGCGTGGTTCCGATAGGTGGTGCTATCGTACATCCACATTGATGGAGACTTCAACCCACGAAGGGTAACGGTTGCGCGAGTCCACGGAGGGCTCCACCCACGAAGGGTCCACGAAGAAGCAACCATGTCTATCCCACCATGGTCGTCGCCAACGAAGGACTTGCCACACTAGCGGTAGATCTTCACGAAGTAGGCGATCTCCTTGCCCTTACAAACTCCTTGGTTCAACTCCACAATCTTGTCGGAGGCTCCCAAGTGACACCTAGCCAATCTAGGAGACACCACTCTCCAAGAAGTAACAAATGGTGCGTTGATGATGAACTCCTTGCTCTTGTGCTTCAAATGATAGTCTCCCCAACACTCAACTCTCTCTCATAGGTTTTGGATCTGGTGGAAAGAAGATTTGAGTGGAAAGCAACTTGGGGAAGGCTAGAGATCAAGATTCATATGGTAGGAATGGAATATCTTGGCCTCAACACATGAGTAGGTGGTTCTCTCTCAGAAATGGTAAGTTGGAAGTGTAGGTTTGTTCTGATGGCTCTCTCCACGAATGAAGAGGAGGTGGAGGGGTATATATAGCCTCCACACAAAATCTAACCGTTACACACAATTTACCAAACTCGGTGGGACCGATTCAACAGACTCGGTCGGACCGATTTAGTAAACCTAGTGACCGTTAGGATTTTCGGTGGGACCGACATGCAACTCGGTAAGACCGATATGGTTAGGGTTAGGGCATAACGTAATCTCGGTAAGACCGATTACACAAACTCGGTGAGACCGATTTTGGTAATAAGCTTTCCAGAGAGTTGGTCAGGTAAACTCGGTGGGACCGATTTGCTCTTTTCGGTGAGACCGAAATGTTACAAAAGGGAAACAGAGAGTTTACATTGCAATCTCGGTGGGACCGATCGCTCACTTCGGTTAGACCGAAACGTTACGAAGGGAAATAGAGAGATTACAATCCCATCTCGGTGAGACCGAGATCCCTATCGGTAGGACCGATTTGCCTAGGGTTTGTGGCAGTGGCTATGACATCAAAACTCGGTGGCGCCGGATAGAAAGAATCGGTGGGGCCGAGTTTGACTTTAGGTTTAGGTCATTTGTGGATATGAGAAAGTAGTTGAGGGTATTTGGAGCATATCACTAAGCACATGAAGCAAGAGGCTCATTAAGCAACACCTCATCCCTCCTTGATAGTATTGGCTTTTCCTATAGACTCAATGTGATCTTGGATCACTAAAATGTAAAATGAAGAGTCTTGAGCTTTTGAGCTTGAGCCAATCCTTTGTCATTAGTATTTTGAGGGATCCACTTTCATCATCCATGCCATGCCATTCATTGAGCTTTCCTGAAATAATAGTCTTGGAATAGCATTAGCTCAATGAGCTATATGTTGTTATGAATTACCAAAACCACCTAGGGATAGTTGCACTTTCCATCTCCCCCTTTTTGGTAATTGATGACAACATATAGATCAAAGCTTCGACAAATGATAATAAGATTGAAAAACATCGTCGCTTTGAGAAGTATGTGATAAGTAAGAGCTCCCCCTAAATTTGTGCATAGTTTAAGATTTGCTTTGGACTGCAAATGCACAAGGAATTAGGCTCATGGGTTACTCTTCCATGTCACATACATCTTGGTGGAGCGCTCAAAATGATAAAGATTGAATACATGCACTCATCACCAAGCAAAGTGAATGATCACATAAGAATAGGTAAGATAATATCATCAAACATGCATAAGTGTAGCTTATGATCATACACATGATCATCAATGTCTCACAACAAACAGCATAGTATCTCAAGCGATCAAAAGCAAACAAAGTTTAACCACCAAAGCAAGAGAGAACAAAAGCAACACACACTCTCTCTCGAAGCCTATGATCTATACATTTTTCTCCCCCTTTGGCAACAAGTTACCAAAAAGTTCATAGAAAATGCATAGTGCTAGATCGACTCTCAGGCTTGATCTTCAGGTGGTGGTGTAGAGATGGCTCCTTGGACGAAGGCTTCAGTTGAAGTGGATGGAGCTGGAGGAGTTGGTGCTGGAGCTGGTTGCACTGGAGCTGTAGGAGCTGTAGCTGGTGCAGATGATGTGGCTCTGGTGTCTGTCACAGGCACTGCAGCTGACCTCTGAGCTCTAGGCACTCTGGCAAATACATTAGTGGTAGTCTTGCCCTTCCTCTCCTGCATGTCATCCTGTAGCTGCTCCACAACTGACTGAATCTCAGTTACTTTGACATCTAGATCATAGAATTTTTGTTCCATGATTCTTTCCAAGCTCTCCTGATTTTGAGTGAGGGTGGCCAATCCCTTCTCAATCCTCAGAGTTGATGCTATCAAGTAACCAAGCTGCTCCTGCTTGTTCTTCAAAAAGTACTCAGATGCCTCCTCTTGAGTTGGCATCTTGGCAGCCTTCTCTCTCTTTGCCTTCTCCTTCTTCTCTTGAGCTTGTACTGATGATGGTTCATTTTCATTCATGACAACCTGATTGTCCTCAAAGTCTGGGCAGAGAGCAAAATGTTCTTTATCCAACAGATATTTTCCTGTGCCCACCTTTGAGTTAATCAACTCCTGAATCCGTGGGGCATATCCACAACTTCTCTTTTGGTCTGCTGCAGTCCTCTTAATGGTCTCAACCATAAGGCTCATGACCTTGAATTTTTGTGGCACATCAAACAAATGCAACATGTTGATTGCATGCCCTCTAATCATGTTGTGGTCACCTGACTTGGGCAACAAAGTGTGCCTTCAGATCCAGTTGATTGTTGGCAGCCCTGACAGAAGAAAGTGGACTGACCCAAACTTATGTGTCTCAATAGCTTTGTCTGGGATCTCCTTGTACATGTGTGCCATGGAATTGTGGTCCATCTTCTTCTTGGCATAGACATCCAAGTCATCTTCACTCTCCTTTGGGGCATTGATCAGTTTTGCCCATTCCTCAACGGTTGACTGGTACCTTGTACCTTCAGACATCCAAACTATCCTCCCATCTGGATAGAAGTGTGCTATGGAGTAGAATTGCATAATGAGTTCATCATTCCAGTTGGTGAGCTTCTGCCCAACAAAATCTGCAACTCCACAAGCAACAAAACTGTCTTGCACTCCAGGATAGTGTTCTTCATTTTCTTTCATGTAGGTCCAGTCGACCCACCTCATATCACACACTATGGGCTTCTTGTCCAACAAGATTGTCTCATAGAAGTCCTGTTGTTCCTTTGTGTGGAACCTGTAGTCAACAGCAGTCCTTCTCCTTGTGGCATATGGATCTGTCATCCTCCATAGCCTCAACCCTGAGTCTCTTCTGATATTCATGTCCTCAGCCACAGGATGAGCATCATTGTGGCCTGGTATCTTGGGCTTGAGCTTCCTCAGGACTTGTCCTTCTTCATCTTCCTCATCAGCAACTTCAGGCACTGGGGCCTTGTTCTTTTCAGCAGCTGGAATACTCCTGGTATTCCTCTTTGGTGCAAGCTTGGGCTTGGGGGCAGCTTTGGGTGCTTCCTTGGGCTTTGATGTTGCAGCCCCTGACTTAATAGCATCACCCATAAGCTTTTGTGCCTTGGGTGCTGGTGCAGCAACCTCTTCTTCCTCTTTAGAGTCTCTCCTCATTGAGGGATTTCCAAGAACCTGGGCAGTAGTGGTTCTGGCTCTTTTCTTCTTCTTATCCTGAGCAGCAGCTTCATCTTCTGATTCAATGGTAAACTTCATAGTTTCTCCAGTGGGAACTTTCTTGGGTTTGGAAGTTGTGACTCTCCTAGCAGGTGCCTCTTTGGGTTCAGTCTTTTCAGGCACTTGAGTAGATCCTCTGACCTTCAGCATAGGTGTCCTCTTGGCAGGAACCTTCCTATTGAGTCCAGGTTTAGTGTTCTTTGCTGAGGCATACTCCTTTTTGAGCACTACCTTCTTGGAGGTAGCCTCATCTTCTTCTGCCAAATAATCCTCATCCTCAGACTCTGAGGTTCTCTTCTTCCTTGTCCTGGTGGCAGCTTTAGGCAGATTGCTTGGGGTGCTCCTGTTGCCTTCATCTGAAGTGCTAGAGGGACTAGTGCCCTCACTCATGTGATTGTGCTCTTCTGACCTGTTCTGACTATCACTTTGGTCTAACATGCTGCAAATCACTGACTGCTGACCCTGTGAATAGTTATAGATGAGATAGAGTGGATGAGCATCACAAAATGCAGAGATATTTGCAAAAGAATGATTCAAAAATTCAGTTTTAGTTTTCCACATAAAGCATTTCGAATCAACCGATTTTCAAACTCGGTGATACCGAAGCAGTTTTGGAACCTAAACTGGTGAACTCGGTTAGACCCAATCACAGTTCGGTGGCACCGAGACTGCTCGGGTTTCACAAAGTCCTAAAATCAGTCTCACCGATTAGCAATTCTTGGTCAGACCGAGAGTTACTAGTGCAATGGCGTTAGCCAAATCGGTGGGACCGAGTTTTTCAACTCGGTGGGTCCGAGATGGTTTCGGCGGAAACCTAACCCTAAATTTTCAAATCCCATCTAATCTAAGGATTGTATTGACTGGATAGGAGTGTTTCAATCGTGGCAAGAATCATTAAGAACACGATGTGCTAGGAATCGGACGAGGATAGCACTGTGATCGAGTCCATACCCTAGCTTGGCGATGAACTCGCTACGGCGGCAATGGCGGGGGTGAATTCCGTTGACGGCGGCGGAGACCAGCAACAGGAGGCGGCTGGCGACGAGGAGACGATCCGGAGACCCTGGTGGCAGAGCGAGCTATTGCGCGGGCGAAGAGGTTCGGAGAAATTTCCAAATTTTTGCCCGTGAGTATATATAGCCCGACCCTGTCGGTGTGACCGAGTGGAACAACTCGGTGGCACCGAGATGCATAACTGTGTACAGTTACAGCAACTCGGTGTGACCGAAAAGTTCAAATCGGTTGCACCGAGATTGAAAACCTAGATCGACTTAGTGATCTCGGTAGGACCGAAATGGAGGAATCGGTCAGACCGAGAATCACAAAGAAGTTTTGGAAGTTTAAGTCTATGACGAATCGGGGACTCCGAGTGCTCCTCACACAGAGTGGTTCGAATCTGACTTGATCAAATTTTGTGATGTAGCATGAATAGAGTTTGAGATGAGAAAAGCATAGATAGCTAGAGAAGGTTCTTAGGCATTCTTGTCCATCCACTTGGCAAAAAGAAAAAGAAGCCAATCAATCAAAACAACAAGTGGATGTCCTCGAATGAGTAAAATATGCACCAACATGCTCACACAATAAGATGGCAAATGAAATATGTGGCAAAACATGCACAACCAATTCTAGCATCTATCAAACAATTGGCGATGACTAGGTCATCTATATATGAGTATATTGACTTAGGAGTCAAATGAAAACATTTGATCATAGGTCATACTCATCGTTTAAGCTCAAGTGGGGTTACCACTTTTACATAATGCATTGATGTGTTCACACCATTAGAGTTGCTTTGACTCAATTCTTAGAGTTAAGCTCCCCCTAGATGTGAGATCCCCTTTTAGAGGGATGAACTAACCTTGGGTTTTGTCGATGATGACTTCATGTAGGTGTTGAAGATGTGGATGCTCAATGTTGATGTAGATCATTTGGAGCAATCCTTTGGAGTGAGTTGCACTTTCAACATACCTACATGGGTTAGTCCCACAAGGAACAAACAAGAATATCCATAGACATAGAGTGATGCACACACACGATGATGTCCATGAAATCATTAGGTTACCTTGTCCCTTGCCTTACCAACATGAGGGTTTGTGACTCCTTGAACTAGTGCAAGATGTGAAAGTTGATTGCACTTGTCGTTGCCAAAATGATATGAGTGAAGAATGTTGGCGGAGTCACCCTCAAGAACTCTCTAGTTCTTCTTCTTCGGGATCCACATCATCTTGATGGGAATCCTTGGAGTTGTAGTTGTACTTGATGAAGTAGAACTTGACGTAGTCTTGGGAACCCACTTGACCGAGGCCTTAGGTGCTTCTTCAAATGCATCAATCTCTTCTTGAAGCTTGTCCTTGCCTTTGTTCTTGTGGTCTTGTGGTGGAAGATCATCTTGTGCTTGTGTTCCTTTGAAGGAAGTAGGATCATACTTCTCTTGTTGAGGAACAAACTTCGTCTTGGGGTATTGATCTTCTTCCCACTCAACTCCATTGGCATTGAAATTTCGTTCAAAACCAACACCTTGATTCTTCCGGTGCCTTCCTTGCTTGCGTACAATTTCCTCGAATTGCTTACTCCCGGCAAGGCTCTTGTAAACACCTTTCTCTATAATTCCCTTCAATAGGATATTTTCTTGCTCAAGTGTAACTTGGCTAAGAGAATCATTAGTGGAATCAAGTGAACTACTAGAAGCAACAATATTGGATTTGACATTATTATCGTTACTACTAGAGGAAGGATCTTTCTTGTACTTGTTACTAGACTTGACTTGAGGCATGTAAGTAGATAAGAGTAAACGCTTGGCAATGTAAGAAGAACTTTTCTTACGAAGATCATCATTGATTGCCTTTAAGAACTCATGCTCTTGCTCAAGATTGAGCTTTTCAAGGCATAACTTCTCATGAGCTCTTAAAAGTTCTCGATGATCTTCGAAGATAGTTTCATGAGCTAACTTAAGAGTGTTTAGTTCTTTAGTTAGAAGCTCAATCTTCTCCTTATCATTGTCATTCGTTTTATCTTGATTAGCATGATTAATTGACGTTTCATCATAGTATTCATCACTAGAGTTGTCAACAAGTAAATCATCATCCACTAGCAAGTCATCTTCATCACTATTGAAATCAACATACTCGGGATGTGTTACCTTTGGACCTTTGGCCATGAAGCATCTTCCAATTCCTTCATTTGGTGAGTCAAATATGTCGTAGGAGTTGGTTGACACAAGTGCTAGACCGGCAACACCTTCATCTTGAGTATATTCGGAGTCGGAATGATAGCTTCTCTCGGAGTGATTGTCGGAGTCGGAGCCGGATACCCATTCACCAACATGAGCTTGATGTCTTCGTTTTGTGTAGCTCCTTGATGACTTGTCCTTCCTTTCCGAATCCTTGCTTCTCCGTGAGGGTCTTCTTTCATAACGATCATCTCTACTCCTCCTCTCTCTTGGTGGTGATTCTTCTCTTTTGCTTCTTCTTTTTGGAGAATCTTCTCTTCTTTTGTAGGGTGCCGTACACTCATTGGAATAGTGTCCGGGTCTCCCACAATTGTAGCAATTTCGCTCTCGACTAGAAGATCTTTTGTCATTGTAGGACCTTGACTTGGAGCTTCTTTCTTTGCTTCTACTCTTGTAGAATTTGTTGAAGTTCTTCACCATTAAGCTCAATTCTTCATTGAAGGTTTGTTTTTCACTTGATGATGTGGGGGCTTCACTTGAGGCTTTGTAAGCACCACTTGACTTGTTGCGAAGTTCCTCCTTATCCTTGAGTGACATCTCATGAGCAACAATTCTTCCAATGACTTCCATTGGCTTGAGATCTCTGTAGTTTAGCATCATTTGGATCAATGTGCACACAGTATCATACTTTCCATCCAATGCTCTTAGGATCTTCTTGATGATGAATCTGTCGGTCATCTCTTCACTCCCTAAGCCGACAATCTCATTTGTGATAAGTGCAAGCCTAGAGTACATTTCAGCGACACCTTCACCATCCTTCATTTTGAACTTGTCAAGCTGACTTTGGAGCACATCCAACTTGGATTCCTTGACGGAGTCGGTACCTTCATGCATATCAATCAAAGTATCCCAAATTTCCTTTGCATTCTCAAGACGGCTGATTTTGTTGAATTCTTCGGGGCACAATCCGTTGAAGATGATATCACAAGCTTGAGCGTTGTATTGCAGCATCTTCAATTCTTCCGCATTAGCATCATAGTTCGGCTCTCTCCCATCAAAGAATTCAGCTTGCAAGCCAATACAAATAATTGCCCAAACGGCGGGGTTATGTCCGAGAATATGCATTTTCATCTTATGCTTCCAACTAGCAAAATTAGTACCATCAAAGTAAGGACCTCTACGGTGATAATTTCCCTCACTAGACGCCATACTCTCCTAGGTTGTGAAACCAAGGCTATGACCACCAAAAGCTATGGAAATCAAAGCAAATGGAGACCAAAGCTCTGATACCACTTGTAGGACCTTGAAGTATGTCTAGAGGGGGGTGATTAGACTACTTGACCAATTAAAAACTTAGCCTTTTCCCAATTTTAGATCTTGGCAGATTTTAGCTATCTTAGGACAAGTCAAGCAATCATCACACAATTCAAGCAAGCATGCAAAGAGTATATGAGCAGCGGAAATTAAAGCATGCAACTTGCAAGAAAGTAAAGGGAAGGGTTTGGAGGATTCAAACGCAATTGGAGACACGGATGTTTTTGGCGTGGTTCCGATAGGTGGTGCTATCGTACATCCACGTTGATGGAGACTTCAACCCATGAAGGGTAACGGTTGCGCGAGTCCACGGAGGGCACCACCCACGAAGGGTCCACGAAGAAGCAACCTTGTCTATCCCACCATGGCCGTCGCCCACGAAGGACTTGCCTCACTAGCGGTAGATCTTCACGAAGTAGGCGATCTCCTTGCCCTTACAAACTCCTTGGTTCAACTCCACAATCTTGTCGGAGGCTCCCAAGTGACACCTAGCCAATCTAGGAGACACCACTCTCCAAGAAGTAACAAATGGTGCGTTGATGATGAACTCCTTGCTCTTGTGCTTCAAATGATAGTCTCCCCAACACTCAACTCTCTCTCATAGGTTTTGGATCTGGTGGAAAGAAGATTTGAGTGGAAAGCAACTTGGGGAAGGCTAGAGATCAAGATTCATATGGTAGGAATGGAATATCTTGGCCTCAACACATGAGTAGGTGGTTCTCTCTCGTAAATGGTAAGTTGGAAGTGTAGGTTTGTTCTGATGGCTCTCTCCACGAATGAAGAGGAGGTGGATGGGTATACATAGCCTCCACACAAAATCTAACTGTTACACACAATTTACCAAACTCGATGGGACCGATTCAACAGACTCGATCGGACCGATTTAGTAAACCTAGTGACCGTTAGGATTTTCGGTGGGACCGACATGCAACTCGGTAGGACCGATATGGTTAGGGTTAGGGCATAACGTAATCTCGGTAAGACCGATTTCACAAACTCGGTGAGACCGATTTTGGTAATAATCTTTCCAGAGAGTTGGTCAGGTAAACTCGGTGGGACCGATTTGCTCTTTTCGGTGAGACCGAAATGTTACAAAAGGGAAACAGAGAGTTTACATTGCAATCTCGGTGGGACCGATCGCTCACTTCGGTTAGACCGAAACGTTACGAAGGGAAACAGAGAGATTACAATCCCATCTCGGTGAGACCGAGATCCCTATCGGTAGGACCGATTTGCCTAGGGTTTGTGGCAGTGGCTATGACATCAGAACTCGGTGGCGCCGGATAGAAAGAATCGGTGGGACCGAGTTTGACTTTAGGTTTAGGTCATTTGTGGATGTGAGAAAGTAGTTGAGGGTATTTGGAGCATATCACTAAGCACATGAAGCAAGAGGCTCATTAAGCAACACCTCATCCCTCCTTGATAGTATTGGCTTTTCCTATAGACTCAATGTGATCTTGGATCACTAAAATGTAAAATGAAGAGTCTTGAGCTTTTGAGCTTGAGCCAATCCTTTGTCATTAGTATTTTGAGGGGTCCACTTTCATCATCCATGCCATGCCATTCATTGAGCTTTCCTGAAATAATAGTCTTGGAATAGCATTAGCTCAATGAGCTATATGTTGTTATGAATTACCAAAACCACCTAGGGATAATTGCACTTTCAGCAAGTCTCCAATATATGCACCTGCACAAACTAACAAACACTTGCACTCAACGCGAAAAAGGGGTTTTCAATCCCTTCACGGTCACTTTGCAAGAGTGAGATCTAATAGAGATATATAAAACAAATAAAAGTAAATAAAACTCAGCGAGGTATTTTTGGGGTTTTTGGTTTTATAGATCTAAAAATATATGATGGAAAATAGAACCTTGGGCCATAGGTTTCACTAGAGGCTTCTCTCTTGAAAGAAAACATACGGTGGGTAAACAAATTACTGTCGAGCAATTGATAGAAAAGCGCAAAGTTATGACGATATCTAAGGCAATGATCATGAATATAGGCATCACGTCCGTGACAAGCCGACCGAAACGATTCTGCATCTACTACTATTACTCCACACATCGATTGACTCCCGCCTGCATCTAGAGTATTAAGTTCATAAGAACAGACTAACGCTTTAAGCAAGATGACATGATGTAGAGGGATACACTCAAGAAATATGATGTAAACCCCATCTTTTTACCCTTAATGGCAACAATACAATACGTGCCTCGCTACCCCTACTATGTTACTCGGTGAGGACACCGCAAGATTGAACCCATCGCAAAGCACCTCTCACAATGCAAGAAAAACCAATCTAGTTGGCCAAACCAAATCGATAGATCAGAGAGAAATACAAAGCTATCGGATCATGCACATAAGAATTTAGAGAAGACTCAAAATTATTCATAGATAATCTGATCATAAATCCACAATTCATCTGATCTCGACAAACACACTGCAAAAGAAGATTACATCGAATAGATCTCCAAGAACATCGAGGAGAACTTTTTATTGAAGATCAAAGAGAGAGAAGAAGCCATCTAGCTAGTAGCTATGGATCCGTATGTCTGTGGTAAACTACTTGCACATCATTGGTAGGGAAACAAGGTTGATGTAGAGGCCCTCCATGATCGAATCTCCCTCTGGCAGATCACCGGAAAAGGCCCCAAGATGGGATCTCACGGGAATAGAGGCTTGCGGCAATGGAAAAGTATTTTTGCGGCTCCTCTAGGGTTTGTGGAATATATGGATATATATAGAACTCAGAGGCGGTGTAGGGGACTCCCGAGAGGCCCACAAGCCCAGGGGGTCTACTGCCCCCCTTTCCAAGTCTCGTAGGTGTCTTCTGGCCCAAGAAAAATCATCGCGAAAGTTTTATTTCATTTGGACTCCCTTTGATATTCCTTTTCTGAAAAAGCCACATCAAGGAAAAACAAAAACTGGCACTAGGCACTAGGTTAATAGGTTAATCCCAAAAATGATATAAAATAGCATATTAATGTATATAAAACATCCAAAACAGATAATATAATAGCATGGAACAATAAAAAATTATAGAAACATTGGAGACGTATCATCTGGCATTGCCACAAAAAGTTTGAGGGGCAACCGAATCCATTTTGGATTTTTCACAAACTAAATATCATTTTAAAATGCTAAAATGACACTGTATTAATAGCTATAGACCATCTTGGCTTGGAGGTGATGTTGTTTTCCTTAACAATCATTTGGTATGGATTTTTTGCTAAATGATGAACTATTTTGCAGCAACTTTTGTGAAACTTCATATTTCACTTGCAAATTGAATTTGAATTCAGTGAAGGAGTTTGAAATGATATATGATTTCACTGTGATCATTCTTTGCAAAACAAAGTAGCATAGCATTAATTTAAGGATCACTATAGCTCATAATACAGGGGGTGTTACACCTTCCCCATGTGGTATTCTTCCCCCACGCTCATCATCCCGCAAAGCATCATCCCCCTCTTGCCGCTTCCATACCTGAAAGGGTACTGTCTGCCCTGTCGTCGCCATGGCCGATGAGCACCGACAAGATCTCGACCCTCGTGGTCGGTGGGATTGCAACCAGCGCACGGGCACCATGGATGCGCTCTAATGTCGGGTGGTTCCAGCATGGAGTCGCCATGCTTGCAGCATCTCGCGCGCCACCGGCTTCGGCTTGCCGTTGTTGTCTACTAGCACTACCGTATCCAAGTGAAACTCAGCGAACAAAAATCTCAGGATGGTCTGAATCAAAACAAAAATCCGCTTCCAACAAAAACACCATAGAGGCATACTCAAAGGTGTATGATTGTAGCAAAATAGCTAATAAATTCTAGCAAAAAAATTAAGTCTGTTCCAGCAAAAACACCATAGCAGCAAACTCAAAGAAGTCTAATTGTAGCCAAAAAGCAAGTCGGTTCTAGCAAAAACATAAGCCCATTCCAGCAAAAACACCATAGTAGCAAACTCAAAGAAGCTTGATTGTAGCAAACAAGCTAGTCGGTTCCAACAAAAAATTAAGCCCGTTCCAGCAAAAGAAAAACGTCGTCAATGAAGTGAAGGAAATATGCCCTAGAGGCAATAATAAAGTTATTATTTATTTCCTCATATCATGATAAATGTTTATTATTCATGCTAGAATTGTATTAACCGGAAACATGATACATGTGTGAATACATAGACAAACTTAATGTCACTAGTTTGCCTCTACTTGACTAGCTCATTAATCAAAGATGGTTATGTTTCCTAACCATAGACATGTGTTGTCATTTGATTAACGGGATCACATCATTAGGAGAATGATGTGATTGACCTGACCCATTCCGTTAGCTTAGCACTTGATCGTTTAGTATGTTGCTATTGCTTTCTTCATGACTTATACAAAGTTCCTATAACTATGAGATTATGCAGCTCCCGTTTACCGGAGAAACACTTTGTGTGCTACCAAACATCACAACGTAACTGGGTGGTTATAAAGGAGCTCTATAGGTGTCTCCAAAGGTACATGTTGAGTTGGCGTATTTCGAGATTAGGTCTTGTCACTCTGTAACACCCCCAGTGTCATGTTACAGTAATCCCCTGTTAATGGTGCCATGTCATCATGTTACTGTTGCTAACCTTCACTTGATCCAAATCACAATTCAAATTCAAACCCAATTTAAAGTAAAAAAATTCATTTTTTGTCACACCTGAGAACTAAAATGTTCATTATGTGGGAAGTATTCTTTTGGTAATATTGGTGGTGAACCAACATTTTTTGCAAAATGTCTAAGTGGCCTAAAATTAGCTAAAACAGAAAGTTAAAAAAAACTAAAAGAAAAGAGGAGGTGGGAGAGAGAGAGAAGCCCCTGACCCCATCCCCCCTTTTCCCCACTGGGCCTCGACCCCGCCGGCCCAGTCGGCCATCCCACATGCCGGCCCAATCTCCCGCTCCCCTGGACTATTAGGCCGCTTCCCCCCCGTAACCCTAACCCCCCCGCACGAACCCCCCCCCACTCCTCCTCGTTCCCCACTCCCCCCTCCCTCACCCGATCCTGTATGGATCTGGATCGGGGAAGATGCCCCGGCCCCGTCCAACGCCGCCGCCGCCCAAAGAACCCCCCTCCCCCTCGCCGGATGCCTTTCCTTCCTCCACTCCTCCCCCCTCTCTCTGCTGGATCCGGGCGACCCACGTCGCCCCTGACCATGCCTCCCCGACCACCGCCACGACGACCCTCGCGTCTGCCCCGACGGCAGCCGGTGCCCCCGTCGCTCGACGCCGTTCGCCGTCGCCTGCTCACCCTCGCGCCGGACTGCCCCGTCCCCGCCTCTCCATCGCCGGCCGACCCCAAGCCTCGCCGCCCCCGCTTCTCTCCATCGCTGGTGAGGCCCACGGCCTCCGCCTCCCCTTTTCCTCCCGTCGCCGCGCACTGTACCGTCCCCGCACGCGCCCCCTATCGCGCTCGTCGCGCCCAGGCGTCGTCCTACCTGTGGTCACCGTCCCGCACGTGCCCGGTGGCCGTGCTCACCGCATGCGCTGACCGCGCCGTTGCTCGCCGTCCGCCCGCGCCCCGCAGCCCCTATCCGGCCAACCGCCCTCGTCCGTGCCCAGCGCCACTCCGCCGCGCCATGCACTCCGGCGTCCGACGCCCGGTGCCCGCGCCCGCGCCCCCTGGGGCCTGCCCCCAAAACTTTGAGAAAGTTAAACGAAACGAAAAATGTATTTGTAAAAATAAATAAATAATAGTAATTAAATTAATTAATTGATTAACCTAATTAATCATGTTAATTAACCTGTTAACTACTTAATTAGTTTAAACTAATCCTGTTAGTCAAATAGGCAGACAACGACAGGGGGCCCCACCCCCTGTTGACTAGTCAAGCATTGACTAGTCAACTGGGACCCCCTGGACCCACAAGTCATCCCTTTGGTACACTTTTGTGTGCACAGATCTGGGTGCACCTAGCTTTTAACCTGTTTTTTTTGAATTAAAAGTAATTTCAGGAATTGTTTAAATCTTTGAAAATTAATATCAAATAATCCGTAGCTCGGATGAAAATACTTTGTACATGAAAGTTGCTCAGAACGACGAGACGAATCTAAATACGCGGTCCGTTCATCTGTCACATGCCCCTAGCATGCTGAACATGGAACTTTCCCCCTCCGGTCATCTGTCTGACACAGGTCCGGAACCGGGAACACCTTCCCGGTTGATTTCCCCCTTCACCTATAACGTCTAGGACCGCGTTAGAGCACGCTTAGCGCTACGTATCGTCATGTCATGCTTAGTGTTACCTCTGTTTGCTATGTATTTACTGTTTCTTCCCCCTCTTCTCTCCGGTAGACCCCGAGGCCGCTGATGCCCCGGTGATCGACTACGTCGTCGACAACGACCCCTCCTTGCCAGATCAACCAGGCAAGCCCCCCCTTTGATCATCCCGATATCGCCCATTCCTTTCTCTCATGCTTGCATTAGATTTTGCTACTGTTATTGTATGCTCCTATTCTGATGCATAGCCTGCTTTTGTACCTGTTATTGCACCTTACCTGCTTATCCTAAACTGCTTAGTATAGGCTGGTTAGTGATCCATCAGTGACCCCCACCTTGTCCTTGTTGCCCCTGCTTCATCATTGAAGACCCGATCAACGGGATTGAAGACCAGGCCCCGGCACCGCACATCACTTTCCCCTTAGTTGCTCGACACTGCTGGGTTACTATCAAGTGCCGAGGGTGAGACCTCTACAGCACTTCTGATGTTAACCTGTAGTGTAGCTATTCGGTCGTGGTCATCGAGGGTGATTTCCTCCTTAACCACTTCCGATACGGCTCTGTCGTGCAACCCCTCAAGTGTGAACCTCGAGGGTGATTCCTCTACGTTCACCTTGATGATTACATTGAGTGGAACCCACCGGGGGTGATTCCTTGGGTTTTCCTCTTGATGTTTGGACACGCGGATACTTGGACTTTACAACTGTTACTTGGTAAGTGATGTGGAGACGGGTTGACCTGGAAGGTGCCCGTGAGATAATTACGAGGTGTGGCCGGGCATTCTTAGCCCTTGCCGCAAGTCCTCGAGACGGGGCAACGGGGTCACCTCTTTCGTGAGTCTCTGCTTGTTACCGCGCGTTCCTAATCCACTACGATTTGGATATTTGATCCGAGGGGCCTCTGGCCTGATAGCACTAACCATCACGTGGGCATAGTATGGGCGTTCTGCGTCGTGTACATCAGCCGAAGCTTAATAGATGTCAGCGACGGAGCGGCGCGCGCCGGGTTGGACTGGTAAGCTCCTGCCTTTCTAGGGAGGTAGCTAGGTCTGCTCACCGGCCGCCCACGCAACGTGCAGGAGTTTCCGGGGAGATGGCCCATGACCCCTGGGGGCATAGGTTTAGTCCGGCGTGCTGACCTCTCTGTTAAGTCTAGGTCGGGTTGCGGCGTATTGTTTGGCCGAGGCCGGGCATGACCCTGGAAAGTGTGTCCGGCCGGAGTTAAGCGAGCGTGGTGGGTAAGTTGGTGCACCCCTGCAGGGAAGAAACTAATCTATGCATAGCCTGTCCTACGGTAACGGACACTTGGAGTTGTATCCCGATCGATACAACTAGAACTGGATACTTGTGATGAGAACTGGATGGAGATGAGGATTTGATTGTGATGATAACTGGATAGTATGGCTCTGGGATTACTTTCTCGCAGGGAGTCGAGAAAGGATCTCTGGCCGAGGTTGATAACTTACTACTACTTTACTTTATGCTACTCTACTCCCTCCTGTTGCTGCAAGATGGTGGTTTCCAGAAGATGCTAGTCTTCGATAGGACTAGGCCTTCTCCCTATTCTGGCATTTCTGCAGCCCAGTCCACATATACAGCCTTCCTTTGATAATGTTGCATATGTAGTGTAGATCCTTGCTTGCGAGTACTTTGGATGAGTACTCACGGTTGCTTTGCTTCCCCTTTTCCCCCTTCTTTCTTTTTCTGGTTGTTGCAACCAGATGGTGGAGTCCAGGAGCCAGATGCCACCTTTGACGACTGCTGCTACCCCGAGGGTGCCTACTACCACGTGACGGACGCCGACGACCAGGAGTAGTTAGGAGGCTCCCAGGCAGGAGGCCTTGCCTTTTCGATCGTAGATGCTTTTGTGCTAGCCTTCTTAAGGCAAACTTGTCTAACTTATGTCTGTACTCAGATATTGTTGCTTCCGCTGACTCTTTTGTTTTCGAACTTATGTATTCGAGCCCTCGAGGCCCCTGGCTTGTAATATAAAGCTTGTATTATTTTAATTTGTGTCTAGAGTTGTGTTGTGATATCTTCCCGTGAGTCCTTGATCTTGATCGTACACATTTGCGTGTATGATTAGTGTACGATTGAATCGAGGGCGTCACAAGTTGGTATCAGAGCCGACTGCCTGTAGGTAGCCCCCTTTCCAACTCCTTGGCCGAAGTTGAGTCTAGTCACTGAAAAACTTTTACTAACACTGGCTGTGTGGCTTACGGGCCCACGTCGCCATTGGGTGGTATTAGGATCTTTTATTCCTCGTCTATACTCTGGGACTCTGATCTCTCGTCTATTCGGGTTAAACGATTTTACTAACTCTAACGCTAGGTTCTCGCAATGACTTCCTCCCGGAGAGCCCCTTCCTTCCAGATGATCACCTGCTCCCCCAGAAGCCTTCGAAGATACTCTCCGATGTTCGCTCGAGAACTTGTGCTCATCACTTTTGCGATTCCCTTCCACCGTCAACCCCTATGGAAAACTACATACACTTGCCATTCATACAATCACTCCTCGATGCTCTTGTTATTACAAGATGCCCCAAAATTCTCTATTGTTTCGAGAATCCTTTGAGCTTACTGCCTTGCAGTTCTTTGCCCCATGAATACCCCCCTTCGAATAATTCCTCGCACTCACCGAGGATCCGTTCATCCTCAGTTGTTCGTGTGATTCTCAAAATTCTTTGAAATACTATCTGATCTTCCAAAAATCCTCAGCAACCTGTTGCTGTTGAAATTCTTGTTTGCTTGCATTATGGTTAATTCCATATTTCAAGTAATCTTCATTGACATCCTCTATCACTATCCTTTTGAGTCCGTTGATTCAATATGTTGCGGATGCTCGCAATCCTCAGTTGGATCATAGAATTTATCCTTCTGGCTTGGACGTCATTTGACCAAGAGCTGTTTCTCGACCAATCGATTTGTTATCGATTGTATCCCTAAGGCTATTCAACTTACTTATCTTTTGATCAAAGCGTCTGCTTCTGATCTTCTATTTTTGAAATCATGATTTCTTTGCATTTAAGCATCGAATTATTCAGATGTTTCTATTATCCGAAGCCTTTGCATTCTTTCTTCATCTGATTGATTACCGATACTCACATCAACTCTGTCGTGAATCGCCAGATCCATTGTTGGGTTGTTATCCGACAGTGTCCTTCACATCCAAAATCTTATCAGTATTTCCCTGATACATAATACCTTCAGTATATTGTATCATCTGCTTTGACTTCGATACTCTGCTTTCGAACTCGTATCTTTTGCTTGGTTGATGGTTGTATAGATTCATAAAAATGCCCTGATGGGTTGAACTTATGCCTTCCGTAATCCGAGTGAACCCGAGAGTTCTCACGAGTCTTACTCTTCTGGTACTTCGCCAGATAAATCCTCTGCACTACATTTTCTTTGAAAAACGAGGAGTGAATGAAAGGTTATGCATTGAAGAAGTGGGAGTCGACCTTGAACCCTTGTGTTCATGCCCATGGACCCGATGTAGAACTTATCGTGGAAGCTGCTCGTAAATATGATTACCCTTTTTTATAAGTTCATCTTGTATCGGTGGTTTGATCATTCGTAACCATGGTTCCGACCCTAGTTTCTCCTTAACTCCATTTCCCGGACAAGTTAAAATACTTGTCTTCTGCAGATCATTTCATATGTCTAACCTCTATTTTTGGATCTACCTCAAGTATTGCCCCTTGTTATCTCAAGTATATTGTGTCATTGCACTACCACTTGTGAATTCTCATTGGAATGATACTCCATCACATCATTCCTAGCCTGATCGGCTATATCATTATCGAGCTAATTTTAACTGTGCTATCCGGTCCTTCTTCTGGAGCACAACTTCCGACGACGAGCTATGCTTACGTCAATCTTCCTCATCTTATCATTCCTCCTTGAACAACAAGCTCGAATCCGAGCTTGTGTCGTATACGTGGTTCCAATAGCCTTTGCTTCAACATTCCTTTTGCTTGATGTCGTTGCTGTTCGATGGCATCTTCATAGAGCCTCTCGACAAAGGCGTCGTGATCAGCATCAACATTTTGACTTCTGTTGAAATGACAATTGAATTCATGGTGAGAAATACCATCCTTGACCTTCAATGATTTGAATTATCATTAACAACCCCCTTATCTCCTTTCCAACACATGTTGATCATGTCTTGGTTATACCTTGGACTCCTTGCTATTCATGCAATCGTTCTTTGAGTATTTCTTGTGATCTTCAACTCCAGCCCCTACTTGTAACACCAAGTTAATGCTACCTCGAAGCATGACTGAGGTGTTCCGAATATCAACCATGAACATTGGAAGCACACTGTCGAGTGTTTCTTGATCTATTATCCAAACACCATTGTATGGGTAATATCATGATTATCCCCTCGCCCCCTTTATCTAAATGATATTTAAACTTGTTGTCATATCATGTATATCCTGCTCCGCTTCCCCTTGGGAGGGATATAATCCCAACTCTTATGAGTAAACACATCTTCCCTTCCTTTGGGTTGTTGATTCGATAAACACATTTTCCTTTCCATTGGTTTGCTCAACCTTTCTTGTGATCTATATATGTTATAAGCAGAAATAATTCCCTGCTTATGGAAACACCTCGGTTTACAACTCTGTCAGTGTGACCCTGTTACTATTGCTGACGACATCCTGGTAACCCCCGATGGACGAGAACTTTGCCTATTGGTCCGCCTCGTTCAACGAGCAGGAAAATGGTTCTCTTCGTCCCTCGCCCTTGGTACCAACGTTGTTGCCAACATAACTGACAGTCTATCATCTGACATGCCTTGCTATCGGCCCCCTTTCTTCTATTAACCCACATGGTGGGCCCATAACCCACAGTTCCATAAGTTCGGAACCTGACTCTCCTGTATATCTTTGATTCTGAAATATTCTTGCATTTGGCTTCGTATCATGTCACGAGCCGCCTTTCGAGAGATGATCTATTCCCGATGCTCTGAACCCCTTTCTCACACTCTGTTCAGGTATCAATCGTTTGTCCATTCGTTTGAAACTCCCTATTGTACCTTCATACTTTGCTCTCGATGTTTTAATAAGTTTCAACTCGAGGGATACTTCTGCCTCATTCCCTGAGTTGTTCACCAGATACTTAACCCTATAAGGATTAGTTATCCCGAAGTTACTCTTTACTTCCCCACTTAAATCTCGGGACGAGATTTCTTGTAGTGGAGGAGATTTGTAACACCCCCAGTGTCATGCTACAGTAATCCCCTGTTAATGGTGCCATGTCATCATGTTACTGTTGCTAACCTTCACTTGATCCAAATCACAATTCAAATTCAAACCCAATCTAAAGTAAAAAAAATTCATTTTTGTCACACCTGAGAACTAAAATGTTCATTATGTGGGAAGTATTCTTTTGGTAATATTGGTGGTGAACCAACATTTTTGCAAAATGTCTAAATGGCCTAAAATTAGCTAAAACAGAAAGTTAAAAAAAACTAAAAGAAAAGAGGAGGTGGGAGAGAGAGAGAAGCCCCTGACCCCATCCCCCCTTTTCCCCACTGGGCCTCGACCCCGCCGGCCCAGTCGGCCATCCCACATGCCGGCCCAATCTCCCGCTCCCCTGGACTATTAGGCCGCTTCCCCCCCCCCGTAACCCTAACCCCCCCCCCCGCACGAACCCCCCCCCCACTCCTCCTCGTTCCCCACTCCCCCCTCCCTCACCCGATCCTGTATGGATCTGGATCGGGGAAGATGCCCCGGCCCCGTCCAACGCCGCCGCCGCCCAAAGAACCCCCCTCCCCCTCGCCGGATGCCTTTCCTTCCTCCACTCCTCCCCCCTCTCTCTGCTGGATCCGGGCGACCCACGTCGCCCCTGACCATGCCTCCCCGACCACCGCCACGACGACCCTCGCGTCTGCCCCGACGGCAGCCGGTGCCCCCGTCGCTCGACGCCGTTCGCCGTCGCCTGCTCACCCTCGCGCCGGACTGCCCCGTCCCCGCCTCTCCATCGCCGGCCGACCCCAAGCCTCGCCGCCCCCGCTTCTCTCCATCGCTGGTGAGGCCCACGGCCTCCGCCTCCCCTTTTCCTCCCGTCGCCGCGCACTGTACCGTCCCCGCACGCGCCCCCTATCGCGCTCGTCGCGCCCAGGCGTCGTCCTACCTGTGGTCACCGTCCCGCACGTGCCCGGTGGCCGTGCTCACCGCATGCGCTGACCGCGCCGTTGCTCGCCGTCCGCCCGCGCCCCGCAGCCCCTATCCGGCCAACCGCCCTCGTCCGTGCCCAGCGCCACTCCGCCGCGCCATGCACTCCGGCGTCCGACGCCCGGTGCCCGCGCCCGCGCCCCCTGGGGCCTGCCCCCAAAACTTTGAGAAAGTTAAACGAAACGAAAAATGTATTTGTAAAAATAAATAAATAATAGTAATTAAATTAATTAATTGATTAACCTAATTAATCATGTTAATTAACCTGTTAACTACTTAATTAGTTTAAACTAATCCTGTTAGTCAAATAGGCAGACAACGACAGGGGGCCCCACCCCCTGTTGACTAGTCAAGCATTGACTAGTCAACTGGGACCCCCTGGACCCACAAGTCATCCCTTTGGTACACTTTTGTGTGCACAGATCTGGGTGCACCTAGCTTTTAACCTGTTTTTTTTGAATTAAAAGTAATTTCAGGAATTGTTTAAATCTTTGAAAATTAATATCAAATAATCCGTAGCTCGGATGAAAATACTTTGTACATGAAAGTTGCTCAGAACGACGAGACGAATCTAAACACGCGGTCCGTTCATCTGTCACATGCCCCTAGCATAGCTGAACATGGAACTTTCCCCCTCCGGTCATCTGTCTGACACAGGTCCGGAACCGGGAACACCTTCCCGGTTGATTTCCCCCTTCACCTATAACGTCTAGGACCGCGTTAGAGCACGCTTAGCGCTACGTATCGTCATGTCATGCTTAGTGTTACCTCTGTTTGCTATGTATTTACTGTTTCTTCCCCCTCTTCTCTCCGGTAGACCCCGAGGCCGCTGATGCCCCGGTGATCGACTACGTCGTCGACAACGACCCCTCCTTGCCAGATCAACCAGGCAAGCCCCCCCTTTGATCATCCCGATATCGCCCATTCCTTTCTCTCATGCTTGCATTAGATTTTGCTACTGTTATTGTATGCTCCTATTCTGATGCATAGCCTGCTTTTGTACCTGTTATTGCACCTTACCTGCTTATCCTAAACTGCTTAGTATAGGCTGGTTAGTGATCCATCAGTGACCCCCACCTTGTCCTTGTTGCCCCTGCTTCATCATTGAAGACCCGATCAACGGGATTGAAGACCAGGCCCCGGCACCGCACATCACTTTCCCCTTAGTTGCTCGACACTGCTGGGTTACTATCAAGTGCCGAGGGTGAGACCTCTACAGCACTTCTGATGTTAACCTGTAGTGTAGCTATTCGGTCGTGGTCATCGAGGGTGATTTCCTCCTTAACCACTTCCGATACGGCTCTGTCGTGCAACCCCTCAAGTGTGAACCTCGAGGGTGATTCCTCTACGTTCACCTTGATGATTACATTGAGTGGAACCCACCGGGGGTGATTCCTTGGGTTTTCCTCTTGATGTTTGGACACACGGATACTTGGACTTTACAACTGTTACTTGGAAAGTGATGTGGAGACGGGTTGACCTGGAAGGTGCCCGTGAGATAATTACGAGGCGTGGCCGGGCATTCTTAGCCCTTGCCGCAAGTCCTCGAGACGGGGCAACGGGGTCACCTCTTTCGTGAGTCTCTGCTTGTTACCGCGCGTTCCTAATCCACTACGATTTGGATATTTGATCCGAGGGGCCTCTGGCCTGATAGCACTAACCATCACGTGGGCATAGTATGGGCGTTCTGCGTCGTGTACATCAGCCGAAGCTTAATAGACGTCAGCGACGGAGCGGCGCGCGCCGGGTTGGACTGGTAAGCTCCTGCCTTTTTAGGGAGGTAGCTAGGTCTGCTCACCGGCCGCCCACGCAACGTGCAGGAGTTTCCGGGGAGATGGCCCATGACCCCTGGGGGCATAGGTTTAGTCCGGCGTGCTGACCTCTCTGTTAAGTCTAGGTCGGGTTGCGGCGTATTGTTTGGCCGAGGCCGGGCATGACCCTGGAAAGTGTGTCCGGCCGGAGTTAAGCGAGCGTGGTGGGTAAGTTGGTGCACCCCTGCAGGGAAGAAACAATCTATGCATAGCCTGTCCTACGGTAACGGACACTTGGAGTTGTATCCCGATCGATACAACTAGAACTGGATACTTGTGATGAGAACTGGATGGAGATGAGGATTTGATTGTGATGATAACTGGATAGTATGGCTCTGGGATTACTTTCTCGCAGGGAGTCGAGAAAGGATCTCTGGCCGAGGTTGATAACTTACTACTACTTTACTTTATGCTACTCTACTCCCTCCTGTTGCTGCAAGATGGTGGTTTCCAGAAGATGCTAGTCTTCGATAGGACTAGGCCTTCTCCCTATTCTGGCATTTCTGCAGCCCAGTCCACATATACAGCCTTCCTTTGATAATGTTGCATATGTAGTGTAGATCCTTGCTTGCGAGTACTTTGGATGAGTACTCACGGTTGCTTTGCTTCCCCTTTTCCCCCTTCTTTCTTCTTTCTGGTTGTTGCAACCAGATGGTGGAGTCCAGGAGCCAGATGCCACCTTTGACGACTGCTGCTACCCCGAGGGTGCCTACTACCACGTGACGGACGCCGACGACCAGGAGTAGTTAGGAGGCTCCCAGGCAGGAGGCCTTGCCTTTTCGATCATAGATGCTTTTGTGCTAGCCTTCTTAAGGCAAACTTGTCTAACTCATGTCTGTGCTCAGATATTGTTGCTTCCGCTGACTCTTGTGTTTTCGAGCTTATGTATTCGAGCCCTCGAGGCCCCTGGCTTGTAATATAAAGCTTGTATTATTTTAATTTGTGTCTAGAGTTGTGTTGTGATATCTTCCCGTGAGTCCTTGATCTTGATCGTACACATTTGCGTGTATGATTAGTGTACGATTGAATCGAGGGCGTCACACACTCCGATTGTCGGAGAGGTATCTCTAGGCCCTCTCGGTAATGCACATCACTATAAGCCTTGCAAGCAATGTAACTAATGAGTTAGTTACGAAATGATGCATTACGTAACGAGTAAAGAGACTTGCCGGTAACGAGATTGAACTAGGTATTGAGATACCGACGATCGAATCTCGGGCAAGTAACATACCGATGACAAAGGGAACAACGTATGTTGTTATGCGGTTTGATCGATAAAGATCTTCGTAGAATATGTAGGAGCCAATATGAGCATCCAGGTTCCGCTATTGGTTATTGACCAGAAATAGTTCTAGGTCATGTCTACATAGTTCTCGAACCCGTAGGGTCCACACGCTTAACGTTACGATGACAGATATATTATGAGTTTATAGTTTTTGATGCACCGAAGGTTGTTCAGAGTCCCGGATGTGATCACGGACATGACGAGGAGTCTCGAAATGGTCGAGACATAAAGATTGATATATTGGAAGCCTATATTTGGATATCGGAATCGTTCCGGGTGAAATCGGGATTTTACCGGAGTGTCGGGGGGTTACCGGACCCCCCCGGGGATTAATGGGCCTACATGGGCCCTAAGGGAGAAAGGAGGGCCGGCCAGGGCACGCCGAGCGCCCCCTCCCCCTAGTCCGAATAGGACAAGGAAGCGAGGGGCGGCGCCCCCCTTTCCTCTTTCTCCCTTCCCCCTTCCTTCTCCAACAAGGCAAGAGGGGGGAGTCCTACTCCCGGTGGGAGTAGGACTCCTCCAGGCGCACCCCTAGGGGCCGACCGCACCTCCCCCTCCATCCTTTATATACGGGGGCAGGGCGGCACCCCATGACACACAAGTTGATCTTCGTGATCGTTCCTTAGCCGTGTGCGGTGCCCCCTCCACCATATTCCACCTCGGTCATATCGTAGCGGTGCTTAGGCGAAGCCCTGCGTCGGTAGAACATCATCACCGTCACCACGTCGTCGTGCTGACAGAACTCTTCCCCGACACCCTGCTGGATCGGAGTCCGGGGATCGTCATCGAGCTGAACGTGTGCTGAACTCGAAGGTGCCGTACGTTCGGTACTTGGATCGGTCGGACCGTGAAGACGTACGACTACATCAACCGCGTTGGTCTAACGCTTCCGCTTTCGGTCTACGAGGGTACGTGGACAACACTCTCCCCTCTCGGTTCTATGCATCACCATGATCCTTGCGTGTGCGTAGGAATTTTTTTGAAATTACTACGTTCCCCAACATGAAGATGCTTTCTGGTTCCAACACCAATGGGCGCTAGCTCCAGCGTGTCCCTCACCGGTTGCAGCGGACGCTGATGCCGGTTCCAAGAACGTGCTTCTGGTCCGTATAAAAAAGCGATATTGGCAATTCCATCAAATGGTGACCGTGCTAGTAGCAATCGCGGCGCCGGTTCCAACATTTTGATGGACGCCACCGTTTCACACCATGCGGGGTGTTGTAACCATGCCAGTGCCGGTTTGCTGCATCGCCGTCGTAGCTCTATTAGTGCTTGTTGCAACAAAAAACCAGCATCGACGTCACGCCACCGCGCCGTGGTTCACCCCCAAAAGTTGCAACCGCGTCGATTTGCTGCATCCTCCGCCGCAGCTCCGTTGGTGCTCGCTGTGCCCCCCTCATGGTGGTTAGCCCCCCAAGCTGCAATGCAGCTCCCGCTGGGCGTTGTTGTTGCGGCAACATGCGACAGAGGTTGTGGTGGGGAGAAAGAAAAAGTAGTGGTGGAAAATGGATGGGTGCTGCTCGCGAAGGAAAAGGTTGTTCGAAGCGGTGCATGGACCCACGTGGTGATTGCGGTCGCGGTGAGACCGTCCCAAATATTTTTCTTGTTTGTTTGTACAATTTTTTTCAGATTTTTCTAAAACCTAAAATGTTGAATTTTGGTTTTTTCAAAAAGGCTGAGTTCCAAGATGTCATACTCTGAATGAGGCTGCCCGTAATGGGAGTATCATAAGTAGTATCATGCATGCCAACTAGGAAAATTTGATGATGTGTCATAGAATTAAATGAAAGAGATGACTGAGTATCTAGCATAATCCGTATCATATTAAATGATGTGCTAGTATGTGTGATGCATGACAATAAATGAAGTTCTCTATATCACTAACGTATACAGTACTATGCACTACGAATGTAGTACTTCCTCTATTCCCTTATATAACGCCACAAACTCAAATTACAGGTATCAAAGTAAAATTTAATGACAACTTTGCAAGCCAACTTTTCTTTTTATTAACCGGGATCATTAATATGCCATCCACATGCAAAGAAGGAATAGGAAGGAAGTAGCTGGCTGCCATTATGACTATATGCATGTAAGTATTAAACAAGTTGCTAGTATGAAAAAAGATCATTAATTTTTGTCTCGATTATTGTTGACCGTCTTGTATAGATGCAAAATGTATTTTTGATAGTGACCTTGTATAAGGGAATGGAGGGAGTATCATACATATTCCCTTCGTTCGGATTTTTTTTTGCATGGTAATACGTGTCTCATTCATATCATAAAGAACAAAGTACAAGTCACGTAATAACCGACATGACAAAACTGAAAAGATAGCAGAACATCTCTGAGCTTGACACTAACGCCCGTCAACTGCCTCCGGCACCACCACAGCAGCCACCGAAAAAAAGAATGACGGATCACCTCCTCACCCGAGCTCAACGCGGCTTCATCGCTGATATGCAGCTTTGCGGACCTCCAAGGTGGCTCACCAAAAGTGAAGCCATTGCCGTTGAACGGATCAGGCCGGGGCAACACCCCGGACACGCCATCGAACTCCAGATCTGGCACCCCACCACGACTAAGACGCCGAAGGAGGAAACCATACCTGCCATCCACGAACCACGAACCCAACACATGTTCTGTCTTCCAGATGTCGTCGATGCAGACCACAATCTGCATCCGCTCCTGGACTACCTCCCAAGCTCCACGCCGACGCTGGAGCAAACGTCGTCGCAACGATGGAGCCCGAGGACACAGGTCCGCCACGAGGATGCCGCCGCCGCCACGCTATCCTTGCTTGAACAGACTGATTTCCAGACCCATCCCCAACCATAGGACCGATGGCCTCGTTAGGAAAGGATCCGAAGAATATTTATTCAGTGTCGTCATCGTCGCCGCCGAAGCAAAAACGATGAACAACCTAAAAACCTAGACTACGGATGAGTAAAAACGATCCACACGTGTGGATCCGGCGACCCCCCTCACCACCGACGACCGAAGTTGCCGGCGGAGGGGAGCCGCCGGAGAACGGCGTTGGAAGATCGGCCCCCGGCGGCGGCTAGGGTTGCAGCCGCCGGGTACGAGAGTACAGGAGGCGGTTGGAGGCGCAAGTTGGCACAAACCCCCTTCGTTCGGAATTACTCGCCGAAGAAATGAATGTATTTCAATGTATTTTAGTTGTAGATACGTTCATTTTTGTGACAAGTACTCCCTCCGTTCCTAAATATAAGTCTTTGTAGAGATTTCACTGTGAACCACATACAGATGTATATAGATGCATTTTGAGTGTAGATTTATTCATTTTGTTCCGTATGTAGTCCATAATGAAATATCTACAAAGACTTACATTTACAAACGGAAGAAGTACATTAGTATCGTATCCCCACCGCGACTAGCCTGAACTCTTTCTAGCTAAACAAATCAATTCCGTGTTCGTTATTTATATTCGTAGAGATACGAGGTGCAATTTGCAAAAAGGTAAAACTGGGTCACACCTTTTTCGCTTGTGCACGTCTTTCCATCGAAACCCTAGCGGACGAGCTCTCCATCTAGCTCTACCAATACGGCCCCGCCGCCTCGCTGAGCAGACTCCGAGCGGAGGCGAAGGCGAAGGCAGACGAAACCATCACCAATGGATCTGCAGATCGTGGGACGGCACGCGTTGCTCTTTGACGACGACGCGGCGGCGGAGGTCGTAAACTCCGGCGGCTCCCTCGTCCCCTGGTCCGCCGCCGGCGCGGCCGATCTCCTCCTTGACCGCCACGACGTCCGCCACCTTCTCGACCGCGTCCCTCCTCGTTCAAACCGCGCCTACTCCGTGGCCCTCCTCTCCACCCCCTCTCCCGACGGCGTGTCCGAGGCCGAGCTTGACCGCGAGCGCTTCCTCGACCTCACCGCCGACGTCGGCACCGGAGACGCGTCTCCTTCAGGTATAAACCCCTCTACCCTCTGTGCTTATTGTATATGACACTACTCTCTGGCGCCAACAACTCTTTTTACCATTTTTATGTAATTGGGCGCTGTTAGCGTAAGTCTGCGGACTTTTAGCATTCTGAGAGGGGTCTAGGGAAATGGAACCATCGTATCTTATAGAAGGTTGATGCCAAATAATGTTTTCTTTTCAAATGTCCCCATTTGCTATTTGCCTATGATGTCAGAAGAGAGTTGGTCTGTATGAGCTGAAGTTTGGGTGGCTTAGTTGGAGTAAATGTTGAATTTGATACGCTATGACACTGAGATGCTAAGAATGTAAAATAACTCGGTGGTCTCTTCCTATTGTTTGTCTTCAACAAAGTTATTATTGCATCTGTTGGGTTCCTATAGTAGCTGTACTGTCTACCACGTATATGAGCAACAGTAGTTGGTATAATTTTTTGCAGTTTTACCTAATGAAACTGGCACATGTGGCAAAGGTAGTGGTGCTAGTTGAACTCCTATTATATTTCTTGTCATATTTTTTTGTAAGTTTGCAGGAAGGATGCTTGATTTTATTTGATGAGCATCTTTAATCTGTTCAAAGTAAGGGGCCTTCTCTGATGTCTCCCGAGATGTATCTTTGGATCTGCATTTTTCTTCTCCACTCAATCTTAGTTTCTGTGTCTGGATTGTTATGTAACAATACCCAAACTGGCATCTTTTCTTTCTGCAGGAAACGGGACAGATACTGGGCAGGCCGGTTATAATGCCGTCGCTTTCTCATACGGGGGACCTGCTGGTTCTGATGATCCGAATGATTCAGTCTCTTCTTATCGCCCATCTTTTCCTGTGCCAGAAAGCCTGTTGAATAAGCTGGTGAGTGTGCAAAGCCTACTGTCTGCTCTCATCATATATGCATTCTGTCTTATTATTTTTCCACTTCATACATTGTTATTAATCTTCTTCAGTTGATCCAGCAATAATTGTCCAAGGTGCATATGTTCTTCTAAGGATTAAATGTCTATTTCAGATGGTTGGAGCAGAGATGAAGTTCCTACTAGTGATCCACATTGTTTCCTTACGATCTATCTTGACGTAAGGAATAGGCAGGTGGGATTAGAATGATGTAAATGGTACATATAATAAAAGAAGAGAATACTGCAACGGGATAGCTTTCTTAATTTTACTGTGCTGTACCAGTTCTGTACTACAGTTGTGTTTAAGTCATATGGTTGCGATTTCTGCTCTCATACCATTACTGAGACACTTTTCTTGTCATAATTTCTAATTTGCAGCCTCCCTCCGAGAAGGTGCATCAGATAATTGCAAGAACTGCTCTATTTGTCAGTGAGCATGGGGGACAATCAGAGATTGTGTTAAGGGTGAAGCAGGGAAATAATCCAACATTTGGGTTCTTGATGCCTGACCATCATCTCCACAGCTACTTCCGCTACATTGTTGATCATCCTCAGCTGTTGAAAGATGGCTCTGATGCTGACACCAATAAAGGCAACAAAATTGTTATGGGTGAGAGTGAGATTGCTGCCTCGTCAAGCGGAGCTTTATCATTGCTTGGGGCCGTCTATGAGTCTGGAGATGAGGATGAAGGCGTGCTTCCAGCTAGTTCAAAAGGCAAGGATCCTGGAAATGAAGCTTTGCATGACAATGCCCACAAAGGCTCATCATTCCTTGTACATGACAACGAAGTGAAAAAAGATCAGACAGTAACAATAGAAGCATCCACTTTAGTAAAGGATAAACCTATTTTCACCAAGAAGAACCCAACAATTGCTGGAAACAGCATTGTTGCTGCTCAGCGGGAGAAGGTTAAAGATGCCACGACAGTGTTAACCACTTCTACCAAGTCTGACAACTCTAAATTAGGTGTGTCTGACACAAAAGAAATGATACTGGAACCACCATCCTTTTTGAAGGGCACAATGGAGAAAATAGTCGAGTTTATTCTCAGGAACGGGAAGGAGTTTGAACAAAAGCTCATTGAGCAAGACAGGATGACAGGGAGGTTTCCATTTCTTCTGCCGTCTAATCCATATCACTCTTACTATCTCAAGATGCTTCAGGAAACCCAAGAGGTAATTTGGATCACACTCATCTTTTATTTTTTAGGACGTAATATTTGCATAACTTTCCCTTTCCTGACCTGTTCTATAGAAATCAATTTTTTTAGACATTTGTCAGATAGTTTAGTTGGGCTAAACATTTGCAACTTGTACTCCTTCCCTTCACACCCATATTTTGCGGAGTTCTATTTGACTAAACATTTGTCAGAATTCACACCATTAATCGGTTGTTTCATCATTCATGCTTTGTTTAAACGAGTGAGATGTGAACCAATGGGCATGTTTGCTTAAAAGTTGCAGCCGCCGCCAATGCTGTAATGAAATAAATATAAGCTTTGGTCTAACGTTCTTCAGTTTCTGAGGTTTATTTTTTGTTTCCTTTCTTCTGGATCACTCGCTTTTGTCCGGCTACTGCTGTGTCTTCCATTCTCTGTGACACACTGACACTTAAAGTTTGGACGTCTTGTAGAATGAGTATTAAGTTATTTACCCATGCTTGAACTTCTGATTACCTTTCATGCTAAAATTGCCTGTTTTTTTTCTTTCTTAAGTGCACATGATGTCTTACACTTGATCTCTGAACTTCAGGTAAGTTCATGTGGACACTATATCAATCCTGATGCACAATTTGTTCTTATTTATTCAATTCCAATCGGTACACAGATATTTTATTCAACTGTGTATATTATTTGATTGATGTCATGGTTTTCTTCTTAGTTTGGAAAGTTTTTTAAAATTCTGGTGCACTTCATTTCCTTACACATGTGTTTTCGTAAACTATAAGTTGCGTTGGTCTGATTGTTTCTTCTATATGTGCTGTTTTATGTTTTCTGTCGAATGTATACCATCATCGGGTTTTAGTGAATATTCATCTTATATGCTTATGGCCTGTTTATGCCAAGATTGCTTGTTTCCTTGGTCTTTACTTCCAAGTGCACATGATGTCTTACACTTGATCTCTGAACTTCAGGTAAGTTCTTATGTGGACACTATGAATCACTGATGCACTGCCTTTTTCCTCTTTGTTCATATTTCCAGCCAAGTACTGAAGTATTTGGTTTAACTGTATTGCATCACTACGTTTTCTAGCATTGCCTATAAGCATTGATATATGGTTTTCTTGTTATTTTTGAAGTTTAATACTGGAACTGTTTCTAAATTTCTAAGATACAAGACTTTGTTTGGATATCGTGTCTCGCACCAATGCAAATTGTAACCGCTCTTTACTGTGTTTCCTGAATTTGCTGTGCAGTCCAAGTCCCGTGGTGGTGCTTCAGAGCACAGAGACAGAAGGAGCTCTTCAGAGCGCCAAGACAGGAGGAGTTCTTCAGAGCGCAGAGACAGGAGGAGTTCAGAACGTAAAGACAGAAGGTCCATGGAGCGCAAAGATAGAAGTTCTTCAGACCTCCGAGACAGTGGCCACGACAAGGAAGTAACTAAAAGCAAGGGACGGGGAAGTGCTAACAAGGACTCAAGCACTTCTGATAGAACCTCCGCGGAACCATCACAGAAGCAGCTTTCTGACAAACAAGGGGAGGGGAAGTTCCAGTTGGTCACTGGTGGTGCCAAGAAGGAACTTCCTCGGACGGTCACTGCAGATGAAGCTGCTGCTATTGTTATGGCGGCTACTCGTGGACTGGGGCCTGCCAATCCTCAACCTAACACGCTAAAAGACACGGTTGACATTCGCCATATACAGGGCTCAGGTGCAGTGTCCAAACCTGCTTCAAATAGTGAGCCTGGCATATCAGTCACAAGTAGTGATCAGCTAAAGAAGGAAGGTATTGGAATTATCGATGATGATTGGATCACAAATACAATCGCAAAAGCAGTTGCTGTTGCCGCCTCTAAAGAGGCAGATTCTTCTGAAGCTTCCATGACAAATGAGCAGAAGCTGAAGGCTGAGAGGCTTCGGCGTGCAAAGATGTTCACTTCAATTATTAAGGGTGGTGGCAACAAGAATGATCTGGTGACACAGGAGATAAGTAATGAATCTGCAAGGGCCGCTCCTGCTAATTCGAACCTCCCCGTGCCTCCAGAACCTTTGGCTAGTGAACGGGAAGGTAGCTCTGTGCATTTTGAACGGGAAGGTAGCTCTCTGCGTTTTGAACGGGAAGGTAGCTCTGTGCGTTTCGAACGGGAAGGTTCGAATATGATCAAGCAGGAGAAAGACTCTGATGACGAGCAGAACAGGGCACGCAAGTACAGAAAGCATCATCCAGAATCCGATGAGGACAAACATGATTTGGAGGAGGGAAGTTATAAACACTCAAGGAAGAGGCATCGTTCGGAGCGTTCAAGAGGCCACAGTAAGGATGCACACAAACGTAAGCACAAGCATCACTCCAAGGAAAGGGAGTATAGGGATCATAGCTCTTCGGAAGATGAGCTACGCAGTTCCAAGTCAAGGCATCGACATAGGGACGATCATCACTACGCTGAAGATGACGAGCATAGGAGGCACCGGAGGAGCCATCGCTCTGGTTCCAAAAGGAAACACAAGGATGACGGAGATCTCAATGAGCAAACTCTTGGCCGCGCTGAAGCCTCCCAAAGCACGCCTGAGCACAGGCATGGATCAGAGCAGCCCCCTAGCGACACTGCTCAATCTTCGCAGGCGGCAACTCAGGTCCCAGATGAGCTGAAGGCGAAAATTAGGGCGATGCTATTAGAGACACTGTAATACATTGTGCGATGTGATGTAACACTGTACTATCATGTTCTTTTACATTCGGCGCCTTATTTGTTACAGTCCAGTTCCTTTATTTTGTTCAAGCATTTGTCTTGTTAAAATATCCCATTGTCTGGCACTGTTGTCTGCATTTATAGCGCCTACTTTCCGTCTGCTGGCGCATCCAGAAGCATTATAGCATAGCATGATTAGTGCGAACTTTTTTTTACCGTTTTCAAATGATAGTTCCTCAGTCCCAAAATGTAAGAGTATATTTTTTGACACTACGATAGTTTTGGGCCGGAGGGAGTATATCTTGCTTGAAGTGGTTATATATCTTTGACTCTAGCTGCGAAACAGTACCACTTTTCAGGATTGGAGGACATCAGGAGTAAAGTTAGATTACCAGTTGATGTGAATTTTAACTACTAGAGTTAGTTTCCTGAAGAAAATGTTGCACCGCAACATATTGTTTAGTATACATTCTAGGGAACTATACCTACCAAGGGAGTGTGGGTAGAGCCTCGTGATTTAGGGACTACCAGACATAGTTTCAAGTTGTTACGATCTCAAACGTAGTCTGCTTCTATCTGAACACCATATCCAGCGTGTTTGTTTTGTTCGTATGCTAACGGCACCAGATCGAATACTGATTTTGTTACAACCCGGCACTCGGTATTTATTTTGTGCGATCCTGCAATACAATACAATACCTGAAAAGCTTATTATTTTCCGTTTCAAAAAAAGAAAAGAAAAACGCTTATTATTTAAGCCATTGCTCGATTTGTTGCCAAAGTTTTGCTAGTACAATACCTGCGCTATCGCTAACAACAAGTCAAAACCCTACCAGCGTCCAGCCGTCCAGCGCTACGGCCTACGGGGCATGGTCATGGCGGCGGAACCGGAGGAGCACGACTTTGTCAGCCTCCTCCCGGACGAGATTCTAGGCACCATCATCTCCCTCCTACCCACGGACGACGGCGCGCGCACCACCGCCCTCTCCCGTCGCTGGCGCCACCTCTGGCGCTCCTCCCCGCTCAACCTCGACGACTGCGACATCGTCAGGAATAGGCGCTGGGATTACCTCCTCTCCTGCCCCTCCGACCGGCGCGGCCTCAACGTCAACCGCCTCCGCAAGAGTGAGCGCCAGCTTATCGCCGTCATCTCCAAGATCCTATCCAAGCACCAGGGCTCCATCCGCCGCCTCTCCATCCGCCACGACTACTTCTACATCAGCGACATCCACGACACGCTCGGCGGCTGGCTCACGTCCCCCGCCCTCAGCAACCTCGAGGAGATCCAGATCATCAGCTACAGAGGCCAGTATCCGCTGCCGCTGCCCGTGATCCGCTTCGCGGCGACCGTCCGGGCCGCCACCTTCGACTTCTGCCGCTTCCCCGAGGACGCGCCCCCTGCGCTCATCTTTCGGCAACTCAAAAGGCTCGTCCTCCATGACGTGACCTTCCCCAACGACGACCTCCAAGGCGTGCTCTCCGGCTGCCCTGTGCTCGAGAGCCTTCTGATTGACATTGACGTTAACCGTAGATCTGACATTGTCCGGGTGCTGATCAACTCACCATCTCTCAGGATCATCGAGAATGGCTACAGAGTTCAAGTTGTCATCCAGAATGCCCCTCGGCTGGAAAGACTCATCACATCTCGGGACTTTCGTGGTTCCTCCTACACTTGTTACACCCCGATGTTCTTCTGGGTACCCCACGCACGGAAATTGGAGATCTTGGACTCATTCAGAAGATTCAGAAAAGTGGTTCTGGAAAGCTTCAGAACAACTATGCGCGACGTGAGGGTTTTGATTCTCAAGGCTTGTAAACCTGATCTCGATGATGTTATCGACTTGCTGAGATGCTTCCCATACCTGACGAAACTGTACATCACGTCTTCTCTGCGTAAGTGTGACAAAAATTATGGACACGGTTATAACCCGCAAGATCCTATCACATGCCTTGAGCTCCATCTCACAGAGGTGGTGCTCAAGCGCTACGAGGGCAAGCAGCCGGATGTGAATTTTGCCAAGTTCTTTGTGGCGAATGCTAAAGTGCTCGTGTCAATGAAGTTTGGTGTCCACGACAGTTGCAACGATAAATGGATAGCTAATCAGCACCAACTCCTATGTCTGGATAGTAGGGCTTCTCGAGATGCTCCAATTGATTTTAGATCTGATCTTACTTGTGATGATTTTGTTTGCTATGATGTTCTCTCCGTGCCTGATCCCTTGGGTATCAGAAAGTCTTGTGAATATTGTCCACGAGGCTGACCAGGTTGCTGACCTTGTATTAGATTGTCTTGCTCGTCCTATTTTGGTGCAAACATGCCTATCGTGTGTAATTTTTTAAATCTTCTATTAGTGCAGCTATTGTGTCCTTCCATATCTCTTCATCGAATAAAGAAGCTAATTTTAAGATAATGTTTAATTTTTTGAATCTTCTTTTAGTGCAACTATTGTGTCCTTCTGTTCATCAAATAAAGAAGCTAATTTTAAGATAATGCAGTTCCATGAGTTTGCCTCTTTGATACCAGGGCATCCCCAATAATCATAAAGTGTCTTGCTAATACTCCATGTGTTCCATGTCAGTCTCCCTGATATTATAGCGCGTCTGTTAGGAGCTAGGGTTTCGCCGGTTCTAGGACAGAGATTGTAGGGGAAAGATGGAGGATGACGAGGTCGAGGGGGTGGCTGGGCGCCGTCCTTGCGTGATGGAGAAGAGGCGGCGGCGGAGCAAGAGGCAGCTAGGGTTAGGTCTCCCGGCTCCCTAAGGGAAGCCGAGCAAATACTGATTGCTTCTTGCTTGATTAGATTGATACATCTCCTCTTCTGGTCTCCCGCCCCTTGTTGATAAGATCGGGATAAAAAACTGCCCTCCCGAGTCGCCCCCGCGAGGCGACCGGGAGGCACCCCCAAATCCCCCCCGGCAGGCTTCCCGTTTCCCGTCCCTTCCCTCGCCGCCGCCACAGGGCGCGACCGGGCGAAGCCCGGCCGGTGCCGGCGGCGGCGGGGCCCCCTTTGCCTCCTCATGCAGCAGTTCTTCGCGGGCGGACGTGGCTGCTCCGAGGTGTGGTGCGGCGGCGATGGGGCATCACAGCGCGTCTCACGCCGGCGGTTCGAGGCGGCGGCAGATTGGCCGCGCGGTAGGCTATGGATGGCGGCGCATCGACGACCTCACTTCCCCGTGGCAGGAGGTCTCGCGATCTGGTGCGTTGCGGCCGCCAAGGACGGCGGCGGCGTGACCGGATCGGTTCGCGACGGCGCGGCCGGATCTATGCCCATGCGTGGGCCTTGATCGCTGGTCTGCCGTCGGCACGGTGGTGGGTGCGACTCGTCGGCAGCTGGGCAGATCCACGTGATTCTACCCTTGTCTGGTCCTTGACAGCGCGGGCAACTCCGGGGGGAAACCCCAGATCTCCTTGGGATCGAACGATGGCGGTGCTTTTGCGTCGTAGTCCCTCTTTAGGGCATTGTTTTGGAGTTTGCTCTGGTTGAAGGGACCATCGACGTCGGCGGTGCACGTCTGGTGGAGCAACTGCCGATGAAAATCGCGCCGACTACGGTCATGGCGGACGATGGCGGCGTCTTGGATGTCGTTCCCTTGTCGAGGCATCGTCATTGTAGTCTGCGTCATCAGGCTCGGGATGCTACGGGGGAAACCCTAGATCTGGGTCTTCCGGATCGGACGATGATGGCGTTTTATCGCTTTCCCTCCTGAGGGCATCGTTTTGGAGTAAGTGCTGGCTGGGGGGATGGTGGAGCGGTGCTTCATCTCACACATTGATGGCGACGGATATCGGCGGCATGGCGCTGTGGAGGCTCGGCGTCCGATGCACAGAGATGGACTCACGCAGGAGGAGGTTGTTGTCCGGCGTCATGGTGACATCGATGGCAGAGTGGCCAGACAAGGTAGAAGCCTCAATATGATCTGAAGACGGACCTGTGGAAGATGGCGGCGACGACACACGAGTGCGTCTGACCGGATTGTGCCCCAGACCCGGTATGTGGCTCGGCTGGGGCTTCCGATTGAGTTTCGGCTTCCGGCTTTTGATGTTAGGCTTAGATGAGTGGTTTGGGTAGTGACCCAACTAGCACCCCTTCATCATTTTGGATAGGAGTAGTGGCATATGCTGCCAAGATGGTGGATTCAGGCACATTGTTGTAATACTTTGTAAGGTCCTCAAGAATAATCAATAAAATGGTCGTATGCATCTTCCAGATGCAGAGGCCGGGGGTCATCCTCCTTTTAAAAAAAATACATCTCCTCTCCTTATATAAAGAGGTTTACTTGACTCCTAGCAAACGACCCTAATAATGATAAGATAATTGGGCTAAGCCCCTAATAACGATAAGATAACTTGGGCCACAGCCCACTGGGCTAAGCCCCTAATATGCTGGTCATACCAGCATCCCAAATGATCGAGTACATAATTGTTCTAAACATCCATGTTGGAGAGAGATACCACATCAGAAAGGATGCTATCATGGAAGAGATTGAGCTAGTTTCATATGTCCTTTGGTAGTAGGTGCATTGGACCCGACACTAAATTTCACAAATCTGGAAAGGGTATATTAAGTACCTTCTGCTAGCTAACCCTTGTCAACTGAAAGTTGTTGATTATGCACTGTCGGCCTGTCACGTGAACATGCAGGCTGCTTTGGCTTTGCAAACAAACATAAACGGACATGGAGTTTGTTGTAAAAGGAGTCTCAATGTCTCATGATGTCTTGATAACAGCTATGGAAAGTAGATGAAGAACAAGTTTGTGAATGTGTGATAATATTTCTTTGGTATTTGCATTCACACGGTTGCCGCCTTCGCATACCCACCATTGGTGGAGAGTGTATCCTGTGCAGCAAGAGTTGTTGTGCTACCGGTACACCAAACATCAAAACTTATGTTATGACTTCTAAAAACAATTAAGTATATTATGACTTGTACCACGTTATGTGTAACATACATTAGATCATCATTGCATATCATATTTTGTTGCATTTTGGCTTGTCCTAGAAATTCTACGCAATTCAAGGACCCACGGAGAGAGTTGGGGAATTTGTTATTTTCACATTTGAGTTTTCTCAAATTTTGAAAAGAGGATCGTTTGATTTTAATTATTTTCTCTTTGAATATTTCTTTTATAAAAATAAAAGAGAGGGGATAAAATGACTTTCCCAAAATAAAGAAACATTAGAGATTTAATATAAAAATCAAATAGAATTTTTGTTCGGAGTTTTATCGCTATTTTATTTGAATTAGGAAAAATATGCATTTCTCAAAATTTCATTATAGGCCCAAATAAATGTTCACTTTCTCAGCTATATTTTTAGAGGACGGAAAAAATTTATTTCAGAATTTTTGGAGTCCGTTTAGTATTTCTTTTCTTCGTTTTTTTGCGCGGAATGATTTTTTTTAAAAAAATCAACCGACCTAACCGGGCCGTGCCCGAGCCGGACACTAGCCCGGCCGACCTTTATAAGGGGCCGAGGCCACCCCAGCCGCCTGCCTCGAAACCCTAGCCGCCGCCGCCGTCGCCTCGCCGCCGACCCCGCCGTCATGGCCGGACGCCGCCATCGCCGGAGTTGACCGCCGCCGCCGCCGTCGTCACGAACGCCGAGGTAGCCATCGTTTTTTTAAAACCGTTCGGTTTTATTTTGAAAACCTAGATGCGTTTTTTTTCAGATCGTTTTTTTCGGTTTAGTTATTTAGCGAACGCCCGTTTGTACGTTCCTTTTAACGAACGGTTTTCATCGTTTTGCCGCAGACAGTTCGTTCGTTAGCCTGTTCGTCAGTTCTCTTTTTCCAGGGTTTTTTCGTGATATTTTTCGATCGTGATTTCTGCCCTGTTTTTCGTTTTAGTATAACTTTTTCCTCGTTTATCAGAATCGGGCGATTCAAGCACCTAGAATTTCGTCTCGAAGCCCTCTTCTGTTTAACCAACTTAAACAAGTTTTTACTGCTGTAAAATTTGACTTAAGTCCAGATTAGTAAACGGAGCTTGTTTCTTTTGCAGTTTGAGTTTTGTTGCTTCGTTTGATTCGATTCTTTTTGCAAACCGGAGTTGTTAAGTTGAACTTTCTGGTTAGATATCTTATTTGAGTTTTACCCGTGCTTCCAGTTGAGTGCTTATTGTATGCTTGTTTGTTTGCGATAGAGTACCGGAGTGCGAAGCGTGCTACTATGAGTCTCTAGGTTTTACGGATCATCAGCAAGGCAAGTAACACTTTGATCCATACCTCTTTACTATCCAGTTTTATTGCATTAGATCAATCCTCAAACAATTGCATGGTTAGGATCTGATTAATATGTGGGTTTGGGAAGTAGTTGAGGTAGTACCTATTACCTGTTTATTATCAAACCCTTAGGAGTTAGTTCTACGTTGCTTATATTGCTATGCTATGCTAGTAGACGTGGATTGGGTTTGAGTGAATTCATGACAGATGTGAAATTGTTAATTATGGTTCAACTTAAGGTGGCTACTTAAATACACATCTGGGTGGATTGAGGCACCTAGGGAACCTAGTGTTACCTGTATTTTTGGAAATCCCGGGGTACCGTGTGATTTTCTTATGGACCACCACCCAGACTCAAAGGGATCATAAGATTATTCATGCTAGAAACTTCCATGTGCAGCCACAAGCTATTATGGCTCTAGCATAGTTGATTAAGTCGTGTGAACTCTTACAGTGGTAGACTAGCAGATGTAGGGGATGTAGGTGGTACTGTCTACCCATCGTAAGGTGCTAATACTTCTGAAAGACTGTGTCTCGGTCATCCGTTTCTCAAACACCATGTAGTGTGAGAAATTCAACGGAGGAGATCGAGTCTTGTGGGAAAAAGTGCGCAAACCTCTGCAGAGTGTACAAACTAATCATGGTTAGCCGTGTCCCCGGTTATGGACATCTTGAGTATCTGTTCTTGGATTATCATGTGGATCTCATCACTCTTAATATAATTTGATTGGGTTAATGTTGATGCTTAATTGGGATTGAGTTGGGTGAATCTTCTCAATGTTTAACAACCACCATGATAGTTAAATATAATTTATTCCTTTGTTGTAGAGAAAAATTGGTTTTATGCAAAACTGTAACCATAGAGCTTTCCACCAGCCATATATGCATATAGTGATAGCATTATTCTGTTCATTACTCTCTATGTGTTACCTTGCAGCATATTCCATGTGCTGACCCGTTTTCGGGCTGCAACATTCATGTTGCAGACTTTTCAGACGACGAGTAAGGTGCCTTAGGTCGTGATCTTTCACTTAGTGATGCCGTTGGAGTTGATGGACTCACTTTATCTTCCAAGCCTTCCGCTGTTATCGTTGTTAGATGGTCTTAAGCCATATTTATTGTAATAAGTTCTCTTTTGAGACATTCGATGTAATAAGTGTGTGATTGCTACTCTGTTATAAATCCTTCAAGTACTGTGTGTGTCAGCATTACCGATCCAGGGGTGACACTGATGCACAGAGATCAGACTGTTTGAGGTCTGGTCGCTACATTGTGTTTCTGGGAGAGCAAACTTATGGTGGCCGTGCACCTCGGTGCTCTGAATCACAATCGTGCAACCTGGCATTGGGATAGTACTGTACCAGCTCATTGTCCCAGTTAGCTCCTCGTAGGCATAGGTGGTAGGCAGCATAGGTGTAGTTGTTTGATATTGTACAGTCGAATAGAGCAAGTTGTTTGCACATCTTGATGTGACCAAAGAATTCATATCTTTTTTACTTGTACCATGCTACATTTCTAAGAGAGCGAACTTATGGTGGCCGACCACCTCGGTGTTCTGTTAGTTACTAAACATTTGTCAGAATTCACACCATTAATTGGTCATTTCATCATTCATGCTTTGTTTAAATGAGTTAGTTGTGAACCACTGGGCATGTTCACTTAAAGTTGCAGCAGCCACCAATGCTATAATAACTTAATATAAGCTTTGGTCTAATGTTCTTCACTTTATGAGGTTTATTTTTTGTTTCCTTTGTTCTTCTAGATCACTCGCTTTTGTCTGGCTAATGTATTAACTTATTTACCCATGCTTGGACTTCTGAATACTTTTCATGCTAAAATTGCTTGTTTTTTTATTTCTTAAGTGCACATGATGTCTTACACTTGATCTCTGAACTTCAGGTAAGTTCGTGTCGACATTATATCAGTCCTGATGCACAGTTTATTCTTATTTATTCAATTCCAATCGATACAATTCTCTTCAATTGTATATATGATTTGATTGATGTCATGGTTTTCTTCTTAGTTTGGAAAGTTTTTTAAAATTCTGGCTCATTTTCCTTATATAAGTGTTTTTGTAAACTATAAGTTGCTTTAGTCTGATTGTTCCTTTATATGTGTTGTTCTATATTTTCTGTTGAATGTATACCATCGGGCTTTAATGAATATTCATCTTATATGCTTATGGCCTGTTTTTGCCAAGATTGCTTTTTCTCTTTGATCTTAATTTTCAAGTGCACATGATGTCTTACACTTGATCTCTGAACTTGAGGTAAGTTCTTATGTGGACAATATGAATCACGGATGCACTGCCTTTTCCCTTTTTATTCATATTTCCAGCCAAGTACTGAAGTATTTGGTTTAACTGTATTGCATCACTATGTTTTCTGGCATTTCCTATATGCGTTGATTTATTGTTTTCTTGTTACTTTGGATAGTCTAATACTGGAATTGTTTCTAAATTTCTAAGGTGCCATATTCTGTTTTGATATCGTGGCTCTGGTACCAACGCAAATTGTAACCGCACTCTACTGTGTTTGCTGAATTTTCTGTGCAGTCCAAATCCCGTGGTGGTTCTTCAGATCACAAAGACAGAAGGTGCTCTTCAGAGCGCAGAGACATGAGGAGTTCAGAACGGAAAGACAGAAGGTCTATGGAGCGCAAAGATAGCAGTTCTTCAGACCTCCAAGACGGTGACCATGACAAGGGTCGGGGAGGTGCTAACAAGGACTCAAGTACTTCTGATAGAAGCTCTGCAGAAGCATCACAGAGGCAGCTTTCTGACAAACAAGCAACTCAGGTCCCAGATGAGTTGAAGGTGAAAATTAGGGCGATGCTATTAGAGACACTGTAATACACTGCGCGATGTGATATACCAGCACTGTACTATCATGTTCCATTCAGCGTTTTATTTGTTACAATCCAGTTCCTTCTTTGTTGTTAAAATGTATCTCATTGTCTGGCACTGTGGTCGGCATTTATTTATAGCTGCTATACTTAACGCACACAAGCATATAGCATAGCATGATTACTGCTGATCTTTTAACTGATTCCAAATGATTTATCTTACTTGAAGCGGTCCATATATATCTTTGACTCTTTAGTTGCAAACTTCGGATGGTGTCAATTTTTTTCATCACTTTATTAAGGATATAAAAAGATCCAAAGGGGTAGATCCAGTTAATCTCGGCCATCAAATCATGTCAATCCAACAACCTAGACTGCTTCAATGTCGAGTGCTCAACACGTTTAGCATGCAGTTAATTTCATGCCAAATATAGTGCTAATCACATAATAACTCGTAAATAATATCCTACTCCCTCCGTTCCGAAATATTTGTCTTTCTAGGCATTTCAAATGGACACAACATACAGATGTATGTAGACATATTTTAGAGTGTAGATTCACTCGTTTTGTTTCGTATGTAGTCACTTAGTGAAATCTCTAGAAAGACAAATATTTGGGAACGGAGGGAGTACTTAGTATCCGCATGTACTTAATATAATTCCAAATTAACGTGCATTGCATGTACACATTGACTAGTCACTTTAAGGATTGAAGGACATCAGGAGTAATTTTTTTTTTGCGGGTGAGTGAAGTTTGATGATCAGTTGATGTGAATCCAGTGTGCTTGTGGGTGCAGATTGGTTACTTGAACCACTCGACCAAGTTTCCTGAAGAAAATGTTGCACCGTTAACAATGTTAGCCGAGGGGGACGGAGCCTGCGTTCTATCTTGTCGATCTTCCTAAAGAACAGGGACATCAAATTTTACTTGGAAAGCATTTTCACTTGCCGGAAAATTAGGGACTACTACCAGACATAGTTTTAAGTTGTTACAAACTTACGATCTTAAACGTAGTTATCCTAAAAAAAGCGTTGTTAGAGAAACCCAGCATGTTTGTTTTGGTGGTAAGCTAACGACCAAACCTGGGCGCCCAAGTCCATCGCGTGCCAATAAACTTCACCATCAATAATTAAAAAAAACACTGACCATAATAAATCCATATGATGGAAAATCTACAACCCCTGAGCTACAACAACTCAAAACCCTACCAGCTTCCAGCGCTACCGGGGAGTTAATTGCACGGAACTACCACAGTTCGGCACGTTGTAACGAGTCAGTATCATTAGTCACTTTTTTTGCCATGCAGTACCAACTCTAGGCCTAAGTGTTGTATAACGGTCTGACAGCTGTATAAGCGTGTATTGACCACGTATCTGACCTAAAGGGCCTACTGGTCAGGTGCCACCGTGTCTTACCCGCGCGCACCCGCTCGGTAAGTTTCGCATTCGTCTCGGTCGCTCCATGTAGCCTGGTCCGGTCGAACCCGTACGCAGCCAGCCGCACTCGACACTCCACTCTGTCCCTCTCCTCGCCGCATCGCCCCCGTCTTTCCAGCCGCCGCCGCCGCCGCTCGCCGCGCAGACCGCCGCGTCTGCCCCCGCCGCGCCATGGTCTTCGAGGATGAGAGCAGCGACGACTTGTCCAGCCTGCAGATCTCCTCCTCCTCCGACGGGATGCATTATCAGGTCAGTGGTAGAGCTAGGATTAGGGTTAGGTGATTTGGTGATTTGGGGATTTCATGATCTGGTTTTCTGATTTGAGTATTTGCTCCCTATAGATTCCTGCTAGCATTGAAGACCAAGACTACAATGGCTTGGAGAAGGCACCAAAGGGGCTCTGCGTGGAGCATTGGCTGCCAACTGAGCGCCGTGTAGCTTTTGAATCATTTCAGACTGGCAGGAGGTTTCTAGTTTGTGCTCAGCCTGTAAGTTTGATGCTCTCTCATGTTCACTGTAATATAGTTACTACTACTGATGATGAAGCATATTGTTTTTACCATTTAGTAGTTATGATGCTTATAGTACTGATGGTCACTGCAATAGTTTAGTTGGCTATGTTCACTGTAATATATATAAGTTTCATGCTTATGTTGACTGTAATATTTATATGGGCAGCAACTTAGTTGGTAGTGGAGAAGCTCATAATTTAGTTAGTTATTAGTACTGAAGCTCACAACAACATGTTGTGTAGGCATGTGCTGTTAGTTGATTGAGGCAGTGTAGATGCTAATAGTTTAATTGAGGCAGTATAGGTTGCAGTAGAAGTAGCATTGTTTGGTTGGCCACATGTATAGGTTGTACTTTTTATGTTGTTAGTTGATTTTTTAAAAGTGGTAATTCTTCAGAGAGTAACAATATAATTGTTTGCTATATTGCAGGAAGCTGTCAAATTTCCTTGCTTGGGTTGACCTAGAGTGGCCTCCCACAATGCAAAATGCATTGTTGAAGCTTTGGGAAATGTTTGAAGACAGCAAGACTGCTAGGAGGAAGGATAACCTGGAAAGTTCACTTACTATCCACCAGCTTAAAGAAGAGAAAAGGAATCTGGATGCCAACTATGACAAACTAGTTGAAGATGTCCATCAACTTCTCAATGCCCAGGAGGACATGGTGTTGGATTTAAGTTATGTGCAGGCTAAGGAGAAGAAAGCTGAGGCGGCTACTACATCAGTTGTGGCTGCCATGAAGAATGAGATGGAGAAGAAAGAAGCAGAGAACTTCAAGATGCAAGAGAAGTACAAAGTGTTGATGAACCTGGTAGAAGCTCAAGGCAGTGTCATTAGGAACCTGAAGATGAATCATTTGAAAGAGAAGGAAAAGCTAGCTGAAGGCAACAACAATTTAAAGATTCAGGTTGATGAGCTCACCCAGTCTGTGAAAAAACTCACAAAAGAGAATGTGCAGTTCAAGAAGGGACATGAGAATATGATAAAACACAGGGATGAGTTAAAGCTCTAGCTTGCTGTGCAGTTCAAGTCACTTGAGAAGAGCAAAGAGAAGTTGAAGTTAATCCATGACATCTTGAAGGAATGAGGTAGATGAAGATGATCTGGGTAGATGAGGCAGAGCATACCTATCATGATATAAGTTGGTTTGATAGAAGGCTTTGCTAATCTTTTGTGAAGGGTGGTTTAGTTAAGTGTAATGTATGGATGTAGTAGTTGTGAACAATGTTGGAGACTCCACTATGCTATGATCTTTAGCTAATGTTGTAAGAATCTAGTAATTATGTAAGAATCCATGGTCATGTTGAACTCCTGTATGCTCAAGTTATCTCCTCTTCAACCTGTGATGAAATAATTAGCTAATGCTCAAGTTAGATGGCTCAAGTTATTTAGCTAATGAAACTCTGGCCAAATCAAACAACAGAGCAAAAAAAAGCTGTTGTTGCCCTCACAACAAACCAAAATCAAACTCTGGCCCTGGTTATTAAACAAAGAAAAAAAAACAGAGCAAAAATGCTCAACAGTGGTGGCCCTGGTTATTAAAGCAATGCGCGGGGCGGAACAGGAAACAGTTTGTGCATTTGGGAAAAAAAACTAGGGTTAGACGACGGCGGAGGCGATTCCTGAGCGGGCCAGCGGCGGAGGCGATCTCGCAGTCGGCGGCGGCGGCGGCTGTGTCCAAGTCAATGTCCATGTCGTGGTCTTCGGGTCATTCTCAGGCCCCCAGCTTCCGTCGAGCCTCTGGAAGGAGAGGGGACGAATCCAGGTCTCCGGTGCCCTACCGTGAGAGCCCGATGGCGTATGAGACAGAGAAGCTCTGCTGGTGCATGTTGGGGAACGTAGTAATTTCAAAAAATTTCCTACGCACACGCAAGATCATGGTGATGCATAGCAACGAGAGGGGAGAGTGTTGTCCACTGAAAGGATCGATATAGTTGACTAGAGGGGGGGGGGGTGAATAGGCAACTAACAATTTTTAGCTTTTCTTTACCAAATTAAACTTTGCATCAAAGTAGGTTGTCTGGATATGCAACTAGGTGAACAACCTATATGATGCAACAACAACAAGCACACGAGCAAGCAAAGGAAACAACACAAGTAAGCTTGCAAAAGTAAAGGTGCGAGATAACCAAGAGTGGAACCGGTGGAGACGAGGATGTGTTCCCGAAGTTCCTTCCTTTTGAGGGGAAGTACGTCTCCGTTAGAGCGGTGTGGAGGCACAATGCTCCCCAATAAGCCACTAGGGCCACCGTATTCTCCTCACGCCCTCACACAATGCGAGATGCCATGATTCCACTATTGGTGCCCTTGAAGGCGGCAACCGGACCCTTACAAAACAAGGTTGGGGCTCTCTCCACAACTTAATTGGAGGCTCCCAATGAAACCACGAAGCTTCACCACAATGGAATATGGCTTCGAGGTGACCTCAACCGTCTAGGGTGCTAAAACACCCAAGAGTAACAAAATCCACACTAGAAAGTATGGGGGAAGCAAATATCCTTTGGTGGAAGTGTAGATCTAGGTCTCCTCCTTCAATCCCTAGCAAATCAACAAGTTTGAGTGGCTAGAGAGAGAGATCGGGCAAGAGATCTTGAGAGCACTAATGGTGGAGTGAGAGAGGTAAGAGGTGAGAGTGGTAGGTGGAAGAACCACCTTATATAGCAACCCTAATAAATCCAACCGTTACTACGTTTTCAGCACTGCAGCGGTACAACCGCTCCTTGTCCCGGTACAACCAGGGCTCACGATGTAACGGCAGAACTCTACCAGGCGATACAACCGGGCCACCAGGCGGTAGTACCAGTTATTAGAAAATAACTGGACCAACCGCCCAGCCACCGCACAACTACCGCACTGAAACAGAACGGAGTCACCCTTTAGGGCGGTAGTTGGGCGGTGCGGGGCCGGTGCAACCGCTTGGCCTTGAGCGCTTGAGCGGCTAAGGTAAGAGTGGAAGAACCGCTCGAACTTCTGGTAGTACCGGTTGATGAGAACAACCGGACCAACCGGGCCACCACCGCCCGGGAACCGCATCAAAACAGAAGCCTGACTGGTACATGGGCGGTGCATGGCCGGAACAACCGCCGCAGGTCTTTGCAGAGCCTGGTGGTAGTACCACCGCCCGGAGGCAGCGGTACCACCGCTCGACAAATACAGGGAAGCGCCAAGAGCCAGCGGTACAACCGCTCGGACGAGCGGTACAACCGCTGGGAAAACACAACAGAAGTCAAATCAAGAGGGAGGCACTCTCTCTCACACCAGAGGAAGACAAAAGAGGGGTGATGGAGGTGTACGTGAACGGATTCCCCTACTCTTTCCAATGTGGATTCCCTCTTGATAGTACGGGTTCCCTAGGACCAAAGAGAGAAAAAGCGTAGAGGACTCCGTCTTCAATCGTTTCCTTCGAGAGAGAACAACTATCCGATGTAAGCCTAATCATCGAGAACCTGAAACATTTAGCACAGGATTAGACCAACAAAGGTTTGTCATCACATCCAAAACATAAGGTAGGGAAATGCCCTTTCATCCACGTACCCTCGTAGACCGAAAGCGGAAGCGTTAGAACAACGCAGTTGATGTAGTCGTACGTCTTCACGGCCCGACCGATCAAGCACCGAAACTACGGCACTTCCGAGTTCTAGCACACGTTCAGCTCGATGACGTTCCCTGTACTACGATCCAGAAGAATGTCAGGGAAGAGTTTCGTCAGCACGACGGCGTGGTGACGATCTTGATGTTCTACCGTCGCAGGGCTTCGCCTAAGCACCATTACAATATTATCGAGGACTATGGTGGAGGGGGGCACCGCACACGGCTCAGATATCAAGAGATCAATTGTTGTCTATGGGGTGCCCATGCCCCCGTATATAAAGGAGCAAGGGAGGAGGAGGCCGGCCCTAGGAGGGGCGCGCCAAGGGAGTAGGATTCCTACTCCTAGTAGGAGTAGGTTTCCTTCTTTCCTAGTCCAACTAGGAGAAGGGGGGAAAGGAGGGGAATGGAGAAGGAAGGGAGAGGGGGGCCGCACCCCAAACCCCTTGTCCAATTCAGACTGGGCTTGGGAGGGGCACACGCCACCTCCTGGATCCTTCCCACTAAGGCCAATTAAGGCCCAATACTCTTCCCCGTATTCCCGTAACTCCCCGGTACTCCGAAAAATACCCGAATCACTCGGAACCTTTCCGATGTCCGAATATAGTCGTCCAATATATCGATCTTTACATCTGACCATTTAGAGACTCCTCGTCATGTCCCCTATCTCATCCGGGACTCCGAACTCCTTCGGTACATCAAAACTCATAATAAAACTGTCATCGAAACCTTAAGCGTGCGGACCCTATGGGTTCGAGAACTATGTATACATGACCGAGACACGTTTTCGGTCAATAACCAATAGCGGAACCTGGACGCTCATATTGGCTCCTACATATTCTATGAAGATCTTTATCGGTCAACCGCATAACAACATACGTTGTTCCTTTTGTCAACGGTATGTTACTTGCCCGAGATTCAATCGTTGGTATCTCAATTGTTGGAAATATGCCCTAGAGGCAATAATAAAAGGATTATTATTATATTTCCTTGTTCATGATAATTGTATTTTATTCATGCTATAATTGTATTATCCGGAAATCGTAATACACGTGTGAATACATAGACCACAATACGTCCCTAGTAAGCCTCTAGTTGACTAGCTCGTTGGTCAACAGATAGTCATGGTTTCTTGACTATGGACATTGGATGTCGTTGATAACGGGATCACATCATTAGGAGAATGATGTGATGGACAAGACCCAATCCTAAGCATAGCACAAGATCGTGTAGTTCGTTTTGCTAGAGCTTTTCCAATGTCAAGTATCTTTTCCTTAGACCATGAGATCGTGTAACTCCCGGATACCGTAGGAGTGCTTTGGGTGTACCAAACGTCACAACATAATTGGGTGACTATAAAGGTGCACTACAGGTATCTCCGAAAGTGTTTGTTGGGTTGACACGGATCGAGACTGGGATTTGTCACTCCGTATGACGGAGAGGTATCTCTAGGCCCACTCAGTAATGCATCATCATAATGAGCTCAAAGTGATCAAGTGTTTGGTCACGGGATCATGCATTATGGTACGAGTAAAGTGACTTACCGGTAACGAGACTGAACGAGGTATTGGGATACTGACGATCGAGTCTCGGGCAAGTAACGTACCGTTTGACAAAGGGAATTGTATACGGGGTTGATTGAATCCTCGACATCGTTCATCCGATGAGATCATCGAGGAGCATGTGGGAGACAACATGGGTATCCAGATCCCGCTGTTGGTTATTGACCAGAGAGCCGTCTCGGTCATGTCTGCATGTCTCCCGAACCCGTAGGGTCTACACACTTAAGGTTCGGTGATGCTAGGGTTATTAGGAAGACTTGTATGTGATTACCGAATGTTGTTCGGAGTCCTGGATGAGATCCCGGACATCACGAGGAGTTCCGGAATGGTCCGGAGGTGAAGATTTATATATGGGAAGTTGTCATACGGTCACCGGAAAGTTTCGGGGGGCATATCGGTATTGTACCGGGGCCACCGGAGGGGTTCCGGGGGTCCACCGGGAGGGGCCACCTCTCTCGGAGGGCCTCATGGGCCGTAGGGGGCAGGGAACCAGCCCCTGGAGGGCTGGGCGCCCCCCCCTTGGGCCCATGCGCCTAGGGTTGGGGGGGAAACCCTAGTGGGGGCGCCCCCCTTGCTTGGGGGGCATGCCCCCTCCCTTGGCCGCCCCCCCTCTAGATCTCATCTAGAGGGGGCCGCCCCCCTTCCCCCTTCCCCTATACATAGAGGGGCGAAGGGGAGGGCTGCACACAACATCCAAGGCGCAACCCCTCCCCTCCCCAACACCTCTCCTCCTCCGTTAAGTGCTTGGCGAAGCCCTGTCGGAGTACTGCCTCTCCACCACCACCACGCCGTCGTGCTGCTGCTGGAGCCTTCTTCCTCAACCTCTCCTTCCCCCTTGCTGGATCAAAAAGGAGGAGACGTCATCCGCTCTGTACGTGTGTTGAACATGGAGGTGCTGTCCGTTCGGCACTTGGTCATCGGTGATTTGGATCACGGCGAGTACGACTCCATCATCCCCGTTCTCTTGAACGCTTCCGCTCGCGATCTACAAAGGTATGTAGATGCACTCTCATCACTCGTTGCTTAGATGAACTCATGGATGGATCTTGGTGAAACCGTAGGAATTTTTTTATTTTCTGCAACATTCCCCAACAGTGGCATCATGAGCTAGGTCTATGCCTAGTTCTCTATTGCACGAGTAGAACACAAATCTATTGTGGGCGTAGATCTTGTCAACTTGCTTCCCGCTACTAGTCTTATTTTGCTTCAGCGGTATTGTGGGATGAAGCGGCCCGGACCGACCTTACACGTACGCTTACGTGAGATAGGTTCCACCGACTGACATGCACTAGTTGCATAAGGTGGCTAGCGGGTGTCTGTCTCTCCCACTTTAGTTGGAGCGGATTCAATGAAAAGGGTCCTTATGAAGGGTAAATAGAAGTTGACAAAATCACGTTGTGGTTATTCGTAGGTAAGAAAACGTTCTTGCTAGAACCCAATTGCAGCCATGTAAAAGATGCAACAACAATTAGAGGACGTCTAACTTGTTTTTGCAGCAATTGTCATGTGATGTGATATGGCCAGAAGTTGTGATGAATGATGAATGATATATTGTGATGTATGAGATCATGTTCTTGTAATAGGAATCACGACTTGCATGTCGATGAGTATGACAACCGGCAAGAGCCATAGGAGTTGTCTTTAATTTTTTGTATGACCTGCGTGTCATGGAAGAACACCATGTAAATTACTTCACTTTATTGCTAAACGCGTTAGCCATAGAAGCAGAAGTAGTCGTTGGCGTGACAACTTCATGAAGACACGATGATGGAGATCATGATGATGGAGATCATGGTGTCATGCCGGTGACGAAGATGATCATGGAGCCCCGAAGATGGAGATCAAAGAAGCTATATGATATTGGCCATATCATGTCACTATTATATAATTGCATGTGATGTTTATTATGTTTATGCATCTTATTTACTTAGAATGACGGTAGTAAATAAGATGATCCCTTATAATAATTTCGAGAATGTGTTCCCCCTAACTGTGCGCCGTTGCTAAAGTTCGTCGTTTCGAAGCACCACGTGATGATCGGGTGTGATAGATTCTTACGTTCACATACAACGGGTGTAAGACAGTTTTACACATGCAAAAGCACTTAGGGTTAACTTGACGAGCCTAGCATGTACGGACATGGCCTCACAACACAGAGACCGAAAGGTCAAACATGAGTCGTATGGAAGATACGATCAACATGGAGATGTTCACCGATGATGACTAGCCCGTCTCACGTGATGATCGGACACGGCCTAGTCGACTCGGATCGTGTGACACTTAGATGACTAGAGGGATGTCTAATCTGAGTGGGAGTTCATTATATTAATTTGATTAGATGAACTTAATTATCATGAACTTAGTCTAAAACCTTTGCAAATATGTCTTGTAGGTCAAATGGCCAACGCTTATGTCAACATGAACTTCAACGCGTTCCTAGAGAAAACCAAGCTGAAAGATGATGGCAGCAACTATACGGACTGGGTCCGGAACCTGAGGATCATCCTCATAGCTGCCAAGAAAGCATATGTCCTAGAAGAACCGCTAGGTGAAGCACCCATCCCAGAGAACCAAGACGTTATGAACGCTTGGCAGTCACGTGCTGATGATTACTCCCTCGTTCAGTGCGGCATGCTTTACAGCTTAGAACCGGGGCTCCAAAAGTGTTTTGAGAAACACGGAGCATATGAGATGTTCGAGGAGCTGAAAATGGTTTTCCAAGCTCATGCCCGGGTCGAGAGATATGAAGTCTCCGACAAGTTCTATAGTTGTAAGATGGAGGAAAACAGTTCTGTTAGTGAGCATATACTCAAAATGTCTGGGTTGCACAACCACCTGTCCCAGCTGGACATTAACCTCCCGGACGAGGCGATAATTGACAGAATCCTTCAGTCGCTCCCACCAAGCTACAAGAGCTTTGTGTTGAACTACAATATGCAGGGGATGGTGAAAACTATTCCTGAAGTATTTTAAATGCTGAAGTCAGCAGAGGTAGAAATCAAGAAAGAACATCAAGTGTTGATGGTCAATAAAACCACCAAGTTCAAGAAGGGCAAGGGCAAGAAGAACTTCAAGAAGGACGGTAAGGATGTTGCCGCGCCCGGTAAGCCAGTTGCCGGGAAGAAGTCAAAGAATGGACCCAAGCCTGAGACTGAGTGCTTTTATTGCAAAGGGAAGGGTCACTGGAAGCGGAACTGCCCCAAATACTTAGTAGACAAGAAGGCCGGCAAGACTAAAGGTATATTTGATATACATGTAATTGATGTGTACCTTACCAGTACTCGTAGTAACTCCTGGGTATTTGATACCGGTGCCGTTGCTCATATTTGTAACTCACAGCAGGAGCTGCGGAATAAGCGGAGACTGGCGAAGGACGAGGTGACGATGCGCGTCGGGAATGGTTCCAAGGTCGATGTGATCGCCGTCGGCACGCTACCTCTACATTTACCTACGGGATTAGTTTTAAACCTCAGTAATTGTTATTTAGTGCCAAGTTTGAGCATGAACATTGTATCTGGATCTCGTTTGATACGAGATGGCTACTCATTTAAATCCGAGAATAATGGTTGTTCTATTTATATGAGAGATATGTTTCATGGTCATGCCCCGATGGTCAATGGTTTATTCTCAATGAATCTTGAACGTAATATTACACATATTCATAGTGTGAATACCAAAAGATGTAAAGTTGATAACGATAGTCCCTCATACTTGTGGCACTGCCGCCTTGGTCACATTGGTGTCAAGCGCATGAAGAAGCTCCATGCTGATGGACTTTTAGAGTCTCTAGATTATGAATCATTTGACACATGCGAACCATGCCTCATGGGTAAAATGACCAAGACTCCGTTCTCCGGAACAATGGAGCGAGCAACCAACTTATTGGAAATCATACATACCGATGTGTGCGGTCCAATGAGTGTTGAGGCTCGCGGAGGATATCGTTATGTTCTCACTCTCACTGATGACTTGATTAGATATGGGTATGTCTACTTGATGAAACACAAGTCTGAGATCTTTGAAAAGTTCAAGGAATTTCAGAATGAGGTAGAGAATCAACGTGACCGAAAGATAAAGTTCCTACGATCAGATCGTGGAGGAGAATACTTAAGTCACGAATTTGGTACACACTTAAGGAAATGTGGAATCGTTTCACAACTCACGCCGCCTGGAACACCTCAGCGTAACGGTGTGTCCGAACATCGTAATCGCACTCTATTGGATATGGTGCGATCTATGATGTCTCTTACCGATTTACCGCTATCATTTTGGGGATACGCTCTAGAGACAACTACATTCACTTTAAATAGGGCTCCGTCTAAATCCGTTGAGACGACACCGTATGAATTATGGTTTGGAAAGAAACCTAAGCTGTCGTTTCTAAAAGTTTGGGGATGCGATGCTTATGTCAAGAAACTTCAACCTGAAAAGCTCGAACCCAAGTCGGAAAAATGCGTCTTCATAGGATACCCTAAGGAAACCATTGGGTATACCTTCTACTTAAGATCCGAGGGCAAGATCTTTGTTGCCAAGAATGGATCCTTTCTGGAAAAAGAGTTTCTCTCGAAAGGAGTAAGTGGGAGGAAAGTAGAACTCGATGAAGTACTACCTCTTGAACCGGAAAGTAGTGCAACTCAGGAAAATGTTCCTGTGGTGCCTACACCAACTGGAGAGGAAATTAATGATGATGATCAAGGTACTTCGGATCAAGTTGCTACTGAACCTCGTAGGTCCACAAGGACACGTTCCACACCAGAGTGGTATGGCAACCCTGTCCTGGAAATCATGTTGTTAGACAACGGTGAACCTTCGAACTATGAAGAAGCAATGGCGGGCCCAGATTCCAACAAATGGCTTGATGCCATGCAATCCAAGATAGAATCCATGTATGAAAACAAAGTATGAACTTTGACAGACTTGCCCGATGATCGGCGAGCGATAGAAAACAAATGGATCTTTAAGAAGAAGACAGACGCAGATGGTAATATTACCATCTATAAAGCTCGACTTGTCGCTAAGGGTTATTGACAAGTTCAAGGGGTTGACTACGATGAGACATTCTCTCCCGTAGCAAAGCTGAAGTCCACCCGAATCATGTTAGCAATTGCCGCATACTATGATTATGAGATATGGCAGATGGACGTCAAAACGGCATTCCTTAACGGACATCTTAAGGAAGAACTGTATATGATGCAGCCGGAGGGTTTTGTCGATCCTAAGAATGCTAACAAAGTATGCAAGCTCCATCGATCCATTTATGGGCTGGTGCAAGCATCTCGGATTTGGAACATTCTCTTTGATGAGATGATCAAAGCGTTTGGGTTTATGCAGACTTATGGAGAAGCCTGCGTTTACAAGAAAGTGAGTGGGAGCTCTGTAGCATTTCTCATATTATATGTAGATGACATACTTTTGATGGGAAATGATATAGAACTTTTGGACAACATTAAGGCCTACTTGAATAAGTGTTTTTGACCTTGGAGAAGATGCTTACATATTAGGCATCAAGATCTATAGGGATAGATCGAGACGCCTCATAGGTCTTTCACAAAGCACATACCTTGATAAGATTTTGAAGAAGTTCAAAATGGATCAGTCCAAGAAAGGGTTCTTGCCTGTATTGCAAGGTGTGATATTGAGCTCGGCTCAATGCCCGACCACGGCAAAAGATAAAGAAGAGATCAGTGTCATCCCCTATGCTTCAGCCATAGGATCTATTATGTATGCCATGCTGTGTACCAGACCTGATGTAAACCTTGCCGTAAGTTTGGTAGGAAGGTACGAAAGTAATCCCGGCAAGGAACACTGGACAGCGGTCAAGAATATCCTGAAGTACCTGAAAAGGACAAAGGACATGTTTCTCGTTTATGGAGGTGACGAAGAGCTCGCCGTAAAGGGTTACATCGACGCTAGCTTCGACACAGATCTGGATGACTCTAAGTCACAAAACAGATATGTGTATATGTTGAATAGTGGAGCAGTAAGCTGGTGCAGCTGCAAGCAGAGCGTCGTGGCGGGATCTACATGTGAAGCGGAGTACATGGCAGCCTCGGAGGCAACGCATGAAGCAATTTGGGTGAAGGAGTTCATCACCGACCTAGGAGTCATACCCAATGCGTCGGGGCCGATCAAACTCTTCTGTGACAACACTGGAGCTATTGCCCTTGCCAAGGAGCCCAGGTTTCACAAGAAGACCAGGCACATCAAGCGTCGTTTCAACTCCATCCGTGAAAATGTTCAAGATGGAGACATAGATATTTGCAAAGTACATATGGATCTGAATGTCGCAGATCCGTTGACTAAACCTCTTTCGCGAGCAAAACATGATCAACACCAGAACTCTATGGGTGTTCGATTCATCACAATGTAACTAGATTATTGACTCTAGTGCAAGTGGGAGACTGTTGGAAATATGCCCTAGAGGCAATAATAAAAGGATTATTATTATATTTCCTTGTTCATGATAATTGTCTTTATTCATGCTATAATTGTATTATCTGGAAATCGTAATACACGTGTGAATACATAGACCACAATACGTCCCTAGTAAGCCTCTAGTTGACTAGCTCGTTGGTCAACAGATAGTCATGGTTTCCTGACTATGGACATTGGATGTCGTTGATAACGGGATCACATCATTAGGAGAATTATGTGATGGACAAGACCCAATCCTAAGCATAGCACAAGATCGTGTAGTTCGTTTTGCTAGAGCTTTTCCAATGTCAAGTAACTTTTCCTTGGACCATGAGATCGTGTAACTCCCGGATACCGTAGGAGTGCTTTGGGTGTACCAAACGTCACAACATAATTGGGTGACTATAAAGGTGCACTACAGGTATCTCCGAAAGTGTTTGTTGGGTTGACACGGATCGAGACTGGGATTTGTCACTCCGTATGACGGAGAGGTATCTCTGGGCCCACTCGGTAATGCATCATCATAATGAGCTCAAAGTGATCAAGTGTTTGGTCACGGGATCATGCATTACGGTATGAGTAAAGTGACTTGCTGGTAACGAGACTGAACAAGGTAATGGGATACCGACGATCGAGTCTCGGGCAAGTAACGTACCGTTTGACAAAGGGAATTGTATACGGGGTTGATTGAATCCTCGACATCGTGGTTCATCCCATGAGATCATCGAGGAGCATGTGGGAGCCAACATGGGTATCCAGATCCCGCTGTTGGTTATTGACCGGAGAGCCGTCTCGGTCATGTCTGCATGTCTCCCGAACCCGTAGGGTCTACACACTTAAGGTTCGGTGATGCTAGGGTTATTAGGAAGACTTATATGTGATTACCGAATGTTGTTTGGAGTCCCGGATGAGATCCCGGACGTCACGAGGAGTTCTAAAATGGTTCGGAGGTGAAGATTTATATATGGGAAGTTGTCATACGGTCACCGGAAAGTTTCGGGGGGCATATCGGTATTATACTAGGGCCACCGGAGGGGTTCCGGGGGTCCACCGGGAGGGGCCACCTCTCTCGGAGGGCCTCATGGGCCGTAGGGGGCAGGGAACCAGCCCCTGGAGGGCTGGGCGCCCCCCTTGGGCCCATGCGCCTAGGGTTGGGGGGGGGGGGGAAACCCTAATGGGGGCGCCCCCCTTGCTTGGGGGGCAAGCCCCCTCCCTTGGCCGCCGCCCCCCTCTAGATCTTATCTAGAGGGGGCCGACCCCCTTCCCCCTTCCCCTATAAATAGAGGGGCGAAGGGGAGGGCTGCACACAACATCCAAGGCGCAGCCCCTCCCCTCCCCAACACCTCTCCTCCTCCGTTAAGTGCTTGGCAAAGCCCTGTCGGAGTACTGCCTCTCCACCACCACCACGCCGTCGTGCTGCTGCTGGAGCCTTCTTCCTCAACCTCTCCTTCCCCCTTGCTGGATCAAGAAGGAGGAGACGTCATCCGCTCCGTACGTGTGTTGAACACGGAGGTGCTGTCCGTTCGGCACTTGGTCATCGGTGATTTGGATCACGGCGAGTACGACCCCATCATCGCCGTTCTCTTGAACGCTTCCACTCGCGATCTACAAAGGTATGTAGATGCACTCTCATCACTCGTTGCTTAGATGAACTCATAGATGGATCTTGGTGAAACTGTAGGAAATTTTTTATTTTCTGCAACGTTCCCCAACATCAATACCTAGTTCAATCTCGTTATTGGCAAGTCTCTTTACTCGTTACGTAATGCATCATTCCGGAACTAACTCATTAGTTACATTGCTTGCAAGGCTTATAGTGATGTGCATTACCGAGAGGGCCCAGAGATACCTGTCCGACAATCGGAGTGACAAATCCTAATCTCGAAATATGCCAACTCAACATGTACCTTCGGAGACACCTATAGAGCTCCTTTATAATCACCCAGTTATGTTGTGACTTTGGTAGCACACAAAGTGTTCCTCCGGTAAACGGGAGTTGCATAATCTCATAGTCATAGGAACATGTATAAGTCATGAAGAAAGCAATAGCAACATACTAAACGATCAAGTGCTAAGCTAACAGAATGGGTCAAGTCAATCACATCATTCTCCTAATGATGTGATCCTGTTAATCAAATGACAATTCATGTCTATGGCTAGGAAACTTAACCATCTTTTATTCATGAGCTAGTCAAGTAGAGGCATACTAGTGACACTATGTTTGTCTATGTATTCACACATGTATTATGTTTCCGGTTAATACAATTCTAGCATGAATAATAAACATTTATCATGAAATAAGAAAATAAATATTAACTTTATTATTGCCTCTAGGGCATATTTCCTTCAGTCTCCCACTTGCACTACAGTCAATAATCTAGTTCACATCACCATGTGATTTAACACCAATATTCATATCTGTATGTGATTAATACCCATAGTTCACATCGTCATGTGACCAACACCCAAAGGGTTTACTAGAGTCAATATCTAGTTCACATCGCTATGTGATTAACACCCAAAGAGTACTAAGGTGTGATCATGTTTTGCTTGTGAGAGAAGCTTAGTCAACGGGTCTGTCACATTCGGAGCCGTATGTATTTTGCAAATATTCTATGTCAACAATGCTCTGCATGGAGCTACTCTAGCTAATTGCTCCCACTTTCAATATGTATCCAGATTGAGACTTAGAGTCATCTGGATCGGTGTAAAAGCTTGCACCAATGTAGCTCTTTTATGACGTGCTCTTTTATCACCTCCATAATTGAGAAATATTTCCTTAGTACTCACTAAGGATATTCTTGACCAATGTCCAGTGATCTACTCCTAGATCACTATTGTATTCCCTTACCAAATTCAGAACAAGGTATACAATAGGTCTGGTACATAGCATAACATACTTTATAGAACCTATGACTAAGGCATAGGGAATGGCTTTCATTCTCTTTTCTATTTTCTATCGTGGTCGGGATTTGAGTCTTACTCAATTTCACACCTTTGCAACACAGGCAATAACTCTTTCTTTGACTGTCCATTTTGAACTACTTCAAAATCTTGACAAGGTATGTACTTATTGAAAAACTTATCAAGCGTCTTGATCTATCTCAATAGATCTTGATGTTCAATATGTAAGTAGCTTTACTGAGGTCTTTCTTTTAAAGAACTCCTTTCAAATACTCCTTTATGCTTTCCAGAAAAATTCTACATCATTTCTGATCAACAATATGTTACTCACATATATTTATCGGAAAGGCGGCAGTGCTCCCACTCACTTTATTGTAAATACAGGCTTCATCACAAGTCTGCATAAAACTATATACTTTGATCAACTTATCAAAGCGTATATTCTAACTCTGAGATTCTTGCACCAGTCCATAGATGGATTGCTGGAGCTTGCACATTTTGTTAGGACCTTTAGGATTGACAAAACCTTCTGGTTGCATCATATACAACTCTTCTTTAAGAAAACCATTAAGGAATGCAGTTTTGACATCCATTTGCCAGATTTCATAAAATGTGGCAATTGCTAACATGATTCAGACAGACTTAAGCATCGCTACAGTTGAGAAAATCTCATTGTAGTCAACACCTTGAACTTGTCGAAAACCTTTTTGCGACAAGTCGAGCTTTGTAGATAGTAACATTACTATCAGCGTCTATCTTCCTCTTGAAGATCCATTTATACAATATGGCTTGCCGATCATCAGGCAACTCCACCAAAGTCCACACTTTGTTCTCATACATGGATCCCATCTCAGATTTCATGGCCTCAAGCCATTTCGCGGAATCTAGGCTCATCATCGCTTCCTCATAGTTCGTAGGTTCATCATGGTCTAGTAACATGACTTCCAGAATAGGATTACCGTACCACTCTGGTGCGGACTGTACTTTGGAAGACGTACGAGGTTTTGTAGTAACTTAATCTGAAGTTTCATGATCATCATCATTAGCTTCCTCACTAATTGGTGTAGGAATCACTTGAACTGATTTCTGTGATGAACTACTTTTCAATTCGGGAGAAGGTACAAATTACCTTATCAAGCTCTACTTTCCTCCCACTCACTTCTTTCGAGAGAAACTCCTCTCTAGAAAGGATCCATTCTTAGCAACGAATGTTTTGCCTTCAGATCTGTGATAGAAGGTGTACCCAACAATTTCCTTTGGGTATTCTATGAAGACGCACTTCTCCAATTTGGGTTCGAGCTTATAAGGTTGAAAACCTTTTTCATATAAGCATCACAACTCCAAACTTTAAGAAACGACAGCTTAGGTATACTGCTAAACCATAGTTCATACGGTGTCGTCTCAACGGATTTAGATGGTGCCCTATTAAACGTGAATGCAATTGTCTCTAATGCATAACCCCAAAAACGATAGTGGTAAACCGATAAGAGACATCATAGATCGCACTATATATAGTAAAGTACGATTACGACATTCGGACACACCATTACATTGTGGTGTTCCAGGTGGCATGAGTTGTGAAACTATTTCACATTGTTTCAAATGAAGACCAAACTCGTAACTCAAATATTCGTCTCCACGATCAGATCGTAGAAACTTTATTTTTCTTGTTACGATGATTTTCCACTTCACTCTGAAATTCTTTGAACTTTTCAAATGTTTCAGACTTATGTTTCATCAAGTAGATATACCCATATCTGCTCAAATCATCTGTGAAGGTCAGAAAATAACGATACACGCCGCGAGCCTTAACACTCATCAGATCGCATACATCGGTATGTATTATTTCCAATAATTCAGTAGCTCATTCCATTGTTCCGGGGAACGGAGTTTTAGTCATCTCGCCCAAAAGGCACGGTTCGCAAGCATCAAATGATTCATAACCAAGTGATTCCAAAAATCCATCTTTATGGAGTTTCTTCATGCGCTTTACACCGATATGACCCAAACGGCAGTGCCACAAATAAGTTGCACTATCATTATTAACTTTGCATCTTTTGGCATCAATATTATGAATATGTGTATCACTACGATCGAGATCCAACAAACTATTTTCATTGGGTGTATGACCATTTGAAGGTTTTATTCATGTAAACAGAACAACAATTATTCTCTGACTTTAAATGAATAACTGTATTGCAATAAGAATGATCAAATCATATTCATGCTCAACGCAAACGCCAAATAACATTTATTTAGGTTTAACACTAATCCCGAAAGTATAGGGAGTGTGCGATGATGTTCATATAAATCTTGGAACTACTTCCAACACTCATCGTCACTTCCCCTTGAACTAGTCTCTGTTTATTCTGTAACTCTTGTTTCGAATTACTAATCTTAGCAACCGAACAAGTATCAAATACTCAGGGGCTACTATAAACACTAGTAAGGCACACATCAATAACCTGTATATCAAATATACCCTTGTTCACTTTGCCATCCTTCTTATCCACCAAATATTCAGGGCATTTCCGCTTCTAGTGACCATTTCCTTTGCAATGTAAGCACTCAGTTTCAGGCTTTGGTCCAGCTTTGGTCTTCTTCACGGCAGTGACAACTTGTTTGCCATTCTACTTGAAGTTTCCCTTTCTTTCCCTTTGCCCTTTTCTTGAAACTAGTGGTCTTGTCAATAATCGACACTTGATGCTCTTTCTTGATTTCTACCTTCGTCGATTTCAACATCACGAAGAGCTCGGGAATCGTTTTCGTCATCCCTTGCATACTATAGTTCATCACGAAGTTCTAGTAACTTAGTGATGGTGACTAGAGAATTCTGTCAATCACTATTTTATCTGGAAGATTAACTCCCACTTGATTCAAGCGATTGAAGTACCCAGACAATCTGAGTACATGCTCACTAGTTGAGTGATTCTCCTCCATCTTTTAGCTATAGAACTTGTTGGAGACTTCATATCTCTCAACTCGGGTATTTGCTGGAAATATTAACTTCAACTCCTGGAACATCTCATATGGTCTATGACGTTCAAAACGTCTTTGAAGTCCCAATTCTAAGCCGTTTTAAGCATGGTGCACTAAACTATCAAGTAGTCATCATTTTGAGCTAGCCAAACGTTCATAACGTCTGCACCTGCTCCTGCAATAGGTTTGTCACCTAGCGGGCATCAAGGACATAATTCTTCTGTGCAGCAATGAGGATAAATCTCAGATCACAGATCCAATCCGTATCATTGCTACTAACATTTTTCAACACTGTTTTCTCTAGGAACATATCGAAATAAACATATGAAAGCAACAACGCGAGCTATTGATCTACAACATAATTTGCAAAATACTACCAGGACTAAGTTCATGATAAATTTAAGTTCAATTAATCATATTACTTAAGAAGTCCCACTTAGACAGACATCTCTCTAGTCATCTAAGTGATCACGTGATCCAAATCAACTAAACCATGTCCGATCATCACGTGAGATGGAGTAGTTTTCAATGGTGAACATCACTATGTTGATCATATCTACTATATGATTCACGTTCGACCTTTCGGTCTCCGTGTTCTGAGGCCATATCTGTATATGCTAGGCTCGGCAAGTTTAACCTGAGTATTCTGCGTGTGCAATTGTTTTGCACCCGTTGTATTTGAACGTAGAGCCTATCACACCCGATCATCACGTGGTGTCTCAGCACGAAGAACTTTCGCAACGGTGCATACCCAGGGAGAACACTTCTTGATAATTAGTGAGAGATCATCTTAAAATGCTACCGTCAATCAAAGCAAGACAAGATGCATAAAGGATAAACATCACATGCAATCGATATAAGTGATATGATATGGCCATCATCATCTTGTGCTTGTGATCTCCATCTCAGAAGCACCGTCGTGATCACCATCGTCACCGGCGCGACACCTTGATCTCCATCATAGCATCGTTGTCGTTTACGCCATCTATTGCTTCTACGACTATTGCTACCGCTTAGTGATAAAGTAAAGCAATTACAGGGCGTTTGCATTTCATACAATAAAGCGACAACCATATGGCTCCTGCCAGTTGCCGATAACTTCGGTTACAAAACATGATCATCTCATAGAATAAAATATAGCATCACGTCTTGACCATATCACATCACAACATGCCCTGCAAAAAAGAGTTAGACGTCCTCTACTTTGTTGTTGCAATTTTTACGTGGCTGCTACGGGCTGAGCAAGAACCGTTCTTACCTACGCATCAAAACCACAACGATAGTTCGTCAAGTTAGTGCTGTTTTAACCTTCGCAAGGACCGGGCGTAGCCACACTCGGTTCAACTAAAGTTGGAGAAACTGACACCCGCTAGTCACCTATGTGCAAAGCACGACGGTAAAACCAGTCTCGCATAAGCGTACGCGTAATGTCCGTCCAGGCCGCTTCATCCAACAATGCCGCCGAACCAAAGTATGACATGCTGGTAAGCAGCATGACTTGTATCGCCCACAACTCACTTGTGTTATACTCGTGCATATAACATCTACGCATAAAACCAGGCCCGGATGCCACTGTTGGGGAACGTAGTAATTTCAAAAAATTTCCTACACACACGCAAGATCATGGTGATGCATAGCAATGAGAGGGGAGAGTGTTGTCCACGTACCCTCGTAGATCGAAAGCGGAAGCGTTAGAACAACGCGGTTGATGTTGTTGTACGTCTTCACGGCCCGACCGATCAAGCACCGAAACTATAGCACCTTCGAGTTCTAGCACACGTTCAGCTCGATGACGTTCCCTATACTCCGATCCAGCAGAATGTCAGGGAAGAGTTTCGTCAGCACGACGGCGTGGTGACGATCTTGATGTTCTACCATCACAGGGCTTCGCCTAAGCACCGCTACAATATTATCGAGGACTATGGTGGAGGGGGGCACCGCACACGGCTAAGAGATCAGGGGATCAATTGTTGTCTATGGGGTGCCCCCTGCCCCCGTATATAAAGGAGCAAGGGAGGAGGAGGCTGGCTGAGGGAGTCCTGGATTAGGGGGTGTCCGGATGGCCGGACTATGACCTTTGGCCGGACTCCTAGACTATGAAGATACAAGATTGAAGACTTCGTCCCGTGTCCGGATAGGGACTTTCCTTGGCGTGGAAGGCAAGCTTGGCGATACGATATGAAGATCTCCTCCCATTGTAGCCGACTTTGTGTAACCCTAGCCCTCTCCGGTGTCTATATAAACCAGAGAGTTTTAGTCCGTAGGACGAACAACAATCATACCATATGCTAGCTTCTAGGGTTTAGCCTCTCTGATCTCGTGGTAGATCAACTCTTGTAATACCCATATCATCAATATCAATCAAGCAGGAGTAGGGTTTTACCTCCACCGAGAGGGCCCGAACCTGGGTAAAAACATCGTGTCCCTTGTCTCCTGTTACCATCCGCCTAGACACACTATTCAGGACCCCCTACCCGAGATCCGCCGGTTTTGACACCGACATTGGTGCTTTCATTTAGAGTTCCTCTGTGTCGTCACCATTAGGCCCGATGGCTTCTTCGATCGTCAACCGCGACGCAGTCCAGGGTGAGACTTTTCTCCCCGGAGAGATCTTCGTATTCGGCGGCTTCGCACTGCGGGCCAACTCGCTTGGCCATCTGGGGCAGATCGGAAGCTACGCCCCTGGCCATCAGGTCAGGTTTGGAAGCTTAAACTGCACGACCGACATCCGTGGGGACTTGATCTTCGATGGATTCGAGCCACGGCCGAGCGTGCCGCACTGTCTCGATATGTATGATCTAGCTCTGCCGCCGGACAGCGCCCGGAGCGCCGCTCAGGTGTCCGCTTCGACCATTAACTCGGAGCCGACTGCGCTAGTCAGGGACGGACGGTTGGACGCCGCCCCAGGAGCCGCAATCTCTACGGCGATAGAGCCGAATACCAGCCTAGTCCTTTGCAAGGCCCGTGACTCCAAGGTGCTGGACTCCGTTCCGGACTCCGAATATTCTGCACCTCTCACGATCGAACCCGATTGGGCTCCGATCATGGAGTTCACTGCCGCGGACGTCTTTCAGCACTCGCCCTTTGGCGATATCCTAGATTCACTAAAGTCTCTCTCTTTGTCAGGAGAGCCCTGGCCGGACTATGGTCAGCAGGGTTGGGATACGGACGACAAGGAAATTCGAAACCCACCCACCACCCACTTTGTAGCCACTGTCAACGATCTAACCGACATGCTCGACTACGACTCCGAAGACATCGACTGTATGGACGCCGATGGAGGAGACGACCAAGAACCAGCACCTATAGGGCACTGGAAAGCCACCTCATCATACGATGTATACATGGTGGACAAACCTAAGATAAATGATAACGAGGATCAAAAGGGCGCAACCAGGGATCGCTCTCTCGATAAACAATCAGAGCGGGGACGTAAGCGCCACGCCAAGCCCCACCTCGACAAAGACCCAGCCATAGAGCAGGGCGAATCAACGGAAGACGAACATGCCATCGAGCAACCGTCCAAACAGGGCAGACAATTCAAACAACCAATCTCCGGGAAGGATAATAGTTCGGACGACCTCATGCCGGACGAATCGCTGGAACATCAGAACCTCCACCAAAGGCTCCTTGCCACTGCACGTAGCCTGAAAAAGAAGAAGCGGAGGCTCAAAACAGCGGAAGATGCACTCAGAATCAGATGGGGCAAAGTACTCAATACCGCACACAAGTACGGCAACAATCGTCACACAAAAAGCTATCCAAAGCGGAAACTACTACCGGAATTTGATGAAGAGGCCATAAAGCCCCCACAGTCAAAAAATAAGGAAGCCACCAGGTCGGATAGACGACCCCACAATCGGTCTCAAGCGACAAAGGGCACCGCACCCAATTCGACGCGAAATCCTCCTAAGGATTCACATCAAAGAACTGGCCCAGCCAGATCCATATATGGGCCAAGAAAGCAAGCTCCAGCGAGCAGTGCAACACAAAAAATATCCGAACATCGCGGCACACCTACATACAGGGGAGCCGCACATCCCTTATGTTTTACCGATGAGGTGCTGGATCATGAATTTCTAGTGGGATTCAAGCCCGTGAACATAGAAGCATACGACCGAACAACAGACCCCGGAGTCTGGATCAAGGATTATATCCTCCACATACACATGGCCAGAGGAGATGACCTTCACGCCATAAAATACTTACCCCTTAAGCTCAAAGGGCCAGCCCGGCATTGGCTTAAAAGCCTTACCGAAAACACCATAGGAAGTTGGGAAGCGCTCGAGGACACTTTCCGGGCAAATTTTCAAGGGACCTACGTCCGACCTCTGGACGTAGATGATCTGAGTCATATAACTCAGCAACCCGGAGAGTCAGCCCGAAAACTCTGGAACAGATTCCTTACTAAAAAGAATCAGATAGTCGACTGTCCGGACGCTGAGGCCCTAGCAGCTTTCAAACACAGTGTCCGAGACGAATGGCTCGCCAGAAACCTCGGCCAAGAAAAGCCAAGAACAATGGCTGCATTAACAAGCCTCATGACCCGCTTTCGCATAGGAGAGGATAGCTGGTTGGCAAGAAGTAGCACCAGTGACCCGAGTACATCCAAACTCAGAGATGGAAACGGGAAACTGCGCTGTAACAAAGAACAGCGCTGGATAAAGGATAATAGCCCGATGAGCACGGCGGTCAACGCAGGATTCAAAAGCTCTCGGCAAAATCAGAAAAAACCGCCACCCAAAGATGACAGGGACGAGCTGTCTAACCTCACAAAATCCTGGACAAAATATGTCAAATCCACAGTACCCCTGGGAGACCTGCAAACCATACCCACAGAGATTGTTGGGTCTTCAAACAGTCCGGTAAACTCAACGCCGAACACAAGGGGCTTGACACACCTAGTGAGGATGACGACGCCCCCCACAAGCAGAACACCGGAGAACAAAAGAAGTTCCCACAAGAAGTCAAAGCAGTAAATTCACTTCAGATGACAAAAAGGAAAAACAAAACGACGCCCACGAAGACATGCGCCAAACGGCCTGCCTTAGAGGAGCACCGCCACTGGTTGTTACAACCAATCACCTTTGATTGTCAGGATTACTCCAGAGGGGCCTGGAACGCAGGCTGGACTGCCTTGGTCTTAAATCCGGTTATTGACAGACTGCAATTTACAAGAGTCCTTATGGACGGCGGCAGTGACTTAAACCTGTTGTATCAGGACACAATCTGCAAACTAGCGGTAAACCCAGCTATAATCCGCCATGGCAACACTTCCTTTAAAGGAGTCACGCCGGGCCCAGATACCCAGAGCATGGGTTCCCTTTCGTTAGAAGTCATGTTCGGCTCACCTGACAACTTCCGAAGCGAAAAGCTAAACTTCCACATCGCCCCGTTCGTGAGTCGCTATCAAGCACTACTGGGACGTGAAGCTTTCGCCCGCTTTAACGCAATACCGCATTACGCATCCCTTACACTTAAAATGCCCGGCCCACGAGGCATCATCTCATTACAGGGGAATATCAATTGACCCCCAAAGTACGGGTCATGGTGCGGCAGCCTGGACAGCCGCACACTAATTTAGCCCTACTATCCCGGAGACGGCTCGACGAGTCCGGCGTCAACATACATGGGCTTAATAGCCGCATAACCCTGTACAAGGGACTCCGCGTATTCACGCCAGGAGACAATACGACTCACTTATTGTTCCAACTATATTTTGTTTATTCTAATATAGATTTCTCGCACGTTTATTTTTTCTTTACTAAAGTTCCTCTTTCTCGCAGACGAACACCGTGCTACGCCCGTCCAGGATACGGCACAACGGAGACACAGGCGCATATGTGCAGTAGGGACCCATTTCAAGGATTCTTTTCAGATTAAGACCCTGCATAAACCTTTTTTACTGTCTCTTGTTGACAACATCCCCCGGTTTTTGCTATGACCGAGGAGGAGGCTGGCGTCTTGGCATGTGGCCACACCAGAATTTTGCGCGTACCTGGACACCAGGGGCTTTTTTACCAAGGGCTCTATTTCGGCCCGTCTTCATAAAGACCGAATACCTTAGGGAGTGTTCGGCGTCGCGAGTTTGGCCTTATATTCATGAGCTCCAAATCATGTCTTTGGTCAAATGTTGGGTTTGCCCGGCTCCTATGTTTTGCTGCCTTATGTTCCGCTCTATCGGCTAAGGCGGCACCAGGAGAACTGCTGCGATTGTGCCCCGATTCGGCCAGGCGAGCACCTCAGTAGAGAAAGCCGAAAACTGACTGTCATGATATAGCGAGAGACTGGTCAACCACTCGATGACTCTCGGAATCTTTAGGATTCCTCCGCATTAACGAAGGGCCGCTTCCCGGTCAGGCACACACGCGCCCCAAATTCGGGCGAGCGCGGTACCCCTAGGGGCTATTAAGTAGGCCCACTGTCAAACTCCTATGGCTAAGTGAAAGTGATAAAGCATTATAGTCCGGTTGCCTAGTTCGCCACGCTATCACCTCCTTTGTAGGACCAAGACGTTGGATTAAGTGTGAAAAAGCGCCTTTTTGCAAACACCCCCGCATTATATGCATGGGGGCTGAAGCCAACGACTGCCATCTTTCAGGTTATATACACATATACATTAAAAACGGCCGCACAGGAGGTATTATAATTCTTGCAAGCACAAGTATAAAAAGCTTTTATATTCTATTAAAATATTCCTTTTACAATAGCACATGCTATTCGAACACTACATCCTTCGAGCACTGCGCTTCTATTAAACGAGCGCCCGGAAGAACTTCCTCAAAGAAGTGCTTGGCAGGTACTCGGCTTTCGTCTGAATCCCGGGATGCAACAATACTGGCCTTCATATCCGCCCAGTATGTTTTGACACGGGCAAGAGCCATTTGTGCACCCTCTATGCACGCCGACCTCTTCATCGCATAAACATGCGGCACAGAACCAAGGAACTGCTGCACCAATCCAAAATAACTCTTCGGCTCTGGCTCCCCCGGCCACAAACGACTTGCAACATACTTCATGGCGAGTCCAGATAACCTGTTCAGCTCCACAAAGGCGGCCAAACGGTCGAATACCGGAAGTGGGCGTTCTGGATTATGGAACTGCGACCAAAAAGTTCTTCCAATTTATGGTCGCCTCGGCCTCGGAAGTGCTCGGTTGCGTCCGCCGCACTCGCTGCCACATCCAGATAAGTGTTTTCCACACTCAACTGCCTGTCTAACAGAGCATACCTAGGATCCCCGAACTTCATCCGCAGCATATAGGGCTTTCCAGCCGTGATATCTCCGGCCTGACGCAACTCCTCCTTCATAGCTCTCATGGCAGAGCGAGCATCCTTGGTCTCCGCGGTGATCTTCTCAAGGTCCTCCTGCGCCGTCCTTCCTTCTTGTTCAAGAAATTTACAGCGGCCGGTAGCATCCTTCAATTTTATGGCCATCTCGGCTATTACCTTCTTACTCTAGCAGTGAGCAGCCTGTTCGGCTTTCAGCTCTTCAGCCGCCTTAACGGCAGCCGCATCACTTTTCCTTGCTCGCTCCTTGACTCGGGCAAGTTCCGCCCGCAGGTTCTCCATGGCAGCAACACCATCTGCAATAAGCACATATATTGTAAGGCACGAGCATCGAACTCCTCTTATCAGATATCTATGGAGCATACCTTGTGCCTCGTCTAGCCGCTTATTTACAAGGGCGATGTCGGCATCCGCCACGTCAAGTTGCCGCTTCAGCTCGGCAGATTCATCAGTCCGGCTAGCCACCGAACGCCTCGCCACCTTCATAAAAAGGTGACATTTTATACTTGGGGTTTTGATCCTCTGTGCGCCATCATTCTTGACGACACACAGAGTCTCATGGGCTACTATTTATACAGGGCGCATTTTATGCGGCTCTACCAAAAGGTACACCTCTCGCGTACCTCAAAGCCTGCCAGTAAACTCCTGGCGGCCTCGTACAACCCGCTTTCCGCGGATGAAATCCTTCCTATCACCATGTTCATCAACATACGGTGTTCTTCTGAGACGGACGCTCGCCCAAGCAGATCCTTCAGCCTCTCCGACTGTGCACCAGAGGGCACCGGACTAGCCCGACGACCATTTTCAGGATCCGGACTTGGAGAAATCCGCCGGGACGACACCTCGGGGTCGCTTGCCTCGTAAGTGGGTGCAGCTAGGGGAGGCGTTTCGCTCTCCATCATTTCCGGACGAAGATCCCCAGAAGACGGGCTCTGCTGAGAAGGGTTGAGGTCCGAACTGCAAGGTAATATTTTGGTTATCTTCCTCAGAAGTAAAACAGGGATACCACTAATTTTTGAATCCCTCTCTTTACTTACGGCTCGGAGGAAAACTGATCCCCTTGAGGGCGCAATGCGGCCGGGGCAGTCTCCGGCGCCGGGTCCTCTGACAAAGATTTCTTCCCCCGTTTTGAGGCTATCCCCTCCGGGTCTTCAGAGGCACTCCTTTTCTTTCCCAGGTTGGGGGGATTCTCGATTCCTTCCTTCCTGACAGTCTCCTTCGTGGAGGCGGTAGCTCCTTGGTTCCCCTCTTCGCCCTCTGCTGAAAGCGTAATCTCCAGCATCCTTGTTAACACAAGATCCGACGCGGTCTCGGGCAGGGGGCTGGATACCTGATAAGCTTTGCCTTCGCTATCCACTCCTGTTCAAAGGATAAGCTCTATTAAAGGGCAACTTTATAATGAAAATACGGACGGTGTGTCCAAACACGGGGCTACTTACCTTAGCATCCTGGCGATTACAGCTCAGGCCTGCGTCCTCGGACAAGTCCGGACACCTTGCTTGTGGTCCGAAGAACAATTTGTACATCTCCACGGGCGTCGCGCCCATAAATTGTTGGAGGACTCGCGGTCCCTTCGGATTAAATTCCCACAGGCGAAGAGGGTGACGTTTGCAGGGCAGCGTGCGGAGAATCAGCATAACTTGCGCCACCACGGTCAAGTTAATATCTCTTTCTAGGAGATCTCGAATGCGGTCCTGTAGAAGGGGCACGTCTTTGGACGGTCCCTAGATAAGCCCTTCATTGACCCATGACGCTCGCCGTGGTGGGGGACCCGAGCGAAAAGCAGGCGGCGCCACCCATGTGGTGCCCCTGGGGGCTGCGATGTAAAACCAGTCCCGTTGCCATAAGCCAAACTCTTCTTGGAAAGTGCCCTCGGGCCATGGAGCACCGGCTATCTTGCTTATGATGGCTCCTCCGCACTCTGCGTGCTGCCCCTCGACCATCTTCGGCTCCACCTTGAAGGTTCTAAGCCACAATCCAAAGTGAGGGGCAATATGGAGGAAGGCTTCACACACAACAATGAATGATGAAATTTGGAGGATGGACTCCGGAGCTAGGTCGTGGAATTCCAGCCCGTAATAGAACATCAGCCCCCTCAAGAAGGGATCAATCGGGAAGCCTAGCCCCTGAAGGAAGTGAGATGCGAACACCACGCTCTCACCGGGCTGGGGAGAAGGAATGGCCTGCCCTTGAGCAGGCAGCCTATGCGAGATTTTGCCGGTTAGATACCTGGCATCTCTCAGCTTTCTCACGTGCTCTTCCGTAACAGAGGAAGGCACCCACCGGCCTTGAAGGTCGGAACCGGACATCGTCGAAAGTCCGAAGCGCCTAAAACTAGAAGCTTTGAGTGTTGGAACTCGAGGCGAGAGGCGGATTCGATTGGATTGAAAGAAAAGGGAGTCGAGCCTTGGTCTCTTTATAAAGGAGTTGAATGCCAAGAGCCCTCCCCTAACCGTTTGGGGCTCGCTTTCAATTAGAGAGTCATACCAAAAGGCACGGTTGGGTTACCCACGCCTGTATTGATGAGAATCCCGGAATAAGGGGACACAATCTCTGCTTCGACAAGACGTGCCAAGGAAACCGCCTCGCTAAACGCGCTGAGGTGGAACATTAAAACAATTCGAATAAAGGCTGGACTGTGGCGTGATGTCATGTTGCGGAATACGTCAGCAGATTAGATTTGTGTGGAAATTATTCTCTCTACGGTGGTATGTGGAACTTATTTTTGCAGAGCCGGACACTATCCTTGTGTTCAAACATCTTCTATGAAGTATTCGGAGGAGGAACCCGCCTTGCAATGCCGAAGACAATTTGCGCGCCGGACTCATCGTCATTGAAGCCTGGTTCAGGGGCTACTGAGGGAGTCCTGGATTAGGGGGTGTCCGGATGGCCGTACTATGACCTTTGGCTGGACTCCCGGACTATGAAGATACAAGATTGAAGACTTCGTCCCGTGTCCGGATAGGGACTTTCCTTGGCATGGAAGGCAAGCTTGGCGATACGATATGAAGATCTCCTCCCATTGTAACCGACTTTGTGTAACCCTAGCCCTCTCCGGTGTATATATAAACCGGAGAGTTTTAATACTTAGGACGAACAACAATCATACCATAGGCTAGCTTCTAGGGTTTAGCCTCTCTGATCTGGTGGTAGATCAACTCTTGTAATACCCATATCATCAATATCAATCAAGCAGGAGTAGGGTTTTACCTCCACCGAGAGGGCCCGAACCTGGGTAAAAATACCGTGTCCCTTTTCTCCTGTTACCATCCGCCTAGACGCACAGTTCGGGACCCCCTACCCGAGATCCGCCGATTTTGACACCGACACCGGCCCTAGGAGGGGAGCGCCAAGGGAGTAGGATTCCTACTCCTAGTAGGAGTAGGTTTCCTTTTTTCCTAGTCCAACTAGGAGAAGGGGGGAAAGGAGGGGAGTGGAGAAGGAAGGGAGAGGGGGGCCGCGCCCCAAACCCCTTGTCCAATTTGGACTGGGCTTGGGAGGGGCGCGCGCCACCTCCTGTCTCCTTCCCACTAAGGCCCATTAAGGCCCAATACTCTTCCTCGTATTCCCGTAACTCCCCGGTACTCCGAAAAATACCCAAATCAATCGGAACCTTTCTGATGTCTGAATATAGTAATCCAATATATCAATTTTTATGTCTCGACCATTTCGAGACTCCTCGTCATGTCCCTGATCTCATCCGGGACTCCGAACTCCTTCGGTACAACAAAACTCATAAACTCATAATAAAACTGTCATCGAAACCTTAAGCGTGCGGACCCTATGGGTTCGAGAACTATGTAGACATGACCGAGACACATTTCCGGTCAATAACCAATAGCGGAACCTGGATGCTCATATTGGCTCCTACATATTCTATGAAGATCTTTATCGGTCAAACCGCATAACAACATACGTTGTTCCTTTTGTCATCGGTATGTTACTTGCCCGAGATTCGATCGTTGGTATCGCAATACCTAGTTCAATCTCATTATGGGCAAGTCTCTTTACTCGTTACGTAATGCATCATTCCGTAACTAACTCATTAGTTACATTGCTTGCAAGGCTTATAGTGATGTGCATTACCAAGAGGGCCCAGAGATACCTCTCCGACAATCGGAGTGATAAATCCTAATCTCGAAATATGCCAACTCAACATGTACCTTCGAAGACACCTGTAGAGCTCCTTTATAATCACCCAGTTACGTTGTGACGTTTGGTAGCACACAAAGTGTTCCTCCGGTAAACGGGAGTTGCATAATCTCATAGTCATAGGAACATGCATAAGTCATGAAGAAAGCAATAGCAACATACTAAATGATCAAGTGCTAAGCTAATGGAATGGGTCAAGTCAATCACATCATTCTCCTAATGATGTGATCCCGTTAATCAAATGACAACTCATGTCTATGGCTAGGAAACTTAACCATCTTTGATTCACGAGCTAGTCAAGTAGAGGCATACTAGTGACACTATGTGAGGGAGTCCTGGACTAGGGGGTGTCCGGATAGCCGAACTATCAGCATCGGCCGGACTCCAAGACTATGAAGATACAAGATTGAAGACTTCGTCCCGTGTCCGGATGGGACTTTCCTTGGCGTGGAAGGCAAGCTTGGCGATACGGATATGTAGATCTCCTACCATTGTAACCGGCTCTGTGTAACCCTAGCCCTCTCTGGTGTCTATATAAACCGGATGGTTTTAGTCCGTAGGACCCAACAACAACAATAACAATAATCATACCATAGGCTAGCTTCTAGGGTTTAGCCCCCTTGATCTCGTGGTAGATCTACTCTTGTAATACCCACATCATCAATATCAATCAAGCAGGACGTAGGGTTTTACCTCCATCAAGAGGGTCCGAACCTAGGTAAAACATCGTGTCCCTTGTCTCCTGTTACCATCCGCCTAGACGCACAGTTCGGGACCCCCTACCCGAGATCCGCCGGTTTTGACACCGACATTGGTGCTTTCATTGAGAGTTCCTCTGTGTCGTCACCGATAGGCTCGATGGCTCCTTCGATCATCAACAACGACGCGGTCCAGGGTGAGACTTTCCTCCCCGGACATGTCTTCATATTCGGCAGCTTTGCACTGCGGGCCAATTCGTTTGGCCATCTGGAGTAGATCGAAAGCTACGCCCCTGGCCGTCAGGTCAGATTTGGAAGTCTTAACTTCACGGCTGACATCCGCGGAGACTTGATCTTCAATGGATTCAAGCCACAGCCGAGCACACCGCACTGTCACGATGGGCATGATTTAGCTCTGCTGCCGGACAGTGCCCTAGAGGCCGCACACGAGTCCGCTCCGACCCTCGATTCGGAGCCGGCTGTGCAGATCGAGGACGGGTGGTTAGACACCGCCTCGAGGGCTCCAACCTCTACGGCGATAGAGCCGAATACTGACTTTGTCCCTTCTGAAGCTCGTGACTCCAAGGTGCCGGACTCCTTGCCGGACTCCGAACCTCCCTCACCCCCTCCAATCGAATCCGATTGGGCGCTGATTATGGAGTTCACCGCTGCAGACATCTTTCAACACTCACCTTTCGGCGACATCCTAAGTTTGCTAAAGTATCTCTCGTTATCAGGAGAGCCCTGGCCGGACTGCGGTCAGGACGGTTGGGATGCGGACGACGAAGAAATTCAAGACCCACCCACCATCCACTTAGTAGCCACTGTCGACGATCTAACCGACATGCTAGACTTCGACTCCGAAGACATCGATGGTATGGACGACGATGCCGGAGACGACCAAGAACCAGCGCCTACTAGGCACTGGAAAGCCACCTCGTCATACGACATATACATGGTGGATATCCCAAAGGATGGGAATGGCGAAGGAACAGCGGAGGAAGACCCCTCCAAGAAACAGCCCAAGCGCCGGCGTCAGTGGCGCCGCTCTAAATCCCGCCATAGCAAGAATGGCGATTCTGGCACCGGAGATAATAATACCCTAGACAGTGCCGAAGACAACCCCCTCCAGCAAGATTCAGGCAGGAGGACGGAGATGCCAGCCCTCATGAGAGAGCGGCAGACGAAGAGGTAGAGGATGATAATTACATGCCTCCCTTCGGAGACGAGGCAAGCCTCGACGACGACGAATTTGTCGTGCCTGAGGATCCCGTCGAACAAGAGCGTTTTAAACGCAGGCTTATGGCCACGACAAACAGCCTCAAGAAAAAGCAGCAACAGCTTACAGCTGATCAGGATCTGCTAGCCGACAGATGGACTGAAGTCCTTGCGGCCGAAGAGCATGAGCTCGAAAGCCCCTCCAAAAGCTACCCCAAACGCAAGTTGCTCCCCCGATTAGAGGAGGAGGCATATAAACCTGCATCACCAGAGCACAATACGGCTGACCGGCCACCTCGTGGCCGCGACAGAGAGGTCTCTAAGCCCTCCACTAGAACCGTACCCCGGCATCGCTCGAAAAGCACAAGGCCACAGGGGAACGCTCCGGACTTGCGAGATATATTGGAGGATAAGGCAAGACAATCAAGATCGATCTACGGATCGCGTGGGCGCCCCATGATACGTGACGACAACCGTCGTGCCGGACACAGTAAGTCCGGCCGGGCCGAACACAATAGACAAAGCTCGTTGGAGCTCCGTCGCGATATAGCCCAATACAGGGGCGCCGCACACCCACTATGCTTCACAGATGAAGTAATGGATCATCAAATGCCCGAAGGGTTTAAACCCATGAATATTGAATCCTATGATGGCACAACAGACCCCGCGGTTTGGATCGAAGACTATCTCCTTCATATCCACATGGCCCGCAGTGACGATCTTCACGCCATCAAATACCTCCCACTCAAGCTTAAAGGACCAGCCCAGCATTGTCTTAACAGCTTGCCAGCAGAATCAATTGGGTGTTGGGAGGACCTGGAAGCCGCATTCCTGGATAACTTCCAGGGCACGTATGTGCGACCACCAGACGCTGACGACCTAAGCCACATAATTTAGCAGCCAGACGAATCAGCCAGACAATTCTGGACATGGTTCTTAAATAAGAAAAATCAAATCGTCGACTGTCCGGATGCGGAGGCCCTCGCGGCCTTCAAACATAACATCCGCGACGAGTGGCTTGCCCGGCACCTGGGACAGGAAAAGCCGAAATCCATGGCAGCCCTCACATCCCTCATGACCCGCTTCTGCGCGGGAGAGGACAGCTGGCTAGCCTGCAGCAACAACCTCAGCAAAAAATCTGGCAGTCCGGATAAAAAGGACCGCAATGGCAGGTCGCGTCGCAACAAGAACAAACGCCGCATTAACGGCAACAATAATGAGGATACGGCAGTCACTGCCGGATTTAGAGGCTCCAAACCCGGTCAGCGGAAAAAAGCCATTCAAAAGAACAACTACGGGTCCGTCCAATTTGGACCAAATACTCGATCGCTCGTGCCAGATACATGGCACCCTCGAAAAGCTAGCCAACCACACCAACATGGACTGTTGGGTATTCAAGCAGGCAGGCAAGCTAATTGCCGAAAATAATGGCAAGGGGCTGCATAGCGATGAAGAAGAAGAGACCCGACCGCCGAACAATAGAGGACAGAAGGGTTTCCCCCCACAAGTGCGGACGGTGAATATGATATACGCAACCCACAGACCCAAGAGGGAGCGGAAGCGTGCACTCAGGGACGTATACACGATGGAGCCAGTCGCCCCGAAGTTCAACCCATGGTCCTCCTGCCCGATCACTTTTGATCGAAGGGACCACCCCACCAGCATCCGCCACGACGGATTCACCGCATTGGTTTTAGACCCAATCGTCGATGGATTTCACCTCACCAGAGTCCTGATGGATGGCGGCAGCAGCCTGAACCTGCTTTATCAGGACACAGTGCGCAAGATGGGCATAGACCCCTCAAGGATTAAACCCACAAAGATGACCTTCAAATGCGTCATACCAGGTGTAGAGGCCAATTGTACGGGCTCAGTCACACTGGAAGTGGTCTTCGGATCCCCGGATAACTTCCGAAGCGAGGAGTTAATCTTCGACATAGTTCCGTTCTGCAGCGGCTATCATGCTCTGCTCGAACGGACCGCGTTTGCAAAGTTCAACGCGGTGCCACACTACGCATACCTGAAGCTCAAGATGCCAGGCCCTCGAGGAGTCATCACGGTCAACGGAAACACCGAACGCTCCCTCTGAATGGAGGAACATACAGCGGCTCTCACGGCAGAAGTACAATGCAGCCTCTTAAGGCAATCCTCGAGTCCGGCCGTTAAGCGACTGGACACGGCTAAACGCGCCCGGAGTAACCTACAACAAGACCACCTGGCACGTTCTGAGCACGCGTAGCAATGCGGCCCCAACCCCAGCCCTCGCAAGATCGCAAGACTGGTCCTTCGTGTACATCATTACACTCTGGAGATACCATGGGCATAGGGGAAGGGGCACGACCACGACAGGCCCAGAATGCGGCTCAACCACATCAGGGGCTCCCAAATGTGTCATTCCTTTTTTTTATTTTTCTTTCTTACCCACAGGACTCCGTTCACCAGAGGCCCTGTCCAGCATTAGACCGGCCGAACTCACGATGCAACAGCCAGGGAAGGTGAAAGGCTACGACGAATATCCAGGTGGTCTCAATTACGAGCACTAAATCTATTGTACACACCATTCCGCAGCCTACCCCTGGAGGGGGACATGTTTAATAGTCCCATCCCTTACTTATCACACTACTTGTATCGTTCTGCATTCATGGCAGTATTTCTTGAATAAACAATGCAGCACCTTTTTGCTTCTAATCACATTCCTTTTTTATACATATGTTCATTTATGACATGTCGCATCCGTACACTTTGGTACGGCTAAATACACCAGGGGCTTAAGTTCCCCACATTATGATGTGATAAGTCCGAACACTTTCACAAGTGCGGCACCCCGAACTTATAGCATTGTATGCATCGGCTTCGAATCATGTCTTGGGTCAATAGTTGGGTTTGCCCGGCTCCCATGTTTTGGTACCTTATGTTCCGTTCTATCGGCTAAGGTAGCACTGGGAGAACCACTGCGATTGCGCCCCGGTTGAGCTGGGCGAGCGCCTCAGTGGAGAAAGCTAAAACTGACCATCATGATGAGGCGAGAGCCGGTCGCTGTTCGAGAGGTTTTTTCAAGTCCCTAAAGACTTATGCCGCTTAGAGCAAGGAACCGGCTTTGTCCGGCCCAGGCGTGGATAGCGCCCCAAATTCGCCTTCCGAAAACTAGGGGCTTCGCCGAAATTTAAAATTATAGAATTCTATGGCTAAGTGAGAGTGTTCAAGCATTATAAGTCCGGTTGCCTAGTTCGTTGTGTTGAGCGCCTCCCTAGATGGACCCAAATATGGGAACAAGAGTGCTCAAATTTATCGCGAACACCCCAGCACTCGTGGCATGGGGGCTGAAGCCGACGACTTGCCATCTCTCAGATTTGATAAACAGCGGCACAGAAGGTAATATTTTAAATCAACAAGCGTTGCTTAGCGCATATGAACAAAGTTGTCTGCGCACAGGATAACAAAATGCGAGTCTACTCAAATATTACATTATTGGAGCTCTCACCCGCAATAGTGCGGGCACCCTTCAGGACACTCTTGTAATACATCTCGGGCGTGCGATACTCCTTGCCCGACGGTGGCGCGTCCATCACAAGCTTCTCTGCATCCATCTTGCTCCAGTGCACCTTAGCACGGGCAAGGGCCCGGCAGGCACCTTCAATACAGGCGGATCGCTTGATGACCTCAACCCATGGACAAGCATCCACCAGCCGCCGCACCAGGCCAAAGTAGCTCCCAGGCATGGCCTCATTGGGCCACAACCGAACTATGAGGCCCTTCATGGCCTGTTCGGCCACCTTGTGGAGCTTGACCAGCTGCTTCAGCTGGTCGCTAAGGGGCACCGGATGTCCGGCCTCAGCATACTGAGACCAGAAGACCTTCTCCGTCGAGCTCCCCTCCTCGGCCCTATAGAAAGCGGCAGCATCGGACACGCTGCGGGGCAGATCTGCGAACGCTCCTGGAGAGCTCCGAATTCGGGTAAGTAACAGGTAATTCACATTCACATGCTTGCTTTGCATGAAAAATGTCTTACCCGCCGCTATTTTCTTCAACGCCTCGATCTCCTGAAGGGCCTTGTGGGCTTCGGCCTTAGCGGCTTTGGCGCTCTCAAGAGCCGATGCAAGCTCGGACTCTCGAGTCTTCGAGTCGCGCTCCAAACTCTTATGCTTTTCCATGAGAGCCTGGAGCTCTTGCTGTACTCCGCCACCCGCGCCTCCTGCTTCTCTCGCCCAGCATGCTCCACGACCGCATTACGTTCGGCCGCGGACACCGCCTCCTTCAAGGTCGCCACCTCGTTCGTGGCCCCTGAAGTACCCACGTTATCCTTGTCATTTATGTTGCAACCAAATCCTTTTCTGTAAGGTACAACTTTAATAAGGTGTTACTCACCTTCCTTGTCCTCGAGCTGCTTCTTGCCACGGCCGAGCTCGTTCTCGGACCGCTTGAGGCTTTGCTTCAAAGCATTGACCTCCACAGTCAGTGCGGCAGAGGTCAGCAGCGCAGCCTGCAATCCCATATTGACATATTTATTAAGACTCCTGCGTATATCTTTTTAGATCCTCAGTCCGGCTTTTCTTTCCGAACACCGAACCGAGCATCAGGGGCTACTGTCTATGCGCTACTATTTTACATATATTAATATTCTTACCTCAAAGCCTGATGGAAGGCTGCTGCAGGCTTCAGTCAGCCCGCTTTTGGCGAGCTGGACCTTCTGAATCACCGCACTCATGACAGTGCGGTGTTCCTCCTCGATGGAAGCACCGTTGAGCGCCTCCAGCAAGTTATCCGGCGCCTCCGGTTGGACGGAGGCCGCCGACACCACGGTCTTGCCCTTCTTGTGAAGGGGCCGCCCGCCGGACTCCGGAACCACTGCAGGTTCCGGTGTGGAGTCCGGCACGAAGTCCGGGAGGTCGCCCTGTGGCACCTCCGGGTCCTCCTCCTCCGGGTGGGTCCCTCTCTAGGATCCCACCTCGGCGTCGTCAGCGTCACGGGGGGACGAGGCGGTTGGAAGTGAAGTACTATTCACATCCGACGTGCCCAAGGACCCGCTCAATGAAGCGGGAAGATCGTCCTTGGGCGGACTGCAGGGTTGTATGCGGCGTTAGAAAGACACCATGTGGCAAAAAGAAAAATCATGAAGTCATTTGGGAGTCCGGATACTTACGATCTCGCTAGGGGCTTGGCCCTTGGAGGCCAATCCTCGTCGTCGTCATCGGCGTTGGGGAACAGTCCGGGGGAAGAGTTCGTCCCTTCTTGGACCCTTCGGCCTCCCTCGTTGGGGAGGCCCTCCTTTTCTTCCCTCCCCCCGCTGGGGGAGAGGCCTTTTTCTTCTCCTCCTCGTCCTCGGGGGAGGAGTCCGCCCCGGAGTCATCGGGCACCTGAAAACGGGAACTCTTTCGAGTGCCCGTTGCCTCCTTCTTGGCCTTCTTCTCCGGCACCACATGGGGTGCCGCAACCAGAGGGAGTTTAGATCCCACATAGAGTCAAACTATGAAAAACAAGTGTCCCATAAAGGGTAGAATCACTTACCTCGCTAGCTTGGCGCAGCGAGCTGAATCCGCGATCTTCGGTAGCGGATGCTGGAGCCTCAGCGCCCTTAAACAACACCTTCCAGGCATCTTCGTACCTAGTGTCGAAGAGCCCGCTCAAGGTTCGGTGCTGAGCCGGATCGAACTCCCACAATTTGAAGGCCCATTGTTGGCACGGGAGAATCCAGCGGATGAGCATGACCTGGACTACGTTGACAAGCTTTAGCTTCTTGTTCACCAGCTTTTGGATGCAGGCTTGTAGTCCGGTCAGCTCCTCCGAATCGCCCCAAGTCAGGCCACTCTCTTTCCAAGAGGTGAGCCGTGTGGGGATGCCAGATCAGAATTCGGGGGCCGCTGCCCATTTAGGGTCACGCAGCTCGGTGATGTAGAACCACCCCGATTGCCACCCCTTGATGGTTTCCACGAAGGCGCCCTCGAGCCAAGTAACATTGGGTATCTTGCCCACTATGGCGCCTCCGCACTCCGCTTGACTGCCCTTCACAACCTTCGGCTTGACATTGAAGGTCTCTAGCCACAAGCCGAAGTGGGGCTGGATGCAGAGGAAAGCCTCGCACACGACGATACACGCCGAGATGTTGAGGATGAAATTCGGGTCCAGATCATGGAAATCCAGGCCGTAGTAGAACATGAGCCCCCGGACAAAGGGGTGAAGTGGGAAGCCCAGTCCACGGAGGAAATGGGGAAGGAATAAAACCCTCTCATGGGGCCTGGGGGTGGGGATGGGCTGCCCCTCGTCGGGGAGCCGGTGCGCGATGTCGCTGGACAGATATCCGGCACTGCGCAGCTTCTTGATGTGCCCCTCCGTAACGGAGGAGGCCATCCACTTTCCTCCCGCTCCGGACATAGTTGGAGGAGGTTGAGGTGAGATGTGCGAACTTGGGCGCTGGAGCTCGAGTGCGCGGAGATGGATAAGCAAAGGAGGAAGAAGGCGTAGGTAAAAAGGTGGATCCTTATCCCTTTATATATGGGCGGACGAAGCTATGCGTCCCCACCGGCCTGATAAAACTCGCTTTTCTCCCAAGCGCCGCAATCAATGGCACGGTTGGGTTACCCACGTCCGTATTGATGGGAATCCCGGAATAAGGGGAACACGATCTCTGCTTCGACAAGACGTGCCAAGGAAACCGCTTCGCTAAACGCGCTGAGGTGGTATAATAAACGATTCAAGTAAAGGCTTGGTTGTGGTGTAACGTCACGCCACGAAATACGTCAGCAGATTGAACTTGTGTTAATATTATTCTCTCTACGGTGGAATGTGGAATTTATTTTGCAGAGCCGGACACTATCCTGGTGTTCACAATCTTCTATAAATTATTCGGAGGAAGAACCCGCCTTGCAATGCCGAAGACAATATGCGTGCCGGACTCGTCGTCATTGAAGCCTGGTTCAGGGGCTACCGAGGGAGTCCTGGACTAGGGGGTGTCTGGATAGCCAAACTATCATCATCGGCCGGACTCCAAGACTATGAAGATACAAGATTGAAGACTTCGTCCCATGTCCGGATGGGACTTTCCTTGGCGTGGAAGGCAAGCTTGGCGATACGGATATGTAGATCTCCTACCATTGTAACCGACTCTGTGTAACCCTAGCCCTCTTCGGTGTCTATATAAACCGGATGGTTTTAGTCCGTAGGACCCAACAACAACAATACCAACAATCATACCATAGGCTAGCTTCTAGGGTTTAGCCCCCTTGATCTCGTGGTAGATCTACTATTGTAATACCCACATCATCAATATCAATCAAGCAGGACGTAGGGTTTTACCTCCATCAAGAGGGCCCGAACCTGGGTAAAACATCGTGTCCCTTGTCTCCTGTTACCATCCGCCTAGACGCACAGTTCGGGACCCCCTACCCGAGATCCGCCGGTTTTGACACCGACACTATGTTTGTCTATGTATTCACACATGTATTTTGTTTCCGGTTAATACAATTCTAGCATGAATAATAAACATTTATCATGAAATAGGGAAATAAATAATAACTTTATTATTGCCTCTAGGGCATATTTCCTTCAGTGCAGGCCGCGTAGGAAGGCGCCAAGATGGATCTCATGGAGTCGTCAAAACCCAGGCCGGAGGTACTACGCCTGCGTGGATGCCATGGTAAGTTTCATTCTTGTTCTACTTTTCTGTTCATTAGATCTTCTCCCCTCTCAAACCCTGATTTCTGTTGGTACATCAAGGTGGTTGTGGCTACGTTGAATGACATGATGATCCTCTGCCGAAGTTTTTGAGTGATTTGATTGGAGATTTGCGAGATGAAGTGCGTAGGCTGAGAGGTGAATCAAGTGTTGCTGTGTTTGAAGAATACAGTGCAGTTGTTGCTCTGCCTGAAGCTCAAAGAGGAAGAGAGGTGCTAGATTTGGAAGACTAGCTCAAGGAGAAAAATGCAGAGCTAGATGCACTGAAGGGGAAATATCAGAATGCTGTCTTCCTTTTTCTTGTCTTTGTGGTAGGTTTAGTCACAGCCAAGATGCTGCTGCAGTAAGTAAGTGTCAGGTTGATCTTTTCAAGTTAGTGTCAGGTGTTGCAAGTTAGTGCCAGGTTTCATCCTACTATTGTTGATCCTAGTAATGTGTCAGGTGTCTTTGTAATAAAAAATTGGTATGTTCATCCTAGTAATGAAGTGCAAATGTTCACAAGTGCCAAATGTTGAACACCTCAGAGATGCCAAATGCCAAATGAGCATTGAGTTGAGTTGTTCAGAAGTGCCAAATGACCAAATATTGCCAAATGAGCAAATATACATTGAGTTGAGTTGTTCACAAGTGCCAAATGACCAAATGAACATGACAAAAAGCATTGAGTTGCTCACAAGTGCCAAATGACCAAATATTGCAGATATTGCAGGCATAATATGTTCACAGGAGCATTATAAGTTCAGAAATGACCTAAGCACACAAACTTAGTGCTCCATTACAACATACATCAGTTTTATAGCACAAATAACTTAGTTTTCCAGCACAAATAACTTAGTTTTCTAACACTCAACTCTGGTACTCCATTAGAACTCAATTCTGGTACTCCATCATACCAAAGTAGCAACAATTCTCTCACTCAGGTGTTACCACTAGCAGTGAAGAATGACATCAAACGAGTATATTTCCCTGGGGCACTGGAAGAAGGAGCACAAGAAGATGAAGCTCCTGCAGAAAATCTTGGGGCAATGAAAGGCCTTGCAAATGTTGCACTTGCACTAGCTGAACCTCTAGCACTTGCACTTGTAGTTCTTGCAGAAGTAGTTCTTGCAGAAGAAGACCTTGCAGAAGCAGACCTTGCTGGTGGCTGCTGTGATCCTGATGGAGTACCTTCAGTCCTTGATCTTGCAGCTTGACTACCTTCATTCCTTGATCTTGCAGGTGCCTTGCAAACATAAAAGAAACATGCTAGTTAGTCACAAAGGTTTATAACAAAAAACTAAGAAGGAAAGAAGACTAATTAACAAAGTCATTCACAAGGGTTTACCACATGCTTGTTTTTCCTCATAGCCAACTCTTGTCTCAACTCTTTCTTGCAGTTGGTGTACCTATGGCCTTGGAGGCCACAGTTGCTGCATGTTATAGTGGCCATTCTTGAACTGTCCTTTGGTTTAGGCACCTCAAATTTTCCCTTTATTCTCTTCTCTTTCCTTCTCCCCTTCTTCACATGAAATTGGGGTGGCTCTATGTCTGGTCCACTTGTCCTTGTCCAATCATGTTCACCAGGAACCGGATATATCATTGGTTCATATGCAGCAAGGTAAAAAGGTTTTTTGAAGAAATTGCAAACATAGTCCTCTGGAAATCTTTTTGCCTTGTTAATTGCTGATATGGCATGGTTGCATGGTACTCTAGACAGGTCCCACTTTCTGCACCCACATGTATAAACTTCCAAGTTTACAACATGTGTTTGCTGGCCACTGGTCACTTGCCAAAGATTTACACTAGCTTGGATAGGTTTGCAGAATCTGGCCCTTTCCCTTTCCTCCTCAAGCTTCTCAGCATAATGTGGTGTGATCTCCCACAGAGATTCCCTTCCTTTCTCTCTATTCCTATGCCACCTCACCATCTGCTTGTCCTTAATACCATCAATCATGGTCCTAATAGTTTTTCCCTAAAATCTAGGATGTACTTGTTGAACACCTCAGAGAGGTTGTTAACAACCAAGTCTGTCTTGCAGTTAGTGTCAAAAGCATGCCTAGCCCATGTGTGCTTAGGTATTTCACTAAGCCACTTCCAAGCTTCCACACTCTCATTTTTCAAGTCATTCATGGCAATGTTAAACTTGTGCTAGTTATAGGCATAGCTGGCATTATCCATGCATTTCTTAAGATCTTCCCCCCTAAACCCAGCGTTCTAGAAATTTGCATAGAGGTGTCTAAGGCAAAATCTTTGATGACAATTTGGAAAAACTTGGTTTACTGCATTTAGTAGCCCCTGTTCACATAGCATGCTAGACTTAGCTGATGTACTAGTAAAACAAAGAACATAACATGCTAATGAAGAAGAACTATAAAGCAAGATAGTAACAGAAAGATGCATGCATACCTTCTGTCTATCAGACATGATAGTATAAGGCCCAAATTTGCCAACTTCTCCTCCTAGACATATCTTCAGTTGGTGTAGAAACCAACACCAGTTAGCTGTGTCCTCTTGTCCAACAACGGCAAATGCAAGTGGGAAAATATTATTATTCCCATCTCTTCCAGTGGCAGCTAGGATTTGAGCACCAGTGGTGAGCTTAATAAAGCATCCATCAACACCTGTTGTTGCAACCAAATAACAATTTAAACTTCTACAAAGCATTACTAAACTTTATATTTAAGTATGAAGAACTGTAAAGCACCACTACATCCATTGACAAAGAACTATAAAGCATTACTAACCAACGAATGGTCTGCATCCACTAAGAAATCCCTCCCTTGCTCCATTTATGTAGAAGAACATAGCATGAAACCTTGGTCCTGAATGTGGTATTTTTGTAGTTGGTCTTGGAGTAACTGTTGCAACTACAACTCTACTACCAGGGTTTGTATCCATGATGGTCTGAGCATAATCCCTAAGCCTGGGATACTGCTTGTGCTCTCCTAGCACAGCTTCCACAACAAGATTTTTGGCCCTATAGGCCATGTGCCTTGGCACATCAACACCATACTTCTCACTGCAGTTGTCAATCAGAGTGTGTATGCTGGTGGTTGGATCAGACCTGAACAAGGACTCATAGGTCTTTGCAAGCCACTTGGCACTTATCCTAGATGTCTCAGTGTTGCTAGGGCAAGTGTGCTCCATCCTTATTTTCTTGATAGAAAAAGTTTTCTCCCCTTTGATAACTGCAGCAACTATGCAAAACTGGCAGTGCTCTTGCTTACAACAGGCAATGATCCTTTGGTCTGAATTTCTGTGATACCTAAAGTCTCTGGCCTGTGTGATGTGCAAGCTCAACAAAGCATCTCTGAATTGCTGTTGATTCTTGAAGCACATGTACAGACATAACTACTGATGTGGTTGCTCAAGTTTGTCATTGTACCAGATCCTTGGCTTCCTTTTCTTGGCCCTACTCTTCCTCCCTTTGGGCAGAACAAATGACAGTGGCTCATGTCCATCATCTTCATCCTCAAATAGAAACCCATCATCTTCTTCATCTGATGAAGGAATGAAATCAGGTTGCACCTCCTCCAACACACTTGAGTGTGTCCTAGTAGTAGGGCCTCTCCTAACTGCCATCTTCTTCCTCTTTTTTGCAGGTTTTTGCATTGGTGCTTCTTCTGTTGCGACAACTTTGACCTCATCCTCCTTCCCCTGTTCCTCCTCCTCCTCGTCCATCTCAAATAAGTCCTCAACCTCAGTGTCACCCTCATAATGTAATTGTTCCTCTTCTGAATCCTCATTTGAATCTTCATCTGAATCTTCATCTTCAACTTCTTGATCTGCTAGTTTATTCCCCTCAATTATCTCCGTGTCTTCAATTATCCTGTACTTCTCCATGCAGAAAGGATTGGTGTCACTGTCATATGCAACAGCCTCAGAGTCATCACTGTTATTATGTCCCTCTTCTACCACTGCATCTTCCTCCATTACAGCTTTCAGCTTGCCCTTACTGAAATTTCTGCTCTCTTGTGTGCACTGACTATGAAAAACAACACCTTGTTGATCAACAGCAAGAACTGCAGGCTCACTGAGATCATACACAACAGGTGGTCTATATAATATAGTTGCTAAATTTTCTTCTCTCCTCTGACAGAAATTGCTATAGTTTGATCTCAGTAAATCTTCTTGTTCTATCTGACATACAAAAGGTGTTGTTGCCCTCACTAGCAAATTCAGAACTAAACTATGCTGATATTCCTTTTTAAGTTGCTGCAGCTTGATGTTTGTGTCAATTAAGTCTAACCCAAGCTCTCTTTCCTCTCCAATGCCTAAATTCTTCAGGTGGTACAGTTCATCAGAGAAGGAATAACCTTGTGTGCACATCAGTGCATATAAGTTCAGAAATGTGACATCTGAACTGCATATCTTCCTATTCAGATTGTGTTGTGCATCAAAATGAATCCGAACATCCCAAACAGCATCATCCAAACTACAATTAACAGCACAAATTACAACATCATCTAAACTGTCATAAGAAACACTAACCCTAGCCCCCTGTTTTGGATATAGAAAGAAGCAGAGATGGAGAAGGACTTATAGCACGCTTCCAGCAGCTCCACTGGTCCACTAATGGCTGCTGCTAGGGTGGGCCACCCATATCTCTGCCAGCTTCACCCTCTCCTCCATGGACAGCGCGGGCTCCTCCTCCAGACCCTCGTCGTCTGTGCTGGAGTAGTACGAACTGGAGCCGTCGACGTCGTCCAGACCTAAGTGGTCATCGGGGCCAAGGCTAGGAAGGTCCCCGTACCCGCCCGCGCCGTCGGGAGTCGCCGTCGCCATCGCCAGAGAGGGAGTGGAGAGGGAGAGGACTGACCGAGCGGGTGCGAGCGGGTAAGCCACGGTGGCACCTGACCAGTGGGCCTTTAGGTCAGATACGTGGTCAATACACACTTATACGGCTGTCAGACCGTTATGCAACACTTAGGCTTAAAGTTGGTACTGCATGGCAAAAAAAAACTAGTGGTACTGACTCGTTACAACGTGCCGAAGTGTGGTAGTTCCTTGCAATTAACTCGCTACCGGGCATGGCCATGGCGGCGGAACTAGACGAGAACGATTTTATCAGCCTCCTCGCCGATGAGATCTTAGGCACCATCATCTCCCTCCTGCCCACGGACGACGGCGCGCGCACCACCGCCCTCTCCCGTCGCTGGCGCCACCTCTGGCGCTCCTCCCTGCTCAACCTCGACGACTACGACATCAGCGGCGATAAGCGCTGTGATTACCTCCTCCCCTGCCCCTCATACCAGCGTGGCCTCAACGTCAACTGCCTCTCCAAGAATAAGCCCCAGCTTATCGCCGTCATCTCCAAGATCCTGTCCAGGCACTAGGGTTCCATCCGCCGCCTCTCCCTCCGCCACTACAACGACATCCATGACACGCTCGGCGGCTGGCTCACGTCCCCCGCCCTCAGCAACCTCGAGGAGATCGAGATCATCAGCTACAGCTATAGAGGCCAAGATCCGCTGCCGCTGCCCGTGATCCCCTTCGCGCCGACCGTCCGGGCCGCCACCTTCGTCTTCTGCCGCTTCCCTGAGCAGGCGCCCCACGCGCTCATCTTTAGGCAACTGAAAAGACCCGCCCTCCATGACGTGACCATCCCCAATGACGACCTCCAAGGCGTGCTCTCTAACTGCCCTGTGCTCGAGAGCCTTCTGATTGACACTGATGTTCGCCGTACACCTGACATTGTCCGGGTGCTGATCAACTCACCGTCTCTCAGGATCAACGAGAATGGCTACACAGTTCAAGTAGTCATCGAGAATGCCCCTCGGCTGGAAAGACTCATCACATCTCGGGACTTTCATAGTTCCTATTACACTTATTACACCCCGATGTTCTTCTGGGTACCCCACGCACGGAAATTGGACATCTTGGACTCATTCAGAAAATTCAGGAAAGTGGTTCGGGAAAGCTTCAAAACAACTATGCGCGACGTGAGGGTTTTGGTTCTCAAGGCTTGTGAACCTGATCTCGATGATGTTACCGACTTGCTGAGATGCTTCCCATACCCGACGAAACTGTACATCACGTCTTCTCTGCGGAAGTGTGGCAAAAATTATGGACATGGTTATAACCCGCAAGATCCTATCACATGCCTTGAGCTCCATCTCACAGAGGTGGTGCTGAAGCGCTACCAGGGCAAGTAGCCGGATGTGGATTTGGCCAAGTTCTTTGCGGTGAATGCTAAAGTGCTCGAGTCAATGAAGTTTGGGGTCCACGACAGTTGCAACAATAAATGGATAGCTAATCAGCACCAACTCCTATGTCTGGATAGTAGGGCTTCTCGAGATGCTCAAATTGATTTTAGATCTGATCTTACTTGTGATGATTTTGTTTGCTATGATGTTCTCTCCGTGCCTGATCCCTTGGGTATCAGAAAGTCTTGTGAATATTGTTCACGAGGCTGACCAGGTTGATGACCTTGTATTAGATTGTCTTGCTCGTCCTATTTTGGTGCAAACATGCCTATCATGTGTAATTTTTTAAATCTTCTATTACTGCAGCTATTGTGTCCTTCCATATCTCTTCATCAAATAAAGAAGCTAATTTTAAGATAATGTTTAATTTTTTGAATCTTCTTTTAGTGCAACTATTGTGTCCTTCTGTTCATCAAATAAAGAAGCTAATTTTAAGGTAATGCAGTTCCATGAGTTTGCCACTTTGATACCAGGGCATCCCCAATACTCATAAAGTGTCTTGCTAATACTCCGTGTGTTCCATGTCAGTCTCCCTGATATTATAGCGCATCTGTTAGGAGCTAGGGTTTCGCCGGTTCTAGGACGGAGATTGTAGGGGAAATATGGAGGAAGACGAGGTCGAGGGGGTGGCTGGGCGCCGTCCTTGCATGATGGAGAAGAGGCGGCTGCGGCGCAAGAGGTAGCTAGGGTTAGGTCTCCCGGCTCCCTAAGGGAAGCCGAGCAAGTACCGATTGTTTCTTGCTTGATTAGATTGATACATCTCCTCTTCTGGTCTCCTGCCCCTTGTTGATAAGATCGGGATAAAAAACTGCCCTCCTGAGTCATCCCCGCGAGGCGACCGGGAGGCGCCCCCAAATCCCCGCCGGCAGGCTTCCCGTTTCCCGTCCCTTCCCTCGCCGCCGCCACAGGGCGCGACCGGGCGAAGCTCGGCCGATGCCGGCGGCGGCGGGGCCCCCCTTGCCTCCTCATGCAGCAGTTCTTCGCGGGCGAACATGGCTGCTGCGAGGTGTGGTGTGGCGGTGATGGGGCACCACAGCGCGGCGCACGCCGGCGGTTCGAGGCGGCGGCAGATTGGCCGCGCGGTAGGCTGTGGATGGCGGCGCATCAACGACCTCGCTTCCCCGTGGCAGGAGGTCTTGTGATCTGGTGCGTTGCGGCCGCCAAGGACGGCGGCGGCATGACCGGATCGGTTCGCGACGGCGCGGCCGGATCTATGCCCATGCGTGGGCCTTGATCGCTGGTCTGCCGTCGGCACGGTGGTGGGTGCGACTCGTCGGCAGCTGTGCAGATCCACGGGATTCTACCCTTGTCTGGTCCTTGACAGCGTGGGCAACTCCGGGGGGAAACCCTAGATCTCCTTGGGATCAAACGATGGCGGCGCTTTTGCGTCGTAGTCCCTCTTTAGGGCATTGTTTTGGAGTTTGCTCCGGTTGAAGGGACCAGCGACGTCGGCGGTGCACGTCTGGTGGAGCAACTGCCTATGAAAATCGCGCCGACTACGGTCATGGCGGACAACGGCGGCGTCTTGGATGTCGTTCCCTTGTCGAGGCATCGTCATTGCAGTCTGCATCATCAGGCTCGGGATGCTACGGGGGAAACCCTAGATCTGGGTCTTCCGGATCGGACGATGATGGCGTTTTATCGCTTTCCCTCCTGGGGGCATCGTTTTGGAGTAAGTGCTGGCTGGGGGGATGGTGGAGCGGTGCTTCATCTCACACATTGATGGCGGCGGATATCGGCGACATGGCGCTGTGGAGGCTCGGCGTCCGATGCACAGAGATGGACTCGCGCAGGAGGAGGTTGCTGTCCGGCGTCATGGTGACATCGATGGTAGAGTGGCCAGACAAGGTAGAAGCCTCAATATGATCTGAAGACGGACCTGTGGAAGATGGCGGCGACGACACACGAGTGCGTCTGACCGGATTGTGCCCCAGACCCGGTATGTGGCTCGGCTGGGGCTTCCGATTGAGTTTCGGCTTCCGGCTTTTGATGTTAAGCTTAGATGAGTGGTTTGGGTAGTGGCCCAACTAGCACCCCTTCATCATTTTGGATAGGAGTAGTGGCATATGCTGCCAAGATGGTGGATTCAGGCACATTGTTGTAATACTTTGTAAGGTCCTCAAGAATAATCAATAAAGTGGTCGTATGCATCTTCCAGATGCAGAGGCCGAGGGTCATCCTCCTTTTTAAAAAAATACATCTCCTGTCCTTATATAGAGAGGTTTACTTGACTCCTAAGCAAACGACCCTAATAATGATAAGATAATTGGGCTAAGCCTCTAATAACGATAAGATAACTTGGGCCACAGCCCACTGGGCTAAGCCCCTAATATGCCGGTCATAACAGCATCCCAAATGATCGAGTACATAATTGTTCTTAACATCCATGTTGGAGAGAGATACCACATCAGAAAGGATGCTATCATGGAAGAGATTGAGCTAGTTTCATGTGTCCTTTGGTAGTAGGTGCATTGGACCCGACACTAAATTTCACAAATCTGGAAAGGGTATATTAAGTACCTTCTGCTAGCTAACCCTTGTCAACTGAAAGTTGTTGATTATGCACTGTCGGCCTATCACGTGAATATGCAGGCTGCTTTGGCTTTGCAAACAAACATAAACGGACATGGAGTTTGTTGTAAAAGGAGTCTCAATGTCTCATGATGTCTTGATAACAGCTATGGAAAGCAGATGAAGAACAAGTTTGTGAATGTGTGATAATATTTCTTTGGTACTTGCATTCACATGGTTGCCGCCTTCGCATACCCACCATTGGTGGAGAGTGTATCCTGTGCACCAAGAGTTGTTGTGCTACCGGTACACCAAACATCAAAACTTATGTTATGACTTGTAAAAACAATTAAGTATGTTATGACTTGTACCACGTTATGTGTAACATCCCAAATTTTCAATTTGGAATGTTATACATTAGATCATCATTGCATATCATATTTTATTGCATTTTGGCTTGTCCTAGAAATTCTATGCAACTCAAGGACCCACGGAGAGAGTTGGGGATTTCGTTATTTTCACATTTGAGTTTTCTCAAAATTTGAAAAGAGGATCGTTTGATTTTAATTATTTTCTCTTCGAATATTTCTTTTATAAAAATAAAGAGAGGGGATAAAATGACTTTCCCAAAATAAAGAAATATTGGAGATTTAATATTAAAATCAAATAGGATTTTTGTTCGGAGTTTTATCGCTATCTTATTTGAATTAGGAAAAATATGCATTTTTCAAAATTGCATTATAGGCCCAAATAAATGTTCACTTTCTCAGCTATATTTTTAGAGGACGGGAAAAATTTATTGCAGGATTTTTGGAGTCCGTTTAGTATTTCTTTTCTTCGTTTTTCTCTGCAGAATGATTTTTTTTAAATCAACCGACCTAACCGGGCCGTGCCCGAGCCGGACACTAGCCCGGCCGACCTTTATAAGGGGCCGAGGCCACCCGCCAGCCCAGCCGCCCGCCTCGAAACACTAGCCGCCGCCGCCGTCGCCTCGCCGCCGACCCCGCCGTCACCGCCGGACGCCGCCATCGCTGGAGTTGACCACCGCCGCCGCCGTCGTCACGAACGCCGAGGTAGCCGCCTTTTTTTTTAAAAACCGTTCGGTTTTATTTCGAAAACCTAGATGCGTTTTTTTCAGATCGGTTTTTTCGGTTTAGTTATTTAGCGAACGCCCGTTTGTACGTTCCTTTTAACGAACGGTTTTCATCATTTTGCCGCAGACAGTTCGTTTGTTAGCCTGTTCGTCAGTTCTCTTTTTCCAGGGTTTTTTCGTGATATTTTTCGATCGTGATTTCTGCCCTGTTTTTCGTTTTAGTATAACTTTTCCCTCATTTATCAGAATCGGGCGATTCAAGCGCCTAGAATTTCGTCTCGAAGCCCTCTTCTGTTTAACCAACTTAAACAAGTTTTTACTGCTGTAAAATTTGACTTAAGTCCAGATTAGTAAATGAAGCTTGTTTCTTTTGCAGTTTGAGTTTTGTTGCTTCGTTTGATTCGATTCTTTTTGCAAACCGGAGTTCTTAAGTTGAACTTTCTGGTTAGATATCTTATTTGAGTTTTACCCGTGCTTCCAGTTGAGTGCTTATTGTATGCTTGTTTGTTTGCGATAGAGTACCGGAGTGCGAAGCGTGCTACTATGAGTCTCTAGGTTTCACGGATCATCAGCAAGGCAAGTAACACTTTGATCCATACCTCTTTACTACCCAGTTTTATTGCATTAGATCAATCCTCAAACAATTACATGGTTAGGATCTGATTAATATGTGGGTTTGGGAAGTAGTTGAGGTAGTACCTATTACCTGTTTATTATCAAACCCTTAGGAGTTACTTCTACGTTGCTTATATTGCTATGCTATGCTAGTAGACGTGGATTGGGTTTGAGTGAATTCATGACAGATGTGAGATTGTTAATTATGGTTCAACTTAAGGTGGCTACTTAAATACACATCTGGGTGGATTGAGGCACCTAGGGAACCTAGTGTTACCTATATTTTTGGAAATCTCGGGGTACCGTGTGATTTTCTTATGGACCGCCACCCAGGCTCAAAGGGATCATAAGATTATTCATGCTAGAAACTTCCATGTGCAGCCACAAGCTATTATGGCTCTAGCATAGTTGATTAAGTCGTGTGAACTCTTACAGTGGTAGACTAGCAGATGTAGGGGATGTAGGTGGTACTGTCTACCCATCGTAAGGTGCTAACACTTCTGAAAGACTGTGTCTCGGTCATCCGTTTCTCAAACACCATGTACTGCGAGAAATTCAACGGAGGAGATCGAGTCTTGTGGGAAAAAGTGCGCAAACCTCTGCAGAGTGTACAAACTAATCATGGTTAGCCGTGTCCCCGGTTATGGACATCTTGAGTATCTGTTCTTGGATTATCATGTGGATCTCATCACTCTTAATATAATTTGATTGGGTTAATGTTGATGCTTAATTGGGATTGAGTTGGGTGAATCTTCTCAATGTTTAACAACCACCATGATAGTTAAATATAATTTATTCCTTTGTTGTAGAGAAAAATTGGTTTTATGCAAAACTGTAACCATAGAGCTTTCCACCAGCCATATATGCATATAGTGATAGCATTATTTTGTTCATTACTCACTATGTGTTACCTTGCCAGCATATTCCATGTGCTGACCCGTTTTCGGGCTGCAACATTCATGTTGCAGACTTTTCAGACGACGAGTAAGGTGCCTTAGGTCGTGATCTTTCACTTAGTGATGCCGTTGGAGTTGATGGACTCACTTTATCTTCCAAGCCTTCCGCTATTATCGTTGTTAGATGGCCTTAAGCCATATTTATTGTAATAAGTTCTCTTTTGAGACATTCGATGTAATAAGTGTGTGATTGCTACTCTGTTATAAATCCTTTAAGTACTGTGTGTGTCAGCATTACCGGTGCAGGGATGACACTGGTGCACAGAGATCAGACTGTTTGAGGTATGGTCGCTACATTGTGTTTCTGGGAGAGCAAACTTATGGTGGCCGTGCACCTTGGTGCTATGAATCACAATCGTGCAACCTGGCATTGGGATAGTACTGTACCAGCTCATTGTCCCAGTTAGCTCCTCGTAGGCATAGGTGGTAGGCAGCATAGGTGTAGTTGTTTGGTACACATGTTAGATTGTGGTTTAGGTGTTTATAAATGGGGTCGTCTTGTTCATGTGATATTGTACAGTCGAATAGAGTAAGTTGTTTGCACATCTTGATGTGACCAAAGAATTCATATCTTTTTTACTTGTACCATGCTACATTTCTAAGAGAGCGAACTTATGGTGGCCGACCACCTCGGTGTTTTGTTAGTTACTAAACATTTGTCAGAATTCACACCATTAATTGGTCATTTCATCATTCATGCTTTGTTTAAATGAGTTAGTTGTGAACCACTAGGCATGTTCACTTAAAGTTGCAGCAGCCACCAATGCTATAATAACTTAATATAAGCTTTGGTCTAATGTTCTTCAGTTTCTGAGGTTTATTTTTTGTTTCCTTTGTTCTTCTAGATCACTCGCTTTTGTCTGACTAATGTATTAACTTATTTACCCATGCTTGGACTTCTGAATACTTTTCATGCTAAAATTGCTTGTTTTTTTATTTCTTAAGTGCACATGATGTCTTACACTTGATCTCTGAACTTCAGGTAAGTTCGTGTCGACATTATATCAGTCCTGATGCACAGTTTATTCTTATTTATTCAATTCCAATTGATACAATTCTCTTCAATTATATATATGATTTGATTGATGTCATGGTTTTCTTCTTAGTTTGGAAAGTTTTTTAAAATTCTGGCTCATTTTCCTTATATAAGTGTTTTTGTAAACTATAAGTTGCTTTAGTCTGATTGTTCCTTTATATGTGTTGTTCTATATTTTCTGTTGAATGTATACCATCGGGCTTTAATGAATATTCATCTTATATGCTTATGGCCTGTTTTTGCCAAGATTGCTTTTTCTCTTTGATCTTAATTTTCAAGTGCACATGATGTCTTACACTTGATCTCTGAACTTGAGGTAAGTTCTTATGTGGACAATATGAATCACGGATGCACTGCCTTTTCCCTTTTTATTCATATTTCCAGCCAAGTACTGAAGTATTTGGTTTAACTGTATTGCATCACTATGTTTTCTGGCATTTCCTATATGCGTTGATTTATTGTTTTCTTGTTACTTTGGATAGTCTAATACTGGAATTGTTTCTAAATTTCTAAGGTGCCATATTCTGTTTTGATATCGTGGCTCTGGTACCAACGCAAATTGTAACCGCACTCTACTGTGTTTGCTGAATTTTCTGTGCAGTCCAAATCCCGTGGTGGTTCTTCAGATCACAAAGACAGAAGGTGCTCTTCAGAGCGCAGAGACATGAGGAGTTCAGAACGGAAAGACAGAAGGTCTATGGAGCGCAAAGATAGCCGTTCTTCAGGCCTCCAAGACGGTGGCCATGACAAGGGTCTGGGAGGTGCTAACAAGGACTCAAGTACTTCTGATAGAAGCTCTGCAGAAGCATCACAGAGGCAGCTTTCTGACAAACAAGCAACTCAGGTCCCAGATGAGCTGAAGGTGAAAATTAGGGCGATGCTATTAGAGACACTGTAATACACTGCACGATGTGATATACCAGCACTGTACTATCATGTTCCATTCAGCGTTTTATTTGTTACAGTCCAGTTCCTTCTTTGTTGTTAAAATGTATCTCATTGTCTGGCACTGTGGTCGGCATTTATTTATAGCTGCTATACTTAACGCACACAAGCATATAGCATAGCATGATTACTGCTGATCTTTTAACTGATTCCAAATGATTTATCTTACTTGAAGCGGTCCATATATATCTTTGACTCTTTAGTTGCAAACTTCGGATGGTGTCATTTTTTTTCATCACTTTATTAAGGATATAAAAAGACCCAAAGGGGTAGATCCAATTAATCTCGGCCATCAAATCATGTCAATCCAACAACCTAGACTGCTTCAATGTCGAGTGCTCAACACGTTTAGCATGCAGTTAATTTCATGCCAAATATAGTGCTAATCACATAATAACTCGTAAATAATATCCTACTCCCTCCGTTCCGAAATATTTGTCTTTCTAGGCATTTCAAATGGACACAACATACATATATATGTAGACATATTTTAGAGTGTAGATTCACTGATTTTGTTTCGTATGTAGTCACTTGGTGAAATCTCTAGAAAGACAAATATTTGGGAACAAAGGGAGTACTTAGTATCCGCATGCACTTAATATAATTCCAAATTAACGTGCATTGCATGTACACATTGACTAGTCACTTTAAGGATTGAAGGACATCAGGAGTAAATTTTTTTTTTGCGGGTGAGTGAAGTTTGATGATCAGTTGATGTGAATCCAGTGTGCTTGTGGGTGCAGATTGGTTACTTGAACCACTCGACCAAGTTTCCTGTAGAAAATGTTGCACCGTTAACAATGTTAGCCGAGGGGGACGGGGCCTGCGTTCTATCTTGTCGATCTTCCTAAAGAACAGGGACATCAAATTTTACTTGGAAAGCATTTTCACTTGCCGGAAAATTAGGGACTACTATCAAACATAGTTTTAAGTTGTTACAAACTTACGATCTTAAACGTAGTTATCCTAAAAAAAGCGTTGTTAGAGAAACCCAGCGTGTTTGTTTTGGTGGTAAGCTAATGACCAAACCTGGGCGCCCAAGTCCATCGCATGCCAATAAACTTCACCATCAATAATTAGAAAAAACATTGACCATAATAAATCCATATGATGGAAAATCTACAACCCCTGAGCTACAACAACTCAAAACCCTACCAGCTTCCAGCACTACCGGGGAGTTAATTGCACGGAACTACCACAGTTCGGCACGTTGTAACGAGTCAGTACCACTAGTCACTTTTTTTGCCATGCAGTACCAACTCTAAGCCTAAGTGTTGTATAACAGTCTGACAGCCGTATAAGCGTGTATTGACCATGTATCTGACCTAAAGGGCCCACTGGTCAGGTGCCACCGTGGCTTACCCGCGCGCACCCGCTCGATAAGTTTCGCATTCGTCTCGGTCGCTCCATGTAGCCTGGTCCGGTCGAACCCGTACGTAGCCAGCCGCACTCGACACTCCACTCTGTCCCTCTCCTCGCCGCATCGCCCCCGTCTCTCCAGCCGCTGCCGTTGCCGCTCGCCGCGCAGACCGCCGCATCTGCCCCCGCCGCGCCATGGTCTTCGAGGATGAGAGCAGCGATGACTTGTCCAGCCTACAGATCTCCTCCTCCTCCGACGGGATGCATTATCAGGTCAGTGGTAGAGCTAGGGCTAGGGTTAGGTGATTTGGTGATTTGGGGATTTCATGATCTGGTTTTCTGATTTGAGTATTTGCTCCCTATAGATTCCTGCTAGCATTGAAGACCAAGACTACAATGGCTTGGAGAAGGCACCAAAGGGGCTCTGCGTGGAGCATCGGCTGCCAACTGAGCGCCGTGTAGCTTTTGAATCATTTGAGACTGGCAGGAGGTTTCTAGTTTGTGCTCAGCCTGTAAGTTTGATGCTCTCTCATGTTCACTGTAATATAGTTACTACTACTGATGATGAAGCATATTGTTTTTACCATTTAGTAGTTATGATGCTTATAGTACTGATGGTCACTGCAATAGTTTAGTTGGCTATGTTCACTGTAATATATATAAGTTTCATGCTTATGTTGACTATAATATTTATATGGGCAGCAGCTTAGTTGGCAGTGGAGAAGCTCATAGTTTAGTTAGTTATTAGTACTGAAGCTCACAACAATATGTTGTTTAGGCATGTGCTGTTAGTTGATTGAGGCAGTGTAGATGCTAATAGTTTAATTGAGGCAGTATAGGTTGTAGTAGAAGTAGCATTGTTTGGTTGGCCACATGTATAGGTTGTACTTCTTATGTTGTTAGTTGATTTTTTAAAAGTGGTAATTCTTCAGAGAGTAACAATATAATTGTTTGCTATATTGCAGGAAGCTGTCAATTGTGGTTTCCTTGCTTGGGTCGACCCAGAGTGGCCTCCCACAATGCAAAATGCATTGTTGAAGCTTTGGGAAATGTTTGAAGACAGCATGACTGCTAGGAGGAAGGATAACCTGGAAAGTTCACTTACTATCCACCACCTTAAAGAAGAGAAAAGGAACCTGGATACCAACTATGACAAACTAGTTGAAGATGTCCATCAACTTCTCAATGCCCAGGAGGACAGGGTGTTGGATTTAAGTTATGTGCAGGCTAAGGAGAAGAAAGCTGAGGCTGCTACTGCATCAGTTGTGGCTGCCATGAAGAATGAGATGGAGAAGAAAGAAGCAGAGAACTTCAAGATGCAAGAGAAGTACAAAGTGTTGATGAACCTGGTAGAAGCTCAAGGCAGTGTCATTAGGAACCTAAAGATGAATCATTTGAAAGAGAAGGAAAAGCTAGCTGAAGGCAACAACAATTTAAAGATTCAGGTTGATGAGCTCACCCAGTCTGTGAAAAAACTCACAAAAGAGAATGTGCAGTTCAAGAAGGGACATGAGAATCTGATAAAACGCAGGGATGAGTTAAAGCTCTAGCTTGCTATGAAGTTCAAGTCACTTGAGAAGAGCAAAGAGAAGTTGAAGTTAATCCATGACATCTTGAAGGAATGAGGTAGATGAAGATGATCTGGGTAGATGAGGCAGAGCATACCTATCATGATATAAGTTGGTTTGATAGAAGGCTTTGCTAATCTTTTGTGAAGGGTGGTTTAGTTAAGTGTAATGTATGGATGTAGTAGTTGTGAACAATGTTGGAGACTCCACTATGCTATGATCTTTAGCTAATGTTGTAAGAATCTAGTAATTATGTAAGAATCCATGGTCATGTTGAACTCCTGTATGCTCAAGTTATCTCCTCTTCAACCTGTGATGAAATAATTAGCTAATGCTCAAGTTAGATGGCTCAAGTTATTTAGCTAATGAAACTCTGGCCAAATCAAACAACAGAGCAAAAAAAAGCTGCTGTTGCCCTCACAACAAACCAAAATCAAACTCTGGCCCTGGTTATTAAACAGAGAAAAAAAAACAGAGCAAAAATGCTCAACAGTGGTGGCCCTGGTTATTAAAGCAATGCGCGGGGCCGAACAGGAAACGGTTTGTGCATTTGGGAAAAAACTAGGGTTAGGCAACGGCGGAGGCGATTCCTGAGCGGGCCAGCGGCGGAGGCGATCTCGCAGTCGGCGGCGGCGGCGGCTGTGTCCAAGTCAATGTCCATGTTGTGGTCTTCGGGTCGTTCTCAGGCCCCCAGCTTCCGTCGAGCCTCTGGAAGGAGAGGGGACGAATCCAGGTCTCCAGTGCCCTACCGTGAGAGCCCGATGGCGTATGAGACGGAGAAGCTCTGTTGGTGCATGTTGGGGAACGTAGTAATTTCAAAAAATTTCCTACGCACACGCAAGATCATGGTGATGCATAGCAACAAGAGGGGAGAGTGTTGTCCACTGAAATGATCGATATAGTTGACTAGAGGGGGGGGGGTGAATAGGCAACTGACAATTTTTAGCTTTTCTTTACCAAATTAAACTTTGCATCAAAGTAGGTTATCTAGATATGCAACTAGGTGAACAACCTATATGATGCAACAACAACAAGCACACGAGAAAGCAAAGGAAACAACACAAGTAAGCTTGCAAAAGTAAAGGTGCGAGATAACCAAGAGTGGAACCGGTGGAGACGAGGATGTGTTCCTGAAGTTCCTTCCTTTTGAGGGGAAATTCGTCTCCGTTAGAGCGCTGTGGAGGCACAATGCTCCCCAAGAATACACTAGGGCCACCGTATTCTCCTCACGCCCTCACACAATGCGAGATGTCGTGATTCCACTATTGGTGCCCTTGAAGGCGGCAACCGGACCCTTACAAAACAAGGTTGGGGATCTCTCCACAACTTAATTGGAGGCTCCCAATGAAACCACTAAGCTTCACCACAATGGAATATGGCTTCGAGGTGACTTCAACCGTCTAGGGTGCTCAAACACTGAAGAGTAACAAAATCCACACTAGAAAGTATGGGGGAAGCAAATATCCTTTGGTGGAAGTGTAGATCTAGGTCTCCTCCTTCAATCCCTAGCAAATCAACAAGTTTGAGTGGCTAGAGAGAGAGATCGGGCAAGAGAGCTTGAGAGCATTAATGGTGGAGTGAGAGAGGTAAGAGGTGAGAGTGGTAGGTGGAAGAACCATCTTATATAGCAATCCTAATAAATCCAACCATTACTACATTTTCAGCACTACAACGGTACAACCGCTCCTTGTCCTGGTACAACCGGGGCTCACGATGTAACGGCAGAACTCTACCAGGCGGTACAACCGGGCCACCAGGCGGTAGTACCGGTTATTAGAAAATAACTGGACCAACCGCCCAGCCACCGCACAACTACCGCACTGAAACAGAACGGAGTCACCCTTTAGGGCGGTAGTTGGGCGGTGCGGGGCCGGTGCAACTGCTTGGCCTGGAGCGCTTGAGCGGCTAAGGTAAGAGTGGAAGAACCGCTCGAACTTCCGGTAGTACCGGTTGATGAGGAACAACCGGACCAACCGGGCCACCACATACGGCTAAGATATCAAGAGATCAATTGTTGTCTATGGGGTGCCCATGCCCCCGTATATAAAGGAGCAAGGGAGGAGGAGGCCGATCCTAGGAGGGGCGCGCCAAGGGAGTAGGATTCCTACTCCTAGTAGGAGTAGGTTTCCTTCTTTCCTAGTTCAACTAGGAGAAGGGGGGAAAGGAGGGGAGTGGAGAAGGAAGGGAGAGGGGGGCCACACCCCAAACCCCTTGTCCAATTCAGACTGGGCTTGGGAGGGGCACGCGCCACCTCCTGGCTCCTTCCCACTAAGGCCAATTAAGGCCCAATACTCTTCCTCGTATTCCCGTAACTCCCCGGTACTCCGAAAAATACCCGAATCACTCGGAACCTTTTCGATGTCCTAATATAGTCGTCCAATATATCGATCTTTACATCTCGACCATTTAGAGACTCCTCGTCATGTCCCCTATCTCATCCGGGACTCCGAACTCCTTTGGTACATCAAAACTCATAAACTCATAATAAAACTGTCATCGAAACCTTAAGCGTGCGGACCCTACGGGTTCGATAACTATGTATACATGACCGAGACACATTTTCGGTCAATAACCAATAGCGGAACCTGGACGCTCATATTGGCTCCTACATATTCTATGAAGATCTTTATCGGTCAAACCGCATAACAACATACATTGTTCCTTTTGTCATCGGTATGTTACTTGCCCGAGATTCGATCGTTGGTATCTCAATTGTTGGAAATATGCCCTAGAGGCAATAATAAAAGGATTATTATTATATTTCCTTGTTCATGATAATTGTCTTTTATTCATGCTATAATTGTATTATCCGGAAATCGTAATACACGTGTGAATACATAGACCACAATATGTCCCTAGTAAGCCTCTAGTTGACTAGCTCGTTGGTCAACAGATAGTCATGGTTTCCTGACTATGGACATTGGATGTCGTTGATAACGGGATCACATCATTAGGAGAATGATGTGATGGACAAGACCCAATCCTAAGCATAGCACAAGATCGTGTAGTTCGTTTTGCTAGAGCTTTTCCAATGTTAAGTACCTTTTCCTTAGACCATGAGATCGTGTAACTCCTGGATACCGTAGGAGTGCTTTGGGTGTACCAAACGTCACAACGTAATTGGGTGACTATAAAGGTGCACTACAGGTATCTCCGAAAGGGTTTGTTGGGTTGACACGGATCGAGACTGGGATTTGTCACTCTGTATGATGGAGAGGTATCTCTGGGCCCACTCAGTAATGCATCATCATAATGAGCTCAAAGTGATCAAGTGTTTGGTCACGGGATCATGCATTATGGTACGAGTAAAGTGACTTACCGGTAACGAGATTGAACGAGGTATTGGGATACCGACGATCGAGTCTCGGGCAAGTAACGTACCGTTTGACAAAGGGAATTGTATACGGGGTTGATTGAATCCTCGACATCATGGTTCATCCGATGAGATCATCGAGGAGCATGTGGGAGCCAACATGGGTATCCAGGTCCCGCTGTTGGTTATTGACCGGAGAGCCGTCTTGGTCATGTCTGCATGTCTCCCGAACCCGTAGGGTCTACACACTTAAGGTTCGGTGACGCTAGGGTTATTAGGAAGACTTGTATGTGATTATCGAATGTTGTTCGGAGTCCCGGATGAGATCTCGGACGTCACGAGGAGTTTCGGAATGGTCAGGAGGTGAAGATTTATATATGGGAAGTTGTCATACGGTCACAGGAAAGTTTCGGGGGGCATATCGGTATTGTACCGGGGCCACCGGAGGGGTTCCGGGGGTCCACCGGGAGGGGCCACCTCTCTCGGAGGGCCTCATGGGCCGTAGGGGGTAGGGATCCAGCCCCTGGAGGGCTGGGCGCCCCACCCCTTGGGCCCATGCGCCTAGGGTTGGGGGGGAAACCCTAGTGGGGGCGCCCCCCTTGCTTGGGGGGCAAGCCCCCTCCCTTGGCCGCCCCCCCTCTAGATCTCATCTAGAGGGGCCGCCCCCCTTCCCCCTTCCCCTATAAATAGAGTGGCGAAGGGGAGGGCTGCACACAACATCCAAGGCGCAGCCCCTGCCCTCCCCAACACCTCTCCTCCTCCGTTAAGTGCTTGGCGAAGCCCTGTCGGAGTATTGCCTCTCCACCACCACCACGCCGTCGTGCTGCTGATGGAGCCTTCTTCCTCAACCTCTCCTTCCCCCTTGCTGGATCAAAAAGGAGGAGACGTCATCTGCTCCGTACGTGTGTTGAATGCGGAGGTGCTGTCCGTTCGACACTTGGTCATCGGTGATTTGGATCACGACGAGTACGACTCCATCATCCCCGTTCTCTTGAACGCTTCCGCTCGCGACCTACAAAGGTATGTAGATGCACTCTCATCACTCGTTGCTTAGATGAACTCATAGATGGATCTTGGTGAAACCGTAGGAAATTTTTTATTTTCTGCAACGTTCCCCAACAGTGGCATCATGAGCTAGGTCTATGCGTAGTTCTCTATTGCACGAGTAGAACACATATCTGTTATGGGCGTAGATCTTGTCAACTTGCTTGCCGCTACTAGTCTTATTTTGCTTCAGCGGTATTGTGGGATGAAGCGGCCCAGACTGACCTTACACGTACGCTTACGTGAGACAGGTTCCACCGACTGACATGCACTAGTTGCATAAGGTGGCTAGCGGGTGTCTATCTCTCCCACTTTAGTTGGAGCGGATTCGATGAAAAGGGTCCTTATGAAGGGTAAATAGAAGTTGACAAAATCACGTTGTGGTTATTCGTAGGTAAGAAAACATTCTTGCTAGAACCCAATTGCAGCCACGTAAAAGATACAACAACAATTAGAGGACGTCTAACTTGTTTTTGCAGCAATTGTCATGTGATGTGATATGGCTAGAAGTTGTGATGAATGATGAATGATATATTGTGATGTATGAGATCATGTTCTTGTAATAGGAATCACGACTTGCATGTCGATGAGTATGACAACCGGCAGGAGCCATAGGAGTTGTCTTTAATTTTTTGTATGACCTGCGTGTCATTGAAGAACGTCATGTAAATTACTTCACTTTATTGCTAAACGCGTTAGCCATAGAAGTAGAAGTAGTCGTTGGCGTGACAACTTCATGAAGACACGATGATGGAGATCATGATGATGGAGATCATGGTATCATGCCGGTGACGAAGATGATCATGGAGCCCCGAAGATGGAGATCAAAGGAGCTATATGATATTGGCCATATCATGTCACTATTATATAATTGCATGTGATGTTTATTATGTTTATGCATCTTGTTTACTTAGAACGACAGTAGTAAATAAGATGATCCCTTATAATAATTTCAAGAAAGTGTTCCCCCTAACTGTGCGCCGTTGCTAAAGTTCGTCGTTTCGAAGCACCACGTGATGATCGGGTGTGATAGATTCTTACGTTCACATACAACGGGTGTAAGACAGTTTTACACATGCAAAAACACTTAGGGTTAACTTGACGAGCCTAGCATGTACAGACATGGCCTCGGAACACAGAGACCGAAAGGTCGAACATGAGTCGTATGGAAGATACGATCAACATGGAGATGTTCACCGATGATGACTAGTCCGTCTCACGTGATGATCGGACACGGCCTAGTCGACTCGGATCGTGTAACACTTAGATGACTAGAGGGATGTCTAATCTGAGTGGGAGTTCATTAAATAATTTGATTAGATGAACTTAATTATCATGAACTTAGTCTAAAACCTTTGCAAATATGTCTTGTAGATCAAATGGCCAACGCTCATGTCAACATGAACTTCAACGCGTTCCTAGAGAAAACCAAGCTAAAAGATGATGGCAGCAACTATACGGACTGGGTCCAGAACCTGAGGATCATCCTCATAGCTGCCAAGAAAGCATATGTCCTAGAAGAACCGCTAGGTGAAGCACCCATCCCAGAGAACCAAGACATTATGAACGCTTGGCAGTCACGTGCTAATGATTACTCCCTCATTCAGTGCGTCATGCTTTACAGCTTAGAACCGGGGCTCCAAAAGCATTTTGAGAAACACGGAGCATATGAGGTGTTCGAGGAGCTGAAAATGGTTTTCCAAGCTCATGCCCGGGTCGAGAGATATGAAGTCTCCGACAAGTTCTATAGTTGTAAGATGGAGGAAAACAGTTCTGTCAGTGAGCATATACTCAAAATGTCTGGGTTGCACAACCGCCTGTCCCAGCTGGACATTAACCTCCCGGACGAGGCGGTCATTGATAGAATCCTTCAGTCGCTCCCACCGAGCTACAATAGCTTTTTGTTGAACTACAATATGCAGGGGATGGTGAAAACTATTCCTGAAGTATTTTCAATGCTGAAGTCAGCAGAGGTAGAAATCAAGAAAGAACATCAAGTGTTGATGGTCAATAAAACCACCAAGTTCAAGAAGGGCAAGGGCAATAAGAACTTCAAGAAGGACGACAAGGATGTTGCCGCGCCCGGTAAGCCAGTTGCCGGGAAGAAGTCAAAGAATGGACCCAAGCGTGAGACTGAGTGCTTTTATTGCAAAGGGAAGGGTAACTGGAAGCGGAACTGCCCCAAATACTTAGCGGACAAGAAGGCCGGCAAGACTAAAGGTATATTTGATATACATGTAATTGATGTGTACCTTACCAATACTCGTAGTAACTTCTGGGTATTTGATACCGGTGCCGTTGCTCATATTTGTAACTCACAGCAGGAGCTGCGGAATAAGCGGAGACTGGCGAAGGACGAGGTGACGATGCGCATCGGGAATGGTTCCAAGGTCGATGTGATCGCCGTCGGCACGCTACCTCTACATTTACCTATGGGATTAGTTTTAAACCTCAATAATTGTTATTTAGTGCCAAGTTTGAGCATGAACATTGTATCTGGATCTCGTTTGATACGAGATGGCTACTCATTTAAGTCCGAGAATAATGGTTGTTCTATTTATATGAGAGATATGTTTTATGGTCATGCCCCGATGGTCAATGATTTATTCTTAATGAATCTTGAATGTAATATTACACATATTCATAGTGTGAATACCAAAAGATGTAAAGTTGATAACGATAGTCCCACATACTTGTGGCATTGCCGCCTTGGTCACATTGGTGTCAAGCGCATGAAGAAGCTCCATGCTGATGGACTTTTAGAGTCTCTAGATTATGAATCATTTGACACATGCGAACCATGCCTCATGGGAAAAATGACCAAGACTCCGTTCTCCGGAACAATGGAGCGAGCAACCAACTTATTGGAAATCATACATACCGATGTGTGCAGTCCAATGAGCGTTGAGGCTCGCGGAGGATATCGTTATGTTCTCACTCTCACTGATGACTTGAGTAGATATGGGTATGTCTACTTGATGAAACACAAGTCTGAGACCTTTGAAAAGTTCAAGGAATTTCAGAATGAGGTAGAGAATCAACATGACCGAAAGATAAAGTTCCTACGATCAGATCATGGAGGAGAATACTTAAGTCACGAATTTGGTACACACTTAAGGAAATGTGGAATCGTTTCACAACTCACGCCACCTAGAACACCTCAGTGTAACGGTGTGTCCGAACATCGTAATCGCACTCTATTGGATATGGTGCGATCTATGATGTCTCTTACCGATTTACCGTTATCATTTTGGGGATACGCTCTAGAGACAACTACATTCACTTTAAATAGGGCTCCATCTAAATCCGTTGAGACGACACCGTATGAATTATGGTTTGGAAAGAAACCTAAGCTGTCGTTTCTAAAAGTTTGGGGATGTGATGCTTATGTCAAGAAACTTCAACCTGAAAAGGTCGAACCCAAGTCGGAAAAATGCGTCTTCATAGGATACCCTAAGGAAACCATTGGGTATACCTTCTACTTAAGATCCGAGGGCAAGATCTTTGTTGCCAAGAACGGATCCTTTCTGGAAAAAGAGTTTCTCTCGAAAGGAGTAAGTGGGAGGAAAGTAGAACTCGATGAAGTACTACCTCTTGAACCGGAAAGTAGTGCAGCTCAGGAAAATGTTCCTGTGGTGCCTACACCAACTGGAGAGGAAATTAATGATGATGATCAAGGTACTTCGGATCAAGTTGCTACTGAACCTCGTAGGTCCACAAGGACACGTTCCACACCAGAGTGGTATGGCAACCCTGTCCTGGAAATCATGTTGTTAGACAACGGTGAACCTTCGAACTATGAAGAAGCGATGGCGGGCCCAGATTCCAACAAATGGCTTGAAGCCATGCAATCCGAGATAGAATCCATGTATGAAAACAAAGTATGGACTTTGACAGACTTGCCCGATGATCGGCGAGCGATAGAAAACAATGGATCTTTAAGAAGAAGACGGACGCGGATGGTAATATTACCATCTATAAAGCTCGACTTGTCGCTAAGGGTTATCGACAAGTTCAAGGGGTTGACTACGATGAGACATTCTCTCCCGTAGCGAAGCTGAAGTCCGTCCGAATCATGTTAGCAATTGCCGCATACTATGATTATGAGATATGGCAGATGGACGTCAAAACGGCATTCCTTAACGGACATCTTAAGGAAGAACTGTATATGATGCAGCCGGAGGGTTTTGTCGATCCTAAGAATGCTAACAAAGTATGCAAGCTCCAGCGATCCATTTATGGGCTGGTGCAAGCATCTCGGAGTTGGAACATTCGCTTTGATGAGATGATCAAAGCGTTTGGGTTTATGCAGACTTATGGAGAAGCCTGCGTTTACAAGAAAGTGAGTGGGAGCTCTGTAGCATTTCTCATATTATATGTAGATGACATACTTTTGATGGGAAATGATATAGAACTTTTGGACAGCATTAAGGCCTACTTGAATAAGTGTTTTTCGATGAAGGACCTTGGAGAAGCTGCTTACATATTAGGCATCAAGATCTATAGGGATAGATCGAGACGCCTCATAGGTCTTTCACAAAGCACATACCTTGATAAGATTTTGAAGAAGTTCAAAATGGATCAGTCCAAGAAAGGGTTCTTGCCTGTATTGCAAGGTGTGAGATTGAGCTCGGCTCAATGCCCGACCACGACAAAAGATAAAGAAGAGATGAGTGTCACCCCCTATGCTTCAGCCATAGGATCTATTATGTATGCCATGCTGTGTACCAGACCTGATGTAAACCTTGCCGTAAGTTTGGTAGGAGGTACCAAAGTAATCCCGGCAAGGAACACTGGACAGCGGTCAAGAATATCCTGAAGTACCTGAAAAGGACAAAGGACATGTTTCTTGTTTATGGAGGTGACGAAGAGCTCGCCGTAAAGGGTTACGTCGATGCTAGCTTCGACACAGATCTGGATGACTCTAAGTCACAAACCGGATACGTGTATATGTTGAATGGTGGAGCAGTAAGCTGGTGCAGCTGCAAGCAGAGCGTCGTGGCGGGATCTACATGTGAAGCGGAGTACATGGCAGCCTCGGAGGCAGCGCATGAAGCAATTTGGGTGAAGGAGTTCATCACCGACCTAGGAGTCATACCCAATGCGTCGGGGCCGATCAAACTCTTCTGTGACAACACTGGAGCTATTGCCCTTGCCAAGGAGCCCAGGTTTCACAAGAAGACCAGGCACATCAAGCGTCGTTTCAACTCCATCCGTGAAAATGTTCAAGATGGAGACATAGATATTTGCAAAGTACATACGGATCTGAATGTCGCAGATCCGTTGACTAAACCTCTTTCGCGAGCAAAACATGATCAACACTAGAACTCTATGGGTGTTCGATTCATCACAATGTAACTAGATTATTGACTCTAGTGCAAGTGGGAGACTGTTGGAAATATGCCCTAGAGGCAATAATAAAAGGATTATTATTATATTTCCTTGTTCATGATAATTGTCTTTTATTCATGCTATAATTGTATTATCTGGAAATCGTAATACACGTGTGAATACATAGACCACAATACGTCCCTAGTAAGCCTCTAGTTGACTAGCTCGTTGGTCAACAGATAGTCATGGTTTCCTGACTATGGACATTGGATGTCGTTGATAACAGGATCACATCATTAGGAGAATGATGTGATGGACAAGACCCAATCCTAAGCATAGCACAAGATTGTGTAGTTCATTTTGCTAGAGCTTTTCCAATGTCAAGTAACTTTTCCTTAGACCATGAGATCGTGTAACTCCCGGATACCGTAGGAGTGCTTTGGGTGTACCAAACGTCACAACATAATTGGGTGACTATAAAGGTGCACTACAGGTATCTCCGAAAGTGTTTGTTGGGTTGACACGGATCGAGACTGGGATTTGTCACTCCGTATGACGAAGAGGTATCTCTGGGCCCACTCGGTAATGCATCATCATAATGAGCTCAAAGTGATCAAGTGTTTGGTCATGGGATCATGCATTACGGTATGAGTAAAGTGACTTGCTGGTAACGAGACTGAACGAGGTATTGGGATACCGACGATCGAGTCTCGGGCAAGTAACGTACCATTTGACAAAGGGAACTGTATACGGGGTTGATTGAATCCTTAAAATCATGGTTCATCCGATGAGATCATCGAGGAGCATGTGGGAGCCAACATGGGTATCCAGATCCTGCTGTTGGTTATTGACCGGAGAGCCGTCTCGGTCATGTCTGCATGTCTCCCGAACCCATAGGGTCTACACACTTAAGGTTCGGTGATGCTAGGGTTATTAGGAAGACTTGTATGTGATTACCGAATGTTGTTTGGAGTCCCAAATGAGATCCCAGACGTCACGAGGAGTTCTAGAATGGTCAGGAGGTGAAGATTTATATATGGGAAGTTGTCATACGGTCACCGGAAAGTTTTGGGGGGCATATCGGTATTGTACCAGGGCCAGCGGAGGGGTTCCGGGGGTCCACCGGGAGGGGCCACCTCTCTCGGAGGGCCTCATGGGCCGTAGGGGGCAGGGAACCAGCCCCTGGAGGGCTGGGCGCCCCCCCTTGGGCCCATGCACCTAGGGTTGGGGGGAAACCCTAGTGGGGGCGCCCCCCTTGGTTGGGGGGCAAGCCCCCTCCCTTGGCCGCCGCCCCCCCTCTAGATCTCATCTAGAGGGGGCCGGCCCCCTTCCCCCTTCCCCTATAAATAGAGGGGCGAAGGGGAGGGCTGCACACAACATCCAAGGCGCAGCCCCTCCCCTCCCCAACACCTCTCCTCCTCCGTTAAGTGCTTGGCGAAGCCCTGTCAGAGTACTGCCTCTCCACCACCACCACGCCGTCGTGCTGCTGCTGGAGCCTTCTTCCTCAACCTCTCCTTCCCCCTTGCTGGATCAAGAAGGAGGAGACGTCATCCGCTCCGTACATGTGCTGAATGCGGAGGTGCTGTCCGTTCGGCACTTCGTCATCGGTGATTTGGATCACGGCGAGTACGACTCCATCATCCCCGTTCTCTTGAACGCTTCCGCTCGCGATCTACAAAGGTATGTAGATGCACTCTCATCACTCGTTGCTTAGATGAACTCATAGATGGATCTTGGTGAAACCGTAGGCAATTTTTTATTTTCTGCAACGTTCTCCAACATCAATACCTAGTTCAATCTCGTTATTGGCAAGTCTCTTTACTCGTTACGTAATGCATCATTCCGTAACTAACTCATTAGTTACATTGCTTGAAAGGCTTATAGTGATGTGCATTACTGAGAGGGCCCAGAGATACCTGTCCGACAATCGGAGTGACAAATCCTAATCTCGAAATATACCAACTCAACATGTACCTTCGGAGACACCTGTAGAGCTCCTTTATAATCACCCAGTTACGTTGTGACGTTTGGTAGCACACAAAGTGTTCCTCCGGTAAACGGGAGTTGCATAATCTCATAGTCATAGGAACATGTATAAGTCATGAAGAAAGCAATAGCAACATACTAAACGATCAAGTGCTAAGCTAACGGAATGGGTCAAGTCAATCACATCATTCTCCTAATGATGTGATCCCGTTAATCAAATGACAACTCATGTCTATGGCTAGGAAACTTAACCATCTTTGATTCACGAGCTAGTCAAGTAGAGGCATACTAGTGACACTATGTTTGTCTATGTATTGACACATGTATTATGTTTCCGGCTAATACAATTCTAGCATGAATAATAAACATTTATCATGAAATAAGAAAATAAATATTAACTTTATTATTGCCTCTAGGGCATATTTCCTTCAGTCTCCCACTTGCACTACAGTCAATAATCTAGTTCACATCACCATGTAGTTTAACACCAATATTCATATCTGTATGTGATTAATACCCATAGTTCACATCGTCATGTGACCAACACCCAAAGGGTTTACTAGAGTCAATAATCTAGTTCACATCGCTATGTGATTAACACCCAAAGAGTACTAAGGTGTGATCATGTTTTTCTTGTGAGAGAAGCTTAGTCAACGGGTCTGTCACATTTAGAGCCATATGTATTTTGCAAATATTCTATGTCAACAATGCTCTGCACGGAGCTACTCTAGCTAATTGCTCCCACTTTCAACATGTATCCAGACTGAGACTTAGAGTCATCTGGATCGGTGTAAAAGCTTGCACCGATGTAGCTCTTTTACGACGTGCTCTTTTATCGCCTCCATAATTGAGAAATATTTCCTTAGTCCTCACTAAGGATATTCTTGACCAATGTCCAGTGATCTACTCCTAGATCACTATTGTATTCCCTTACCAAATTCAGAACAAGGTATACAATAGGTCTGGTACATATCATAGCATACTTTATAGAACCTATGACTAAGGCATAGGGAATGACTTTCATTCTCTTTTCTATTTTCTTTCGTGGTCGGGATTTGAGTCTTACTCAATTTCACACCTTTGCAACACAAGCAATAACTCTTTCTTTGACTGTTCCATTTTGAAATACTTCAAAATCTTGACAAGCTATGTACTTATTGAAAAACTTATCAAGCGTCTTGATCTATCTCAATAGATCTTGATGTTCAATATGTAAGTAGCTTTACTGAGGTCTTTCTTTTAAAGAACTCCTTTCAAATACCCCTTTATGCTTTCCAGAAAAATTCTACATCATTTCTGATCAACAATATGTTACTCACATATATTTATCAAAAAGGCGGCAGTGCTCCCACTCACTTTATTGTAAATATAGGCTTCACCGCAAGTCTGTATAAAATTATATACTTTGATCAACTTATCAAAGCGTATATTCCAACTCTGAGATTCTTGCACCAGTCCATAGATGGATCGCTGGAGCTTGCACATTTTCTTAGGACCTTTAGGATTGACAAAACCTTCTGGTTGCATCATATACAACTCTTCTTTAAGAAAACCATTAAGGAATGCAGTTTTGACATCCATTTGCCAGATTTCATAAAATGTGGCAATTGCTAACATGATTCAGACAGACTTAAGCATCGCTACAGTTGAGAAAATCTCATTGTAGTCAACACCTTGAACTTGTCGAAAACCTTTTTGCGACAAGTCGAGCTTTGTCGATAGTAACACTACTATCAGCGTCTGTCTTCCTCTTGAAGATCCATTTATACAATATGGCTTGCCGATCATCGGGCAACTCCACCAAAGTCCACACTTTGTTCTCATACATGGATCCCATCTCAGATTTCATGGCCTCAAGCCATTTCGCGGAATCTGGGCTCATCATCGCTTCCTCATAGTTCGTAGGTTCATCATGGTCTAGTAACATGACTTCCAGAACAGGATTACCGTACCACTCTGGTGCGGACTGTACTTTGGAAGACCTACGAGGTTTTGTAGTAACTTAATCTGAAGTTTCATGATCATCATCATTAGCTTCCTCACTAATTGGTGTAGGAATCACTTGAACTGATTTCTGTGATGAACTACTTTTCAATTCGGGAGAAGGTACAAATTACCTTATCAAGCTCTACTTTCCTCCCACTCACTTCTTTTGAGAGAAACTCCTCTCTATAAATGATCCATTCTTAGCAACGAATGTTTTGCCTTCAGATCTGTGATAGAAGGTGTACCCAATAATTTCCTTTGGGTATTCTATGAAGACGCACTTCTCCGATTTGGGTTCGAGCTTATCAGGTTGAAAACCTTTTTCATATAAGCATCACAACTCCAAACTTTAAGAAACGAAAGCTTAGGTATACTGCTAAACCATAGTTCATACGGTGTCGTCTCAACGGATTTAGATGGTGCCCTATTAAACGTGAATGCAGTTGTCTTTAATGCATAACCCCCAAAACGATAGTGGTAAATCGATAAGAGACATCATAGATCGCACCATATCTAGTAAAGTACGATTAGGACGTTTGGACACACCATTACATTGTGGTGTTCCTGGTGGTGTGAGTTGTGAAACTATTTCACATTGTTTCAAATGAAGACCAAACTCGTAACTCAAATATTCGTCTCCACGATTAGATTGTAGAAACTTTATTTTTCTTGTTACGATGATTTTCCACTTCACTCTGAAATTCTTTGAACTTTTCAAATGTTTCAGACTTATGTTTCATCAAGTAGATATACCCATATCTTCTCAAATCATCTGTGAAGGTCAGAAAATAACGATACACGCCGCGAGCCTTAACACTCATCAGATCGCATACATCGGTATGTATTATTTCCAATAATTCAGTAGCTCGTTCCATTGTTCCGGGGAACGGAGTTTTAGTCATCTCGCCCAAAAGGCACGGTTCGCAAGCATCAAATGATTCATAACCAAGTGATTCCGAAAATCCATCTTTATGGAGTTTCTTCATGCGCTTTACACCAATATGACCCAAACGGCAGTGCCACAAATAAGTTGCACTATCATTATTAACTTTGCATCTTTTGGCATCAATATTATGAATATGTGTATCACTATGATCGAGATCCAACAAACTATTTTCATTGGGTGTATGACCATTTGAAGGTTTTATTCATGTAAACAGAACAACAATTATTCTCTGACTTTAAATGAATAACTGTATTGCAATAAGAATGATCAAATCATATTCATGCTCAACGCAAACACCAAATAACATTTATTTAGGTTTAACACTAATCCCGAAAGTATAGGGAGTGTGCGATGATGTTCATATAAATCTTGGAACTACTTCCAACACTCATCGTCACTTCCCCTTGAACTAGTCTCTGTTTATTCTGTAACTCTTGTTTCGAATTACTAATCTTAGCAACCGAACAAGTATCAAATACTCAGGGGCTACTATAAACACTAGTAAGGCACACATCAATAACCTGTATATCAAATATACCCTTGTTCACTTTGCCATCCTTCTTATCCACCAAATATTCAGGGCATTTCCGCTTCTAGTGACCATTTCCTTTGCAGTGTAAGCACTCAGTTTCAGGCTTTGGTCCAGCTTTGGTCTTCTTCACGGCAGTGACAACTTGTTTGCCATTCTACTTGAAGTTTCCCTTTCTTTCCCTTTGCCCTTTTCTTGAAACTAGTGGTCTTGTCAATCATCGACACTTGATGCTCTTTCTTGATTTCTACCTTCGTCGATTTCAACATCACGAAGAGCTCGGGAATCGTTTTCGTCATCCCTTGCATACTATAGTTCATCACGAAGTTCTAGTAACTTAGTGATGGTGACTAGAGAATTCTGTCAATCACTATTTTATCTGGAAGATTAACTCCCACTTGATTCAAGCGATTGAAGTACCCAGACAATCTGAGTACATGCTCACTAGTTGAGTGATTCTCCTCCATCTTTTAGCTATAGAACTTGTTGGAGACTTCATATCTCTCAACTCAGGTATTTGCTGGAAATATTAACTTCAACTCCTGGAACATCTCATATGGTCTATGACGTTCAAAATGTCTTTGAAGTCCCGATTCTAAGCCGTTTTAAGCATGGTGCACTAAACTATCAAGTAGTCATCATTTTGAGCTAGCCAAACGTTCATAACGTCTGCATCTGCTCCTGCAATAGGTTTGTCACCTAGCGGTGCATCAAGGACATAATTCTTCTGTGCAGCCATGAGGATAAATCTCAGATCACGGATCCAATCCGTATCATTGCTACTAACATTTTTCAACACTGTTTTCTCTAGGAACATATCGAAATAAACATATGAAAGCAACAACGCGAGCTATTGATCTACAACATAATTTGCAAAATACTACCAGGACTAAGTTCATGATAAATTTAAGTTCAATTAATCATATTACTTAAGAACTCCCACTTAGACAGACATCTCTCTAGTCATCTAAGTGATCACGTGATCCAAATCAACTAAACCATGTCCGATCATCACGTGAGATGGAGTAGTTTTCAATGGTGAACATCACTATGTTGATCATATCTACTATATGATTCACGTTCGACCTTTCGGTCTCCGTGTTCCGAGGCCATATCTGTATATGCTAGGCTCGGCAAGTTTAACCTGAGTATTCTGCATGTGCAATTGTTTTGCACCCGTTGTATTTGAATGTAGAGCCTATCACACCCGATCATCACGTGGTGTCTCAGCACGAAGAACTTTCGCAACGGTGCATACCCAGGGAGAACACTTCTTGATAATTAGTGAGAGATCATCTTAAAATGCTACCATCAATCAAAGCAAGACAAGATGCATAAAGGATAAACATCACATGCAATCAATATAAGTGATATGATATGGCCATCATCATCTTGTGCTTGTGATCTCCATCTCAGAAGCACCATCGTGATCACCATCGTCACCGGCGCGACACCTTGATCTCCATCGTAGCATTGTTGTCGTTTACGCCATCTATTGCTTCTACGACTATTGCTACCGCTTAGTGATAAAGTAAAGCAATTACAGGGCGTTTGCATTTCATACAATAAAGCAACAACCATATGGCTCCTGCCAGTTGCCGATAACTTCGGTTACAAAACATGATCATCTCATACAATAAAATATAGCATCACGTCTTGACCATATCACATCACAACATGCCCTACAAAAACAAGTTAGACGTCCTCTACTTTGTTGTTGCAATTTTTACGTGGCTGCTACGGGCTGAGCAAGAACCGTTCTTACCTACGCATCAAAACCACAACGATAGTTCGTCAAGTTAGTGCTGTTTTAACCTTCGCAAGGACCGGGCGTAGCCACACTCGGTTCAACTAAAGTTGGAGAAACTGACACCCGCTAGTCACCTGTGTGCAAAGCACGACGGTAAAACCAGTCTCGCATAAGCGTACGCGTAATGTCCGTCTGGGCCGCTTCATCCAACAATACCGCCGAACCAAAGTATGACATGCTGGTAAGCAGTATGACTTGTATCGCCCACAACTCACTTGTGTTCTACTCGTGCATATAACATCTACGCATAAAACCAGGCTCGGATGCCACTGTTGGGGAACGTAGTAATTTCAAAAAAATTCCTACACACACGCAAGATCATGGTGATGCATAGCAACGAGAGGGGAGAGTGTTGTCCACGTACCCTCGTAGATCAAAAGCGGAAGCGTTAGAACAACGCGGTTGATGTTGTTGTACGTCTTCACGGCCCGACCGATCAAGCACCGAAACTACGGCACCTCCGAGTTCTAGCACACGTTCAGCTCGATGACGTTCCCTGTACTCCGATCCAGCAGAATGTCGGGGAAGAGTTTCGTCAGCACGACGGCGTGGTGACGATTTTGATGTTCTACCATCGCAGGGCTTCGCCTAAGCACCGCTACAATATTATCAAGGACTATGGTGGAGGGGGGCACCGCACACGGCTAAGAGATCAAGAGATCAATTGTTGTCTATGGGGTGCCCCCTGCCCCCGTATATAAAGGAGCAAGGGAGGAGGAGGCCGGCTGAGGGAGTCCTGGATTAGGGGGTGTCCGGATGGCCGGAGTATGACCTTTGGCCGGACTCCCAGACTATGAAGATACAAGATTGAAGACTTCGTCCCGTGTCCGGATAGGGACTTTCCTTGGCGTGGAAGGCAAGCTTGGCGATACGATATGAAGATCTCCTCCCATTGTAACCGACTTTGTGTAACCCTAGCCCTCTCCGGTGTCTATATAAACCGGAGAGTTTTAGTCCATAGGACGAACAACAATCATACCATAGGCTAGGTTCTAGGGTTTAGCCTCTCTGATCTCGTGGTAGATCAACTCTTGTAATACCCATATCATCAATATCAATCAAGCAGGAGTAGGGTTTTACCTCCACCGAGAGGGCCCGAACCTGGGTAAAAACATCGTGTCCCTTGTCTCCTGTTACCATCCGCCTAGACGCACAGTTCAGGACCCCCTACCTGAGATCCGCCGGTTTTGACACCGACATTGGTGCTTTCATTTAGAGTTCCTCTGTGTCGTCACCGTTAGGCCCGATGGCTTCTTCGATCGTCAACTGTGACGCAGTCCAGGGTGAGACTTTTCTCCCCGAAGAGATCTTCGTATTCGGCGGCTTCGCACTGCGGGCCAACTCGCTTGGCCATCTGGGGCAGATCGGAAACTACGCCCCTGGCCATCAGGTCAGGTTTGGAAGCTTAAACTACACGGCCGACATCCGCAGGGACATGATCTTCGATGGATTCGAGCCACGGCCGAGTGTGCCGCACTGTCTCGATAGGCATGATCTAGCTCTGCCGCCAGACAGCGCTCGGAGCGCCGCTCAGGTGTCCGCTCTGACCATTAACTCAGAGCCGACTACGCTAGTCAGGGACGGCCGGTTGGACGCCGCCCCAGGAGCCTCAATCTCTACGGTGATAGAGCCGAATACCAGCCTAGTCCTTTGCAAGGCCCGTGACTCCAAGGTGCCGGACTCCGTTCCGGACTCCGAATATTCTGCACCTCTCACGATCGAACCCGATTGGGCTCCGATCATGGAGTTCACTGCCGCGGAAGTCTTTCAGCACTCGCCCTTTGGCGATATCCTGGATTCACTAAAGTCTCTCTCTTTGTCAGGAGAGCCCTGTCCGGACTATGGTCAGCAGGGTTGGGATACGGACGACAAGGAAATTCGAAACCCACCCACCACCCACTTTGTAGCCACTATCGACGATCTAACCGACATGCTCGACTACGACTCCGAAACATCGACGGTATGGACGCCGATGGAGGAGACGACCAAGAACCAGCACCTATAGGGCACTGGAAATCCACCTCATCATACGATGTATACATGGTGGACACACCTAAGAGAAATGATAACGAGGATCAAAAGGGCGTAACCAGGGATCGCTCTCTCGATAAACAATCAAAGCGGCGACATAAGCGCCATGCCAAGCCCCACCTCGACAAAGACCCAGCCATAGAGCAGGGCGAATCAATGGAAGACGAACATGCCATCGAGCAACTGTCCAAACAGGGCACACAATCCGAACAACCAATCTCCGGGAAGGACTATAGTCCGGACGACCTCACGCCGGACAAATCGCTGGAACATCAGAACCTCCACCAAAGGCTCCTTGCCACTGCCCGTAGCCTGAAAAAGAAGAAGCGGAGGCTCAAAACAGCGGAAGATGCACTCAGAATCAGATGGGGCAAAGTACTCAATACCGCACATGTCACGTCCCTAGTTCTGTTAATGCCAAGTGCTGGCATCTAGTGTTGCATCATGTTTAAATTCAAGGAATTTGAATTGAGCGAATTTTCCAAGCCTCACAAATTTTAAGAGAAGGGCAAAGAACCCTGGAAAATGCATTCAATATTTCCAAAATGGCCTTAAATAATGTTGGTTATACTTTGGCAAAGGTTTTGCACCAAACCAAAAATAATGAACATTTTTGAGGTATATTTTGGGCACTGAATTTAAATCATTATTCTATTTACATTTGGAATTATATTCATAATATATATAGAATATATTTTCAAATACCTTGGAACATTTTATGTGCTTTGGATTAGTCCATTCAGCAACATAGAAATACCCAGAGGATATTTGGCACTGTTTAGAATCTGTTTTGGAATTTAAACAGTGGCAAAGTTTAAAAACAAACAAACAAAACAGAAAACAAATAAGAAAATAAGGAGGAAAAGGTTTACCTGGACTTACCTTGAGCCCACCTAGCGCCCCACCTGGCCCAGCACTGTGGCTGAGGCCAGCCCAACTCCCCACCGTCTTCAACCTCTGCCAGTAGGCAGAGGCGTGTCGCCCGCACACGCACCTGAGGTTTCCACCTCCTGCTTCGTGCTGGCGGCCTCCCCTTCGAGCCTGTCTGCGCCTGGAGACGCCTAGCACCCCCTGCATCTTTCCCCCCTCTGGTTCTTCCCTCTCCCCCCAGCGCTCGCGCCCACAGCCACCCGCGAGCCCATCGCCGCCGTTCACCACCACCGCAGCCACCGCACACGCCTCACCTCGCAGTCCGGCTCGCTAGCTCCGCCCCGACGCCGTGGAGCCACACGGCAAAACACGCGACCGCAGGAGCCCCTGCAACGCCGCCATCGCCGTCGTCTTCAACCTCCAGCGCCTGAGATCCCCGGCAATGCCACATCGTCGTTCGGCCTCCCCCGAGCTTGTTGACGCCTCCAACCGACCCGGGGTGAGCCCCTCTTCATTTCGCCCCTGTCCCCGTCGCCCCACACATCCTCTAGCGCTAACGCCGCCATGCCCGAAGCTCGCCGCCGCACAACCATGTCGTCGCCGTGGCTACAGCCACTGCAGCTTGCAGCGAAGCACACCACCGCACTCCTCGTGCTCCCAGGAGCCTACCAAACCCACTAGCTCGTCCGGAAACAGATCCCCGCGTCTAGCCCATGATTGCACGAACTCCGGCCGCCGCAAAAGTTGCCACCGTCGTCGATTTAGTCAACTCCGTCGCGAGCTGATGGCTCCGTTGGATGCGGACGAGCACCAGTTTCTCGCCAAGCCAAACCGCCGCTCGTTTCGTCGCCTGTGCTGCGTTTCCGAACCGCGCCGCCGTCTTGGGCCTCGCCGGCGTCATGTCGCCGGTGGGTTTGACCCATTTGTCCATGTGGGCCCCGCCCCTGGTCAAACCTAGATTAGGAGTTAATCTAATGCTAATTTAGTTAGTTAAACTAATGACACTGACACGCGGGACCCACGCGCGAGGTTTGACCTGTACCCGACCTGTTGACCTGCTGACGTCACACTGACGTCAGGCTGACGTAGTAAATCATTTTCTGGATTAAAAATAACTCAGTAATTCCAGAAAATGTCTAAAACTTCTAAAATTCATAGAAATTCAACCATAACTCCAAATGAAATAATTTATATATGAAAAATGATCAGAAAAATCCAATCTATCCATCTGCACAATTTTCATGCATGTTAGAACAACTTATAGCTGCTGTTTAGCACAAATCATATAAATGGCATTTAAACCTTCACATATGGAGTTTGAATTTGAATCCTGGATTCAAACGAACTTCATTTAACCTGCTACTATTTGCATTAGCTCAAACCACATCATATTGCCATGTCATGAGCATGCATCATATTGTTGCATTGCATTGATTGTGTTCTTTCTCTGTTACTGGTGTTTGTTCCCCCCTCAGTATACAATGTTCCGATGATGAGTTCGATGACACCGATGAAGAACTATACTATCTTCAGAAGTTCCAGGCAAGCAAAACCCCCTTGTTCATTCCGATACAATCCCACTCTCTCGCTCCTGCTCTCTTTTACTGCATTAGGACAACAACAATTCAACTGTTACTTGCTGCGGTAGCTGAAACCCTTTATCCTCTGCATGACCTGTCATTGCCACAGTAAATAGATGAAACCCACTAGCATGAGTAGGAGTTGTTTGAGCCCTGATGTGCCTACTCATTCATGCTTGTTTGTCATGCCTGCTATTGCTTAGAGTTGAGTCAGGTCTGATTCATCAGGAATGAATCAGAGGTGTGTAAACATGTCCTACTGTGTGTGAGCTAAGTGTGTGAACACGATTTGGTAAAGGTAGCGGTGAGAGGCCATGTAGGAGTACATGGTGGGTTGTCTCATTGCAGCCGTCCTCAGGAACTGAGTTCTGTGTTTGTGATCCATGAACAGTTACTACCACACATTGGGCTCCGGGCGCTCCAAGCTCTCTCGACTTATTAATCAACCTGATATCTGTCCAGGAGTTGCAACTAGTTTCTGGTGTTTGTAGGTAGTGTTAGTAGTCTACCAAGTGGCACCCGGTACAGGTGGGCTTGGGACAGACTAGGCACAGTGGCCCGGTGTACCAAGTGGCACCCGGATGGTGGGCTTGGGAACCCTACACACATCATTTGGGGCCGTGAGCGACACCCCGGCTGGATCTCCTTGCGGATGGAACCCGAATAGGCGATAAACCTGGACGAGAGACTTGTGTGGTTAGTCAGGTCGTGGCCGACACCCTCGCTGGGCTTTTGCTTGAAGGTTGCCGAGTACATGTCGTGTAAACGGCGGTAAGTGGTGAGAGCGTGTGTGAAGAAGTACACCCCTGCAGGGTTAATATGATCTATTCGAATAGCCGTGTCCGCGGTAAAGGACTTCTGGGTTGCCTGTACAGTTCATAGACAAGTGAAAGTGGATACTCTAAAATACGCAAGATAAGCGTGAGTGCTATGGATGGCGTTCTCGTAGGGAGACGGGAGCGGATCCATAGTGGTGTATTGATATGGTTAATATGTGGACTCGTGTGTGCCACCTCAAAAGAGTTACTTGTAGTCGTAGTTCAGGTTAGCCACTGAGTCAAAGCTGGCTTGCTGCAGTTAAACCCCACCACCCCCTTTGTTGATAATGATGCATATGTAGTTAGTTCTGATGTAAGTGTTGCTGGGTACATTTGTACTCATGTTTGCCTATTTTATGTTTTTACAGAGACTTCCGTCTCACTAGTAGTTCCGCATGGACTTCGACGTTTAGCTTGTTACCTCAGCTACGATCTTGTGCCCTCGGCAGGATCTGGTAGATAGACAGGCTTCTCAGCCCTTTTCATTTGTAGATGTCTGTACTCATACATGTTAAGCTTCCGCATGTGCTTATTGTTTGTATGCTCTGAATGCTGGGTCGAGTGACCCATGTTTGTAATATCTCGCTCCTCGGAGCCTATTGAATAAATACTTTGAGTCATAGAGTTATGTTGTGATGCCATGTTGTATTTGCACATATCTAGCATATTGTGTGTATGTTATTGAAATGCTTGGTATGTGTGGGATCTGACTATCTAGTTGTTTATCCTTAGTAGCCTCTCTTACCGGGAAATGTCTCCTAGTGTTTCCACTGAGCCATGGTAGCTTGCTACCGCTCCGGAACACTTAGGCTGGCCGGCATGTGTCCTTCTTCGTTCCTGTGTCTGTCCCCTCGGGGAAATGTCACGCGATGAATTCCGGAGTCCTGTTAGCCCGCTATAGCCCGGTTCACCGGAGTCCTGCTAGCCCAGTGCTACAGCCTGGATTCACTCGCTAATGACTGACACGTTCTTTGTTGGGTCATGTATGCTTGTCCCTGTAAGTTAGTGCCACTTTGGGTTCACGACTAGCCATGTCAGCCTGGGTTCTTTGTCATATGGATGCTAGCGGCACTATCATATACGTGAGCCAAAAGGCGCAAATGGTCCCGGGCCAGGTAAGGTGGCACCCGTGGGAATACCGTGCGTGAGGCCGCAAAATGATATCATGTGTTACATGCTAGATCGGTGTGACTTAGGATCGGGGTCCTGACAGCTTTGGTATCAGAGCTTGATTGCCTGTAGGATTACCAAGCCAAAATGGTCGAAGTTGAGTCTAGAAATTCTTTAGTTATATGAGGGAATTGATTGTGGGATGGAACGTAAGGCTCTTTTTTACTTCTTATACCTTATGCCCTTCTGATCTGAGTCATCTTATCTTTCCTGCGGGGTTAAGAAATTAGGCTATCTCCTCTTTCTATCAGGATCACATGTTACTAATCTGTAGACTTGTAAGATTGATGAATTCAAGCCTCGGTTCAGTCCCTACTACTTTCGTGTGTTCATAGCTGGCCTCAGAACCTTGATTTTGTGATGTTGAGTGGTTACGCCACCAATTTGCAGGATGTCTCAATTTTTTTGAGCATTTACAGTCGTTATGCTGTCCGAGTCAACCCAGGTTTCTAAATAGTCTGATGCATTTGCAAATCCCTTCTTTCTATTCCTGATGTCCTTTTGGGTCAGATTAACCACACTACCCAGTGTGTTGAGGTACTTCATTGCCTCGATATATAAGTTGGAGCTATTATTATGACTCTAGGTGTCTAGAGTATCACCTAGTAATCCAGCCATGCTTTGTGTTCCCAGTGTGATGATTCTGGCCATCATTCTCGAAAGCATCCCGTGATGCCACTTAGTAGTAGGTATTCTACTCCCGGGTTTTGTTTTGAACCCGAGATTCACCCTACTTGCTTCATGTTGATAGTTTTTGCTCGTTCCTTTAGGTTATTAGCAACCTTTGCAATAGTCCTCGAGGTCTGTGGTATTTCCTTCTTCCAAATACCATGAACTGCCTATGGCAGAAGTTCTTTTGAACCAAAAGATCACCACCAGAGTGCTCTTGATGAGTTCTCGATTCCATGTTATGACTCTGCCAGCTCAACCTTTCGGCATGGGTTATCCTTAAGAAATATGTTGAACTCGTTCGACATGCTAATCTATGCACCCACAGCTCAGAAAATCATATGTTCCTTTGAGTTGTCCCTCTTTAGTTGTCTTCTAGCCCTCGTCTATCAATTGATGGTCAGGAGTAGTTATGCATTCGTGTTATCGATGCCTGTTAATTCTGTGGTCCGTTAAATCATTCTATTCCAGAATGACTAGGAGAAATGAACTCCAGTACCTCATCCATATCTAGGATTGGGTCAAAGTAGTCATACTCCGTAGATCAAAATACTAATCCAGTTTTTGTTTTGTTCCACCTTGGAGTGTTACCATCTTTATATCAAGAATATCATGGGAATTGCACACCCTCCTTTGAATTCTTGATACAGTGATACTTCTTGCCATCATTATTCATTCCTCGGTTTCGTGTTGTCGCAGCCGGAATGCCGACAAGTGAACTATGATGTGTGAAGTCAATACTCCTAGCAACCGTGTTGCTTGGTAGTTAATGGACAACAATCTCATCCTTAGCGTGTTGATTATTGAATCGTCACCCTAGGGTTGATCGTGCTACCTAGTCCTTATTTCCGGTGCACTCCTCGATCAATGAGTTAGGATTGTGCCAATCCCTTGCTTATTTGATCATATCGTCTTGCCCTGAAAAGCAAGATTGTTCTCGAGCTTAGAAGCATACCGGTGGTTCGTGATTTTCCAATTATCTTCTCGGAAGTATCACCAGGTTGTCACCTGACCGCTATGTTGAGCTCGTGATCAAGTTGGTTTTCGAAACCACCCTTTCTCCAAGAATCTGTGTTGGATACCCCTGAGCTAGTTGGTTAAGCTAAACGACAACTTGGAGAGTTGGAAGATAAAAGCTTACCTAACTTAGTTTGTTTCAAAGGGATATCCTGGTGTTGGTGTTTTAGTTGAAGAAAGATGATATCTTCATTGATTGGTCCCTGTGATCAGTTGTTGGACCTATTGTCTTATAAAAACTTTGATTTGAGTATGGGCTATCGTCAAATCGAATCAGAACCAATGATGTTCGTAATGTTGTCTTACTCGTGGTTGATCCCTCGAGCTTACACCATTACATCCTTTGGTCTGACCAGTGCTATCACCTTGTTCACATAATTATGGAATTCCATTTATATGGAAACCTGGATGAATTGTTGTTGAGCCCAGCGACAACATCCTTGTATTTTCCATAATTTTGTTGAACATCCAGCTAGTATTGGAAACTTCTATAAGCATTATCTTCATGTCCCATGCATGAAGCACATGCCCGGATGAAATAAGTGACTTCCTCTAACTCATGTGCATTTGATGCAAGTTGCCGCCGTGGATTCGAGAAAGTCAATGTTGCTTTCTTTGGAACCATCCCAAGTCAGTCATGTATACGTGCGAAGTATTCTGTGGTTTGGAGACTTGCAACCTTCATTCTATATGTATTCCTAGCACACCAAGCCACTAATTGAATTGTTCAAGGAGAAGTAGTTCCTTCTTAAGAGCAAGACTTATACTTCGATATCCTTGATGATGGTTCCCCACTTGAACTCGGTAGTGTTTTTATTATAAGACTACTACGTGGTCATGCTTGTCTTGTACAGCGTGCTCATAGGTTTGTATCAGAACTAGCTCATGTTTTGGAGAATGCTATCATAGTTCATTTTCCCGAGAATCTCGCAATGTCATCTCTTCGGTTTGTGTTGCAAATTTTCTTTTCCAGACATGCTGTCTAAAATGTCTTGTTACCAACCAGATCTGAATCTCAGGCACATATGATGGTTGGAACTATTCCAAGAACTATGATATAGGTTCCAGTGAAGTGGACGCACCTAGCTGAAAGTACTATCATTGTAGTATCTTGATTAAGCCATTTGGTCACTACCCATAAGGATTTCATAGGATTTACTCCCTAGTTGTCCCTTATGGATTCTTATGCTCCCGAAGTCTGACCTTTTACTTGATGTTCTAGATATCAAACCATATCTATGAATGGGTTACGCTAGCACATCAAGGAGAACATTATAAGCGGAGTACTAAATGTCTCTCGGTCGATCTTCTAGATTTTGTTTCCTTAGCATTGCTAGGGTGAAATCTGAGAAAGTGTTGTCTTCCTTTCCATCTGCATCCTCCATCGTTATTCATCATGGTAGTATGTAGTTGTATTAACATTCTTTTCATAAATGTTGGTAGAACTATGATGATTATGGAATTGCTCAAGTTCTTGAGAGCACGCGCAAGCAAAATCATTCCTTGTGTTGTTTTCAACAACGTAATCCACATCATCCATTCTAATTCGGGTATGTCATTCTACCGAACCCCTCCAAATGATCGCTTGAGAATTGCCTTAGGCTGGTATAAAGAGTTTCAATGATCTCTGAATCAAAGGTAATTCTTTTTGCCACTTAAGGAGATATTTCTACAAGTCACCTTCCCTAAGGTGCCCCGTTATGGTATCATGGCAACTCAACTCCTCGCTACGTTGGCAATCGTTTACCACCTTCTTAAGTGTGGAATTGTTGTCTACCTAGTGAACCCTCGTCATCTGTTCCACTCCATCCCTCTAGATGTGTGTTTTGTGTCTCAACCCGAGAGATGGTTCTACGTCTCATTCCGTGAGTTGCTCGATCTTCGAGAAGATCGATTCTTCTAGAGTTTTCCTTTCTTCTTGTTGTCATGTTGGATGGAGTTCTCAGAGCAAGACGTCGAGACAAAGATGGTGATCAAATCAACGCCCCTATGAAGTGCAACTTGGATCGTGAAGAATGTGTTAGTTTGCGTTCCCCCTTCATCTTACCCTATGCTTGAATCTCGGGACGAGATTCTTGTTTAGTGGGGGTGAGTTGTCACGTCCCTAGTTCTGTTAATGCCAAGTGCTAGCATCTGGTGTTGTATCATGTTTAAATTCAAGGAATTTGAATTGAGGGAATTTTCCAAGCCTCACAAATTTTAAGAGAAGGGCAAAGAACCCTGGAAAATGCATTCAGTATTTCCAAAATGGCCTTAAATAATGTTGGTTATACATTGGCAAAGGTTTTGCACCAAACCAAAAATAATGAACATTTTTGAGGAATATTTTGGGCACTGAATTTAAATCATTATTCTATTTGCATTTGAATTATATTCATAATATATATAGAATATATTTTCAAATACCTTGGAACATTTTATGTGCTTTGGATTAGTTCATTCAGCAACATAGAAATACCCAGAGGATATTTGGCACTGTTTAGAATCTGTTTTGGAATTTAAATAGTGGCAAAGTTTAAAAACAAACAAACAAAATAGAAAACAAATAAGAAAATAAGGAGGAAAAAGGTTTACCTAGACTTACCTTGAGCCCACCTAGCGCCCCACCTGGCCCAGCACTGTGGCTGAGGCTAGCCCAACTCCCCACCGTCTTCAACCTCTGCCAGTAGGCAGAGGCGTGTCGCCCGCGCATGCACCTGAGGTTTCCACCTCCTGCTTCGTGCTGGCGGCCTCCCCTTCGAGCCTGTCTGCGCCAGGAGACGCCTGGCACCCCCTGCATCTCCCCCCTCTAGTTCCTCTCTCTCCCCCCAGCGCTCGCGCCCGCAGCCACCCGAGCGAGCCCGTCGCCGCCGTTCACCGCCACCGCAGCCACCGCGCACGCCTCGCCTCACAGTCCGGCTCGCTAGCTCCGCCCCAACGTCGTGGAGCCACACGGCAAAACACGCGACCGCAGGAGCCCCTGCAACGCCGCCACCACCGTCGTCTTCAACCTTCAGCGCCTGAGATCCCCGGCAACGCCACATCATCGTCCGGCCTCCCCCAAGCTCGCTGATGCCTCCAACCGACCCGGGGTGAGCCCCTCTTCATTTCGTCCCTGTCCCCGTCGCCCCACACGTCCTCTAGCGCTAACGTCGCCGTGCCCGAAGCTCGCCGCCGCACAGCCATGTCGCCGCCGTGGCTACAGCCACTGCAGCTTGCAGCGAAGCACACCACCGCACTCCTCGTGCTCCCAGGAGCCAACCAAACCCACTAGCTCATCCAGAAACAGATCCTCGCGTCTAGCCCGTGATTGCACGAACTCCGGCTGCCGCAAAAGTTGCCGCCGTCATCGATTTAGTCAACTCCGGCGCGAGCTGATGGCTCCGTTGGATGCGGACGAGCACCAGCTTCTCGCCAAGCCAAACCGCCGCTCGTTTTATCGCCTGTGCTGCGTTTCCGAACCGCGCCGCCATCTCGGGCCTCGCCGGCGTCATGTCGCCGGTGGGTTTGACCCATTTGTCCATGTGGGCCCCGCCCCTGGTCAAACCTAGATTAGGAGTTAATCTAATGCTAATTTCGTTAGTTAAACTAATGACACTGACACGCGGGACCCACGCGCGAGGTTTGACCTGTACCCGACCTGTTGACCTGCTGACGTCACACTGACGTCAGGCTGACGCAGTAAATCATTTTCTGGATTAAAAATAACTCTGTAATTCCAGAAAATGTCTAAAACTTCTAAAATTCATAGAAATTCAACCGTAACTCCAAATGAAATAATTTATATATGAAAAATGATCAGAAAAATCCAATCTATCCATCTGCACCATTTTCATGCATGTTAGAACAACTTATAGCTGCTGTTTAGCACAAATCATATAAATGGCATTTAAACCTTCACATATGGAGTTTGAATTTGAATCCTGGATTCAAACGAACTTCATTTAACCTGCTACTAGTTGCGTTAGCTCAAACCACATCATATTGCCATGTCATGAGCATGCATCATATTGTTAGATTGCATTGATTGTGTTCTTTCTCTGTTGCCGGTGTTTGTCCCCCCCTTAGTAGACGTTGTTCCGACGATGAGTTCGATGACACCGATGAAGAACTATACTATCTTCAGAAGTGCCAGGCAAGCAAAACCCCCTTGTTCATTCCGATACAATCCCACTCTCTCGCTCCTGCTCTCTTTTACTGCATTAGGACAATAATGATTCAATTGTTACTTGCTGCGGTAGCTGAACCCCTTTATCCTCTGCATGACCTGTCATTGCCACAGTAAATAGATGAAACCCACTAGCATGAGTAGGAGTTGTTTGAGCCCTGATGTGCCTACTCATTCATGCTTGTTCGTCATGCCTGCTACTGCTTAGAGTTGAGTCAGGTCTGATTCATCGGGAATGAATCGGAGGTGTGTAAACATGTCCTACTGTGTGTGAGCTAAGTGTGTGAACACGATTTGGTAAAGGTAGCGGTGAGAGGCCATGTAGGAGTACATGGTGGGTTGTCTCATTTCAGCCATCCTCAGGAACTGAGTTCTGTGTTTGTGATCCATGAACAGTTACTACCACACATTGGGCTCTGGGCGCTCCAAGCTCTCTCGACTTATTAATCAACCTGATCTCTGTCCAGGAGTTGCAACTAGTTTTTGGTGTTTGTAGGTAGTGTTAGTAGTCTACCAAGTGGCACCCAGTACAGGTGGGCTTGGGACAGACTAGGCACAGTGTCCTAGTGTACCAAGTGGCACCCGGATGGTGGGCTTGGGAACCCTGCATACATCGTTTGGGGCCGTGAGCGACACCCCAGCTGGATCTCCTTGCGGACGGAACCCGAATAGGCGATAAACCTGGACGAGAGACTTGTGTGGTTAGTCCGGTCGTGGCCGACACCCTCGCTGGGCTTCCGCTTGAAGGTTGCCGAGTACATGTCGTGTAAACGGCGGTAAGTGGTGAGAGCGTGTGTGAAGAAGTACACCCCTGCAGGGTTAATATGATCTATTCGAATAGTCGTGTCCACGGTAAAGGACTTCTGGGTTGCCTGTACAGTTCATAGACAAGTGAAAGTGGATACTCTAAAATACGCAAGATAGGCGTGAGTGCTATGGATGGCGTTCTCGTAGGGAGACGGGAGCGGATCCATAGTGGTGTATTGATATGGTGAATATGTGGACCCGTGTGCGCCACCTTAAAAGAGTTACTTGCAGTCATAGTTCAGGTTAGCCACGGAGTCAAAGCTGGCTTGCTGCAGTTAAACCCCACCACCCCCTTTGTTGATAATGATGCATATGTAGTTAGTTCTGATGTAAGTCTTGCTGGGTACATTTGTACTCACATTTGCCTATTTTATGTTTTTGCAGAGACATCCGTCTCACTAGTAGTTCCGCATGGACTTCGACGTTTAGCTTGTTACCTCAACTACGATCTTGTGCCCTCGGCAGGATCTGGTAGATAGACAGGCTTCTCAGCCCTTTTCATTTGTAGATGTCTGTACTTAGACATGTTAAGCTTACGCATGTGCTTATTGTTTGTATGCTCTGACTGCTGGGTCGAGTGACCCATGTTTGTAATATCTCGCTCCTCGGAGCCTATTGAATAAATACTTTGAGTCGTAGAGTTATGTTGTGATGCCATGTTGTATTTGCACATATCGAGCATATTGTGTGTATGTTATTGAAATGCTTGGTATGTGTGGGATCTGACTATCTAGTTGTTTATCCTTAGTAGCCTCTCTTACCAAGAAATGTCTCCTAATGTTTCCACTGAGCCATGGTAGCTTGCTACTGCTCCGGAACACTTAGGATGGCCGGCATGTATCCTTCTTCGTTCCTGTGTCTGTCCCCTCGGGGAAATGTCACACGATGAATTTCGGAGTCCTGTTAGCCCGCTACAGCCCGGTTCACCGGAGTCCTGCTGGCCCGGTGCTACAGCTTGGATTCACTCGCTGATGACCGACACGTTCATTGTTGGGTCATGTATGCCTGTCCCTGTAAGTTAGTGCCACTTTGGGTTCACGACTAGCCATGTCAGCCCGGGTTCTTTGTCATATGGATGCTAGCGGCACTATCATATACGTGAGCCAAAAGGCGCAAACGGTCCCGGGCCAGGTAAGGTGGCACCCATGGGAATACCGTGCGTGAGGCCGCAAAGTGATATGATGTGTTACATGCTAGATCGGTGTGACTTAGGATCGGGGTCCTGACAGCACACAAGTACGGCAACAGTCGTCACACAAAAAGCTATCCAAAGCGGAAACTACTACCGGAATTTGATGAAGAGGCCATAAAGCCCCCACAGTCAAAAAATAAGGAAGCCACCAGGTCGGATAGACGACCCCACGATCGGTCTCAAGCGACAAAGGGCGCCGCACCCAATTCGACTCGAAATCCGCCTAAGGATTCGCATCAAAAAACTGGCCCAGCCAGATCCATATATGGGCCAAGAAAGCAAGCTCCAGCAAGCAATGAAACACAAAAAATATCCGAACATCGCGGCACACCTACATACAGGGGCGCCGCACATCCCCTATGTTTTACCGATGAGGTGCTGGATCATGAATTTCTAGCGGGATTCAAGCCCGTGAATATAGAAGCATACGACGGAACAATAGACCCCGGAGTCTGGATCGAGGATTATATCCTCCACATACACATGGCCAGAGGAGATGACCTTCACGCCATAAAATACTTACCCCTTAAGCTCAAAGGGCCAGCCCGGCATTAGCTTAAAAGCCTTCCCGAAAACACCATAGGAAGTTGGGAAGCGCTCGAGGATGCTTTCCGGGCAAATTTTCAAGGGACCTACGTCCGACCTCTGGACGCAGATGATCTGAGTCATATAACTCAGCAGCCCGTAGAGTCAGCCCGGAAACTCTGGAACAGATTCCTTACTAAAAAGAATCAGATAGTCGACTGTCCGGATGCTGAGGCCCTAGCAGCTTTCAAACACAATGTCCGAGATCAATGGCTCGCCAGAAACCTCGGCCAAGAAAAGTCAAGAACAATGGCTGCATTAACAAGCCTTATGACCCGCTTTCGCGCAGGAGAGGATAGCTGGTTGGCAAGAAGCAGCACCAGCGACCCGAGTACATCCGAACTCAGAGATGGAAACGGAAACCGCGCTGTAACAAAGAACAGCGCCGGATAAAGGATAATAGCCCGATGAGCACGGCAGTCAACGCAGGATTCAAAAGCTCTCGGCAAAATCAGAAAAAACCGCCACCCAAAGATGACAGGGATGAGCTGTCTAACCTCAACAAAATCCTGGACAAAATATGTCAAATCCACAGTACCCCTGGGAGACCTGCAAACCATACCCACAGAGATTGTTGGGTCTTCAAACAGTCCGGTAAACTCAACGCCGAACACAAGGGGCTTGACACACCTAGTGAGGATGACGATGCCCCCTGAGGGAGTCCTGGACTAGGGGGTGTCCGGATAGCCGAACTATCATCATCGGCCGGACTCCAAGACTACGAAGATATAAGATTGAAGACTTCGTCCCGTGTCCGGATGGGACTTTCCTTGGCGTGGAAGGCAAGCTTGGCGATACGGATATGTAGATCTCCTACCATTGTAACCGACTCTATGTAACCCTAGCCCTCTCCGGTGTCTATATAAACCGGATGGCTTTAGTCCGTAGGACGAACAACAATCATACCATAGGCTAGCTTCTAGGGTTTAGCCTCCTTGATCTCGTGGTAGATCTACTCTTGTAACACACATCATCAATATTAATCAAGCAGGACGTAGGGTTTTACCTCCATCAACAGGGCCCGAACCTGGGTAAAACATCGTGTCCCTTGTCTCCTGTTACCATCCGCCTAGACGCACAGTTCGGGACCCCCTACCCGAGATCCGCCGGTTTTGACACCGGCATTGGTGCTTTCATTGAGAGTTCCTCTGTGCCGTCGCAATCAGGAAGGATGCCTTTTCCTGTCTTTAAAGACGGGGCTGTCGTCAAGGGAGCTTTGACCGCCGGCCAAACTATCCGGCTAGGTGGTTTTCTTATGACCGCCTGTTCGGCCACAACTCCGACGATGACCTCTCAGGTCATCAAAAGCGATCTTCACATCAGTTCGGAATTCGCCGAGCAGCTATATCCGATTGAGCTCTCCTCCGTAAACGAGCTCTTGGATCGCATCGCCGCCCTGGGAGTCTCTACAGACTACGATCAGATTGGTCTTAAAACCGATCTGGGAGAAATTAACTCTCCCCAGGCTACCCACCATGTTATTGTGGTAGAGGAACAATGCGGCGACTCTTCTTCTATGTTAAAAACCAGCTATGTCCGGATTCCCGATCCCTCCATGCCGGATTCCCGTGGAGGGACGGACGTCAATCAAATACTGAACCTAAAGTCAGGCATCGGACCAGATTTGTTGGAAGGCATCCAACAAACCAAGCTTCCAAATCCGGAAACTTCTTGGCCTTTGAGCCTCAGTTCGGGCAGGGTTCTGAACTTAATTCCACCCGCCCACCCAAGCATAAGCGATCTATCTCAAATACGGCAAGAGCCCGCTGAAACAGTACATCATTACTGGGCCAGATTCCTCCTGGTCATGAACAGGATAAATGACTGCCATGAAGAAAGCGCGATTTCAGTTTTTTGCAACAATTGCACGGACAAGGGAATCATAAACGCCATAAGTCGTCGCGAAGTTACATGCTTTGCCGACCTAGCGACCATTGTACAAAAATACTGTGCGATGGAGAGCGCCTGGAAAACCGAAACCAAGTTTTGGGACAATCCGGCCCTGAATACAACCCCAGTCCAGAATAAAAGGGTGCGTCATACTCAAGCACCTGGATTAAAAACCAGAAAGCAAAAACCCCCTAAAGGGAACGGAACCGTACTGGAGGGATGGCTCAACGGACCCTGGAAAATCCACAGTACGGAGGGCGCCACTCCAACACATAGCCTTCGAGCATGTTTGATACTACGGCAGGTGGCCAAAAGTGGCGAAGGCTTTCTAGCCCCGGACAACCAGCCCAATAGTACCAGTACGGTATTAACAGTCTTCGAGACTTCCGCATCAAATAACATGCGGAAACGAAAAATCCGCAGCCTCGCCGAAGTATACCAAGTAGCAACAACGAATCCGTGGAGTGACACAGCTATCACCTTCAATGCCAGCGATGAACCTAAATTCCGAACAGCTCGAGCACCAGCCGCATTGGTCCTCAGTCCGATAGTGGACGGCTTTCGTCTTACCAAGGTACTCATGGATGGCGGCAGGGGATTAAACCTCATATATGAGGAAACTCTTCAAAAAAATGGAAATTTACTGGAGCCGCATTGAGCGAAGCAGCACAACCTTCAGGGGAATAATCCCTAGTCGAGAAGTACGCTGCACAGGAAAAATCACACTAGACGTAGTGTTCGGCTCGCCGGATAACTACAGGTCCGAAGAGGTCATGTTCCAAGTGGCCCCATTCGGAAGCGGATATCACGCCTTGTTAGGGCGAGAGGCATTCACAATCTTCCAAGCTATACCCCATTACGGGTACATGAAGCTCAAAATGCCCGGGCCCAATGGAATAATCACTCTCGTCAGTGATCCAGATATATCACTCCGCGCTGAAAATAAGACAACCGCACTGGCCCTAGAGGCATTATCCGAAGCCCTAGCGGCAGAGGAACTCACTGCGCTGCGCTCCATGGTGGATAGGGACGATGTGATACTCGATAAGAGGTCTAAGTCCACCTCTTTTAAACCAGTAGACGAAATAGTAAAATTCCAGGTCCATCCAACGGACCCCACAAAGACAGCTTCCATTGCGGCACAATTAAATCCTGATGTAGAAGCCGCACTACGAGAATTCCTTCGGGAAAATTGGGACATTTTCGCCTGGCACCCTTCAGACATGCCAGGAATCCCATGCAGGCTGGCAGAGCACAGCCTAAATATCCTAAAAGGATTCAAGCCAGTCAAACAGGCTCTTCGGCGATTTTCCGAACCCAAAAGACAGGCAATGGGAGAGGAGCTAGCCAAACTCTTAGAAGCCGGATTCATCAGAAATATCAAACATCCGGACTGGCTAGCCAACCTGGTAATGGTACCAAAAAAGGACAAATCCTGGCACCTTTGTGTCGATTTCAAAGACCTTAACAAGGCCTGTCCAAAGGACCCTTTCCCTCTCCCTCGCATCGGCCAAATCATCGATGCTACCGCAGGGCACGTTTCATTGTGCTTCCTCGACGCATACTCCGGATACAATCAAATCAAGATGGCGGAAAATGACCAGGCCGCAATGGCATTTATTACTCCATACGGACCATTCTGCTTCAACACAATGCCCTTCGGACTCAAAAACACCGGCGCAACATATCAGCGCATGATTCAGACATGTCTGGCCACCCAGATAGGCAAAACAGTAGAGGCATACGTAGACGATGTGGTCGTCAAGACCAAACACGTCGAAACTCTAGTAGACGACTTGAGGGTGACATTCGACAACCTCCGAGCATATGACATGAAGCTCAACCCGGACAAATGCGTTTTCGGCGTACCAGCCGGATAGCTCTTGGGCTTCATTGTATCCGGTAGAGGAATTGAAGCAAACCCAGCCAAGATCCGAGCTCTGTCACAATTGGATATCCCAAAAGACCTCAAGCAAATACAAAAAATAACTGGATGCGTGGCGGCTCTAAGCCGCTTCATCTCCCGTTTGGGAGAAAAGGCACTACCCCTTTATCGCCTCCTCCGGCGCACCGAACATTTCCAATGGACGGATGCTGCCACGGCCGGACTCGAAGAAATAAAGGCCGTATTGCCAATAAATCCGGTCCTAGCCGCGCCCAACCTGGGCGAACCGATGTTGTTATATATTGCAGCAACACATCAAGTTGTCAGCGCGGTACTCGTTGTCGAACGAGAAACAGAAGGGCACAAATTCCCTCTTCAAAAACCAGTGTACTACATATCCACTGTCTTAACTCCATGCAAGCCCCGGTACCCACACTATCAAAAGATAGCATATGCAGTGTTCATGGCATCCCGGAAGCTGCGACACTACTTTCAAGAGTGTTCCATAAAGGTGGCCTCCGAAGTACCTCTCAACGACATTATAAACAATCGCGATGCGACGGGCCGGATTGCAAAATGGGCCATTGAGCTCTTACCATTTGATATAACCTACAAACCACGATGAGCTATCAAGTCACAAGTTCTAGCTGACTTCATCGCCGAATGGACCGAAGCCGAACTCCCTAAAGAGTACGGCGCATACTCCAATTGGATCATGCATTTCGACGGCTCCAAAATGTTGGCTGGCTTGGGAGTTGGCGTCGTCTTGACATCCCCAACCGGAGACACAGTCCAATACGTGCTTCAAATAATGTACACGGACTCCAACAATGCAGCCGAATACGAGGCCCTTCTACATGGCCTCCGGATGGCAATCTCCATGGGTATTCAACGCCTAGAGGTGCGCGGGGATTCAAACCTCGCAATATCCCAAGTAAATGGAGACTTTGACGCCAAGGACCCGAAAATGGCAGCCTACCGTAACGTTGTCCTAAAAATGTCAGCCCGGTTCGAAGGACTCGAATTCCACCATGTAGCCCGGGATAATAACCAGGCAGCAGACATGTTGGCACGCATTGGCGCAAAACACGACGCCGTCCCTCCAAACATCTTCCTGGAGCGGCTCTTTAAGCCATCCGTATTATGGGAAGAGGAGTCCGGAAATAACAAACCGGAACCAACTGCATCACCTAACGCAGAACATTCTGACACAATCGGTGGCTCAGCGAATGAAATAACAGATTCAGCCCACGAAATACTGGCAGTAATTGCCCCATGGACGGAACCATTCCTAGCCTACCTAATCCGGCAGGAACTTCTCGAAGACCAAAATGAGGCCCACTGCATAGTTCGGCGATCTAAAGCCTACAAGGTCCATGAGGGAGAACTTTATAAGAAAAGCACAACTGGAGTCCTTCAAAGGTGTATCTCCGAAGAGGAAGGGCAAAATCTCCTGGCTGAAATTCACGCCGGACTCGGCGGGCACCACGCCGCCGCCCGGGCCCTTGTAGGCAAGGCCTTCCGTACAGGATTTTATTGGCCGACCGCCTGGGCAGATGCTCAGGACTTAGTCCAACGATGCGTCGGTTGCCAGCTCTTTGCTAATCAGAGCCACATGCCACCTACTGCCCTCAAAACTATACCCATTACTTGGCCGTTCGCGGTCTGGGGGCTTGACATGGTTGGACCCCTTAAAGGGGGAACCCACAAGGACAAATACTTATTGGTCATGGTGGACAAATTCACCAAATGGATAGAGGCCAAGCCGGTTAAAACAGCAGAATCCGGACCTGTGATAGACTTCATATCCGGGGTAGTACACCGTTTTGGCGTCCCCCACAACATCATCACTGATAACGGCATGAATTTCACAGCCGACGAGGTTAAACTCTGGTGCAAAAACATGGGCATCAAGCTCTACTACGCTTCAGTCTACCACCCTCAAACTAATGGTCAAGTGGACTGGGTAAATGGTCTCATCATGAGCGGCATTAAACCCAGATTAGTGCGGTCCCTCACGGAATCTAACACGCACTGGGTAGAGGAGCTCGACTCTGTACTCTGGGGGCTGTAGACCATGCCAAACCGCACAACCGGATTCACACCATTTTTATGGTATACGGCGCTGAGGCAGTTTTGCCCTGCAATATAATTCATGACTCACCTCGCGTGCGCATGTACGAGGAAAGAGAAGCCGAGTTGGATCGGCAGGATAGTTTGGACGCTTTAGAGGAGGAGCGCGACGTGGCAAAATCCCGTTCCGCATTCTATCAACAGCAGGCTCGAAGATATCAAAGCAGAGAAGTATGGGCCAAAACTTACAATGTTGGCGAGCTAGTTCTACGCCTGCCGGACAAGAAAAAGGACAAACTTAAGCCCAAATGGGAAGGTCCCTTCATCATCGACCAAGTCCTTACCAGCAGCGCATACCGTCTACGCAACGCATCTGACAACCGACTCGAGCCAAACCCATGGAACGCAGCCCGTCTCCGAAGATTTTACGCTTAGCGCCGGACTCAGGGTTCGTCTCCTTTCTCCGTCCACCTTTCATGTTTTTTCGCTGTCTTTGTTTTCCCTCCCTTTTCCTCCTTCTTTCAGTACAAACCTCTTGAGGGCTAATCTGCGCTTTGTTCGCACTCGCTCGATGTGCTACTCGCACTCGTTATACCTGGGGGCTTCTTTAACAGAAGCTTATTTATATGGGCTTCATGCCCACCACATGTGTCACACTTCCGCATGTACCTTTTGATCACCATTATATGCATCGATATGACTTAAGTTTTGGCCAAGCCAGGTTGCCTGGCTCCTGTGCTTACCCCTATGTTCCCGATTGTTCGGCTAGGAGGTAAAGGGAGCACCTCTGCGATTGTTACTGCCGGGTCAGCCGGATGTGTACCTCAGACTGGGTGAAGCCAAAGGCTAGCGTTCTTAAGGGAATATTCGGTCGGTGACCTGAAAGATGATTTATTACTTAGTTATTTATCTGCCCCCAAATGCTTTTTCTGCTATTTTCGCAGTCCGGACATGCACTTTACGGCATGCCTCCCAGGGAAAGGAACCCTTAACGGAACTATTCTCCCTGGAAGATGTTTCTTACTAACCATGTTAAATAACATAGCTAGTTGGGCACCTGTCTGATAAAGCAATTATGACCCCTACGCCTTGTCTCCATGCATGCCCCGGTTCTTTTATAACCGTCAGGGTATTCGGACACACTCTGGACTGTTGGGTCCCGAGGTTGAAGTGAAAAGGTCCGCAAAGGCAAACGATCTACAATCCGGCTAGAAGGCATTTTACATGTCATTTTAAAATTACATCGTCAAACTGACTGATTGTACTCCTCTTCAATCCCATCTAACAGGTTGTCTAATTTACAGTCCTGTTGGGAATATTTCGCGGCCAGCTCTACTTGGCCGTACATCAAGCTCACAGGGATCTCCTTCCCATCAGGCCCCACAGGTCCGACCTCGGCCATGTGGTTTGGGTCAGCCTTCGGGTACCGCGTCTTCACCATGGCCTAGGCCTCCCTGGCGCCTTGACGGCAGGCCGATATCTTCCACAGACGGAGACGTCGCCGTACTCCCTGAAGCTTCTCAGCAAGCCCTCCAAGGCCCTCAGGTAGGGAGACGGAAGGCCATAAGGCCTGAACGACGCCACTCATCGCCCGCCGAACACGTTCAAGCAGTTGCACCAGCTCGGGAAGTTGGTCACCCGTTGAACTGGGCATTTCCTCCATAGGGCGACCTGTGAGCACACCTACAGACATATTTCTGTCAACCGACTTCCTCGCCGAACTCTTCTTTTCAAAAGAGTTTGTTCAAGCACTTACTATAGATGCCGCGACAAAGCCGCTGATTCTCCTTCAAGGAGCCAGACAGCTGGGCCCGAACACCTTTTAGCTCTTCTCCAAGCTGGGTGTGGGCATCTTGGAGTTTGTTCCTCTCCTGCTGCACCTTCATAAGCACCCTCTCGCCGGCCTTCAACTGGCGCAGTAGCTGTTGCTTGTCCGGATCAAGTCCGGCAACATCTGCAATATTATTGTCAGATTTATACGCACGCCGCACGCCATAACACATTTTTGAAATATGTGTTACCGGAGGGGGTCTCTGTGTCTCCTCCAGCGGCGGTCAGTGCGGCCTCAAGTTGGGCCTTGCACTCTTGAAGCTCCTGGGGCAGGTGGGTATTCTTCTCCGTAAGATCCTGCATAATAAATGATCCTTAAATCAGTTATTTTAACTATTTTAAGTCTCGGGGGCTACTGGCATATATAACTATTAAAATTACTTACCTGTATGTCCTTCACATACTGCTCCGTGGCTCTGGTTAAACCATCTTGAGCGGCACGGAGGTGCGCGTCTCCCGCATCAAAGGCATTCAACGCCTTCGGGGAGAAACACGCGTCACGAAGAACTGTCCGGCGACACCTGTGATTCATGGCGCTCTCCACCTCAGAACGGGTGGCGGACAGCCTGTCGGCATCCTCCGTTGGAGGAGCATCTGGCTCATGCCTTGTGTTCTCCTCCTCTTCCGGACCACGCGTTGGAGCATGGCTGGCGGAGGCTTGATTGGCAACCTCTCCGGACATTGTCCGGCGAGCGCTCTTTCTCCTGGAAAAGTTATGAGCATTAATATACCTCCTAGGGATCCTTCCCTTAAAAATAGCGGTGCGCCGTACCGTTGCGGCGATGTTTCGATTCGCGTCGCACTCCATTTCCGCCTACTGGGCCGAACTGACCCTTGCTGGTCAGCCGCCGCGGGTTCGGCTTCTCGCCTTGAAGGCACCTCCTGCAAGACACCGTTGGTATACGGTGATCTGAAATATGCAAGCACGAAGTAATGGTGTCAGAACTCCGGTCATAATTACCTGAGAAGCCGGTCATAAACCGGGGTAGTCAGCCGTAATGGCGACTAAAGCATTGTCCATGCTGAGTTGGTGGAACACCCCGTCAATTAGCTCCACCTTTATGTCCAGATCCTCTTAGGAGGCCGGATCAAGGGATCTTCCCGGATCCTCGGGTTGTGGAGCCGGACTGTGTATGCCTCCACATCCCGACACAGTTCCTGCGTCAAGATCATAAAGTAAGGCATTTAACTTCGAAAGCACGGGTCGGATGAATAAACGTTCGCTTACCCAGCTCCGAAGGTTATTCATGGAGAACCCATTCAATGGGCTCGTCTGGAGGAAGTCCTCCTTCTCCCCCTTGTACAAGCCGGACAGGATCTTCACCAGATCCACGGCCGATCCCGGCCCCCTGCGGCCATGACGGGTGGCGTCGTTCTCCCCGTTGAAATCCCACATGGGGTGGCCCCTATATTGGAGCGGCTGCACCCCTCGCATAATGCACGTGGCCATGATTCCAATCATGGTCAATCCGAAGTGGGCCAGTAACCTAATCCGGCCCATCAGATAATGGACGCTCCCATCATCCTCCCGTTGAGGGCTCCGCGGGCGCCAACTCAGGCGTTTCTTCAAGGGAGCATTGCTGAACTCCGGGAGGCTGATCCGAACTAGATCCGGCAGAGGGGCGTCCTCCATGTAGAACCATTCCGAAGGCCAGTCTTCAGACGCCTTCTTCGGGGTGCCGGATAGATATCCGGTCCCGGCGATGCGCCATATTTCGGCTCTGCCCACTTGATATATCGACCCCTCGTGAGAACGGGGTACGAGGCAAAACAATCTCTTCCACAACACAGAATGGGGCTCGATGCCCAAGAACATCTCGCAAAGAGCTACAAAGCCTGCGATATGCAAAATGGAGGCAGGTGTAAGGTGGTGAAGCTGGAGTCCGTAAAACTCCAGGAGCCCCCGGAGAAACGGATGTATGGGAAATCCGAGTCCCCTTATTAGATAAGGGACAAAGCATACCCGCTCTCCTTTGGAGGGGTTCGGAACGCTCTCCGCCTGCTTTCCGCCCTTGAAGGTGGCTAGTCCGGCTCGAACCGGAACCATGAAGGCTGGGGGAAGATATCCCTCGTTTTGGAGCGCCACTAGCTCGCTGTGTGGAACTGAGCATCTCCCCCAATCTCCTGGCTTAGGGCTGGGAGCGCGAGAGGAGGATCCGTGTCGACTATCCATGATAGAATGGATTTTTGTTAGAGGCGCTTCGATGAGTACTTGCGGAAGGAGGATGGTGTGAGTTGGATCTAGATCCTCGCCTCTCTTATAGGCGGCTCATTCGCACGGCTAGGGGGGAAATGTAAAAATACCCTAGCTTTTCGCATTCATACGACACATGGAAGAAGGCCATTATTGGGCGTAGAAGCCAAGGAGCGCAACATTTATAAGGAAGCCGGACACTATTCGACAGGAACATGAAGTTTGAAGGAGAACCCGCCTTGCAACGCCGAAGACAATATACGCGCCGAACTCGTCGTCATTGAAGCCTGGTTCGGGGGCTACTGCGGGAGTCCTAGACTAGGGGGTGTCCGGATAGCCGAACTATCATCATCGGCCGGACTCCAAGACTACGAAGATACAAGATTGAAGACTTCGTCCCGTGTCCGGATGGGACTTTCCTTGGCGTGGAAGGCAAGCTTGGCGATACGGATATGTAGATCTCCTACCATTGTAACCGACTCTGTGTAACCCTAGCCCTCTCCGGTGTCTATATAAACCGGATGGCTTTAGTCCGTAGGACGAACAACAATCATACCATAGGTTAGCTTCTAGGGTTTAGCCTCCTTGATCTCGTGGTAGATCTACTCTTGTAACACACATCATCAATATTAATCAAGCAGGACATAGGGTTTTACCTCCATCAAGAGGGCCCGAACCTGGGTAAAACATCGTGTTCCTTGTCTCCTGTTACCATCCGCCTAGACGCACAGTTTGGGACCCCCTACCCGAGATCCGCCGGTTTTGACACCGACACCCCCCACAAGCAGAACACCGGAGAACAAAAGAAGTTCCCGCAAGAAGTCAAAGCAGTAAATTCACTTCAGATGACAAAAGGGAAAAACAAAACGGCGCCCACGAAGACATGCGCCAAACGGCCAGCCTCAGAGGAGCACCACCACTGGTTGTTACAACCAATCACCTTTGATTGTCAGGATTACTCCAGAGGGGCCCGGAATGCAGGCTGGACTGCCTTGGTCTTAAAATCCGGTTATTGACAGATTGCAATTTACAAGAGTCCTTATGGACGGCGGCAATGACTTAAACCTGTTGTATCAGGACACAATCCGCAAACTAGCGGTAAACCCAGCTATAATCCGCCATGGCAACACTTCCTTTCAAGGAGTCACGCCGGGCCCAGATACCCAGAGCATGGGTTCCCTTTCGTTAGAAGTCATGTTCGGCTCACCTGACAACTTCCGAAGTGAAAAGCTAACCTTCCACATCGCCCCGTTCATGAGTCGCTATCAAGCGCTACTGGGACGTGAAGCTTTCGCCTGCTTTAACGCAATACCGCATTACACATCCCTTACACTTAAAATGCCCGACCCACGAGGCATCATCTCATTACAGGGGAATATCAATTGACCCCCAAAGTACGGGTCATGGTGCGGCAGCCTGGATAGCCACACACTAATTCAGCCCTACTATCCCGAAGACGGCTTGACGAGTCCGGCGTCAACATACATGGGCTTAATAGCCGCATAACCCTGTACAAGGGACTCCGCATATTCACGACAGGAGACAATACGACTCACTTATTGCTCCAACTATATTTTGTTTATTCTAATATAGATTTCTTGCACGTTTATTTTTTCTTTACTAAAGTTCCTCTTTCTCGCAGACGAACACCGTGCTACGCCCGTCCAGGATACGGCACAACGGAGACACAGGCGCAAATGTGCAGTAGGGACCCATTTCAAGGATTCTTTTCAGATTAAGACCCTGCATAAACCTTTTTTACTGTCTCTTGTTGACAACATCCCCCGGTTTTTGCTATGACCAAGGAGGAGGCTGGCGTCTTGGCATGTGGCCACGCCAGAATTTTGCGCGTACCTGGACACCAGGGGCTTTTTTACCAAGGGCTCTGTTTCGGCCCGTCTTCATAAAGACCGAATACCTTAGGGAGTGTTCGGCGTCGCGAGTTTGGCCTTATATTCATCAGCTCCAAATCATGTCTTTCGTCAAATGTTGGGTTTGCTCGGCTCCTGTGTTTTGCTGCCTTACGTTCTGCTCTATCGGCTAAGGCGGCACCAGGAGAACTACTGCGATTGTGCCCCGATTCGGCCAGGCGAGCACCTCAGTAGAGAAAGCCGAAAACTGACTGTCATGATATAGCGAGAGACTGGTCAACCACTCGATGACTCTCGGAATCTTTAGGATTCCTCCGCATTAACGAAGGGCCGCTTCCCGGTCAGGCACACACGCGCCCCGAATTCGGGCGAGCCCGGTACCCCTAGGGGCTATTAAGTAGCCCCACTGTCAAACTCCTATGGCTAAGTGAAAGTGATAAAGCATTATAGTCCGGTTGCCTAGTTCGCCACGCTATCACCTCCTTTGTAGGACCAAGACATTGGATTAAGTGTGAAAAAGCACCTTTTTGCAAACACCCCCGCATTATATGCGTGGGGGCTGAAGCCAACGACTGCCATCTTTCAGGTTATATACACATATACATTATAAACGGCCGCACAGGAGGTATTATAATTCTTGCAAGCACAAGTATAAAAAGCTTTTATATTCTATCAAAATATTCCTTTTACAATAGCACATGCTATTCGAACACTACATCCTTCGAGCACTGCGCTTCTATTAAACGAGCGCCCGGAAGAACTTCCTCAAAGAAGTGCTTGGCAGGTACTCGGCTTTCGTCCGAATCCCGGGATGCAACAATACTGGCCTTCATATCCGCCCAGTATGTTTTGACATGGGCAAGAGCCATTTGTGCACCCTCTATGCACGCCGACCTCTTCATCGCATAAATATGCGGCACAGAACCAAGGAACTTCTGCACCAATCCAAAATAACTCTTCGGCTCTGGCTCCCCCGGCCACAAACGACTTGCAACATACTTCATGGCGAGTCCGGATAACCTGTTCAGCTCCGCAAAGGTGGCCAAACGGTCGAATACCGGAAGTGGACGTTCTGGATTATGGAACTGCGACCAAAAAGTTCTTCCAATTTATGGTCGCCTCGGCCTCGGAAGTGCTCGGTTGCGTCCGCCGCACTCGCTGCCACATCCAGATAAGTGTTTTCCACACTCCACTGCCTGTCTAACAGAGCATACCTAGGATCCCCGAACTTCATCCGCAGCATATAGGGCTTTCCAGCCGTGATATCTCCGGCCTGACGCAGCTCCTCCTTCATAGCTCTCATGGCAGAGCAAGCATCCTTGGTCTCCGCGGTGATCTTCTCAAGGTCCTCATGCACCGTCCTTCCTTCTTGTTCAAGAAATTTACAGCGGTCGGTAGCATCCTTCAATTTTATGGCCATCTCGGCTATTACCTTCTTACTCTGGCAGTGAGCAGCCTGTTCGGCTTTCAGCTCTTCAGCCACCTTAACGGCAGCCGCATCACTTTTCCTTGCTCGCTCCTTGACTCGGGCAAGTTCCGCCTGCAGGTTCTCCACGACAGCAGCACCATCTGCAATAAGCACATATATTGTAAGGCACGAGCATCGAAGTCCTCTTATCAGATATCTGTGGAGCATACCTTGTGCCTCGTCTAGCCACTTATTTACAAGCGCGATGTCGGCATCCGCCACGTCAAGTTGCCGCTTCAGCTCGGCAGATTCATCAGTCCGGCTAGCCACCGAACGCCTCACCACCTTCATAAAAAGGTGACATTTTATACCTGGGGTTTTGATCCTCTGTGCGCCATCATTCTTGACGACACACAGAGTCTCAGGGGCTACTATTTAGACAGGGCGCATTTTATGCGGCTCTACCAAAAGGTACACCTCTCGCGTACCTCAAAGCCTGTCAGTAAACTCCTCGCGGCCTCGTACAACCCGCTTTCCGCGGATGAAATCCTTCCTATCACCGTGTTCATCAACATACGGTGTTCTTCTGAGATGGACGCTCGCCCAAGCAGATCCTTCAGCCTCTCCGACTATGCACCAGAGGGCACCGGACTAGCCCGATGACCTTTTTCAGGATTCGGACTTGGAGAAACCCGCCGGGACGACACCTCGGGGTCGCCTGCCTCGTAAGTGGGTGCAGCTAGGGGAGGCGTTTCGCTCTCCATCATTTCCGGACGAAGATCCCCAGAAGACGAGCTCTGCTGAGAAGGGTTGAGGTCTGAACTGCAAGGTAATACTTTGGTTATCTTCCTCAGAAATAAAACAGGGATACCACTAATTTTTGAATCCCTCTCTTTACTTATGGGTCGGAGGAAAACTGATCCCCTTGAGGGCGCAATGCGGCCGGGGCAGTCTCCGGCGCCGGGTCCTCTGACAAAGATTTCTTCCCCCGTTTCGAGGCTATCCCCTCCGGGTCTTCAGAGGCACTCCTTTTCTTTCCCAGGTTGGGGGGATTCTCGATTCCTTCCTTCCTGACAGTCTCCTTCGTGGAGGTGGTAGCTCCTTGGTTCCCCTCTTCGCCCTCTGCTGAAAGCGTAATCTCCAACATCCTGGTTAACACAGGATCCGGTGCGGTCTCGGGCAGGGGGCTGGACACCTGATAAGCTTTGCCTTCGCTATCCACTCCTATTCAAAGGATAAGCTCTGTTAAAGGGCAACTTTATAATGAAAATACGGACGGTGTGTCCAAACACGGGGCTACTTACCTTAGCATCCTAGCGATTACAGCTCAGGCCTGCGTCCTCGGAAAAGTCCGGACACCTTGCTTGTGGTCCGAAGAACAATTTGTACATCTCCACGGGCGTCGCGCCCATAAAGTGTTGGAGGACTCGCTGTCCCTCCGGATTAAATTCCCACAGGCGAAGAGGGTGACGTTTGCAGGGCAGTGTGCGGAGAATCAGCATAACTTGCGCCACCACGGTCAAGTTAATATCTCTTTCTAGGAGATCTCGAATGCGGTCCTGCAGAAGGGGCACGTCTTTGGACGGTTCCCAGATAAGCCCTTCATTGACCCATGACGCTCGCCGTGGTGGGGGACCCAAGCGAAAAGCAGGCGGCGCCACCCATGTGGTGCCCCTGGGGGCTGTGATGTAAAACCAGTCCCGTTGCCATAAGCCGAACTCTTCTTGGAAAGTGCCCTCGGGCCATGGAGCGCCGGCTATCTTGCTTATGATGGCTCCTCCGCACTCTGCGTGCTGCCCCTCGATCATCTTCAGCTCCACCTTGAAGGTTCTAAGCCACAATCCGAAGTGAGGGGCGATATGGAGGAAGGCTTCACACACAACAATGAATGATGAAATTTGGAGGATGGACTCCGGAGCTAGGTCGTGGAATTCCAGCCCGTAATAGAACATCAGCCCCCTCACGAAGGGATCAATCGGGAAGCCTAGCCCCCGAAGGAAGTGAGATGCGAACACCACACTCTCACCGGGCTGGGGAGAAGGAATGGCCTGCCCTTGAGCAGGCAGCCTATGCGAGATTTCGCCGGTTAGATACCTGGCATCTCTCAGCTTTCTCACGTGCTCTTCCGTAACAGAGGAAGGCACCCACCGGCCTTGAAGGTCGGAACCGGACATCGTCGAAAGTCTGAAGCGCCTAAAACTAGAAGCTTTGAGTGTTGGAACTCGAGGCGAGAGATGGATTCGATTGGATTGAAAGAAAAGGGAGTCGAGCCTTGGTCTCTTTATAAAGGAGTTGAATGCCAAGAGCCCTCCCCGTAACCGTTTGGGGCTCGCTTTCAATTAGAGAGTCATACCAAAAGGCACGGTTGGGTTACCCATGCCTGTATTAATGAGAATCCCGGAATAAGGGGACACGATCTCTGCTTCGACAAGACATGCCAAGGAAACCGCCTCGCTAAATGCTCTGAGGTGGAACAGTAAAACAATTCGAATAAAGGTTGGACTGTGGCGTGATGTCACGTTGCGGAATACGTCAGCAGATTAGATTTGTGTGGAAATTATTCTCTCTATGGTGGTATATGGAACTTACTTTTGCAGAGCCGGACACTATCCTTGTGTTCAAACATCTTCTATGAAGTATTCGGAGGAGGAACCCGCCTAGCAATGCTGAAGACAATTTGCACGCCGGACTCATCGTCATTGAAGCCTGGTTTAGGGGCTACTGAGGGAGTCCTGGATTAGGGGGTGTCCGGATGGCCGGACTATGACCTTTGGCTGGACTCCCGGACTATGAAGATACAAGATTGAAGACTTCATCCCGTGTCCGGATAGGGACTTTCCTTGGTGTGGAAGGCAAGCTTGGCGATATGATATGAAGATCTCCTCCCATTGTAACCGACTTTGTGTAACCCTAGCCCTCTCCGATGTCTATATAAACCGGAGAGTTTTAGTCCGTAGGACGAACAACAATCATACCATAGGCTAGCTTCTAGGGTTTAGCCTCTTTGATCTCGTGGTAGATCAACTCTTGTAATACCCATATCATCAATATCAATCAAGCAGGAGTAGGGTTTTACCTCCACCGAGAGGGCCCAAACCTGGGTAAAAACATCGTGTCCCTTTTCTCCTGTTACCATCCGCCTAGACGCACAGTTCGGGACCCCGTACCCAAGATCCGCCGATTTTGACACCGACACCGGCCCTAGGAGGGGCGCGCCAAGGGAGTAGGATTCCTACTCCTAGTAGGAGTAGGTTTCCTTCTTTCCTAGTCCAACTAGGAGAAGGGGGGAAAGAAGGGGAGTGGAGAAGGAAGGGAGAGGGGGGCCGCGCCCCAAACCCCTTGTCCAATTCGGATTGGGCTTGGGACGGGCGCGCGGCACCTCCTGGCTCCTTCCCACTAAGGCCCATTAAGGCCCAATACTCTTCCCTGTATTCCCGTAACTCTCCGGTACTCCAAAAAATACCCGAATCACTCGGAACCTTTCCAATGTCTAAATATAGTCATCCAATATATCAATCTTTATGTCTCGACCATTTCGAGACTCCTCGTCATGTCCCTAATCTCATCCGGGACTCCGAACTCCTTCGGTACATCAAAACTCATAAACTCATAATAAAACTGTCATCGAAACCTTAAGCGTGCGGACCCTATGGGTTCGAGAACTATGTAGACATGACCGAGACACGTTTCCGGTCAATAACCAATAGCGGAACCTGGATGCTCATATTGGCTCCTACATATTCTACGAAGATCTTTATCGGTCAAACCGCATAACAACATACGTTGTTCCTTTTGTCATCGGTATGTTACTTGCCCGAGATTCGATCGTTGGTATCTCAATACCTAGTTCAATCTCGTTATCGGCAAGTCTCTTTACTCGTTACGTAATGCATCATTCCGTAACTAACTCATTAGTTACATTGCTTGCAAGGCTTATAGTGATGTGCATTACCGAGAGGGCCAGAGATAACTCTCCGACAATCGGAGTGACAAATCCTAATCTCGAAATATGCCAACTCAACATGTACCTTCGAAGACACCTGTAGAGCTCCTTTATAATCACCCAGTTATGTTGTGACGTTTGGTAGCACACAAAGTGTTCCTCCGGTAAACGGGAGTTGCATAATCTCATAGTCATAGGAACATGCATAAGTCATGAAGAAAGCAATAGCAACATACTAAATGATCAAGTGCTAAGCTAACGGAATGGGTCAAGTCAATCACATCATTCTCCTAATAATGTGATCCCGTTAATCAAATGACAACTCATGTCTATGGCTAGGAAACTTAACCATCTTTGATTCACGAGCTAGTCAAGTAGAGGCATACTAGTGACACTATGTGAGGGAGTCCTGGACTAGGGGTGTCCGGATAGCCGAACTATCATCATCGGCCGGACTCCAAGACTATGAAGATACAAGATTGAAGACTTCGTCCCGTGTCTGGATGGGAATTTCCTTGGCGTGGAAGGCAAGCTTGGCGATACGGATATGTAGATCTCCTACCATTGTAACCGACTCTGTGTAACCCTAGCCCTCTCCGGTGTCTATATAAACCGGATGGTTTTAGTCCATAGGACCCAACAACAACAATAACAACAATCATACCATAGGCTAGCTTCTAGGGTTTAGCCCCCTTTATCTCATGGTAGATCTACTCTTGTAATACCCCCATCATCAATATCAATCAAGTAGGACGCATGGTTTTACCTCCATCAAGAGGGCCCGAACATGGGTAAAACATCGTGTTCCTTGTCTGCTGTTACCATCCGCCTAGACGCACAGTTCGGGACCCCCTACCCGAGATCCGCCGGTTTTGACACCGACACTATGTTTGTCTATGTATTCACACATGTATTTTGTTTCCGGTTAATACAATTCTAGCATGAATAATAAACATTTATCATGAAATAGGGAAATAAATAATAACTTTATTATTGCCTCTAGGGCATATTTCCTTCAGTGCAGGCCGCGTAGGAAGGCGCCAAGATGGATCTCATGGAGCCGTCAAAACCCAGGCCGGAGGTACTACGCCTGCGTGGATGCCATGGTAAGTTTCATTCTTGTTCTACTTTTCTGTTCATTAGATCTTCTCCCCTCTCAAACCCTGATTTCTGTTGGTACATCAAGGTGGTTGTGGCTACGTTGAATGACATGATGATCCTCTGCCGAAGTTTTTGAGTGATTTGATTGGAGATTTGCGAGATGAAGTGCGTAGGCTGAGAGGTGAATCAAGTGTTGCTGTGTTTGAAGATTATAGTGCAGTTGTTGCTCTGCCTGAAGCTCAAAGAGGAAGAGAGGTGCTAGATTTGGAAGACCAGCTCAAGGAGAAAAATGCAGAGCTAGATGCACTGAAGGGGAAATATCAGAATGCTGTCTTCCTTTTTCTTGTCTTTGTGGTAGGTTTAGTCATAGCCAAGATGCTGCTGCAGTAAGTTAGTGTCAGGTTTCATCCTACTGTTGTTGATCCTAGTAATGTGTCAGGTGTCTTTGTAATAAAAATTTGGTATGTTCATCCTAGTAATGAAGTGCAAATGTTCACAAGTGCCAAATGTTGAACACCTCAGAGATGCCAAATGCCAAATGAGCATTGAGTTGAGTTGTTCACAAGTGCCAAATGACCAAATATTGCCAAATGAGCAAATATACATTGAGTTGAGTTGTTCACAAGTGCCAAATGACCAAATGAACATGACAAAAAGCATTGAGTTGCTCACAAGTGCCAAATGACCAAATATTGCAGATATTGCAGGCATAATATGTTCGCAGGAGCATTATAAGTTCAGAAATGACCTAAGCACACAAACTTAGTGCTCCATTACAACATACATTGGTTTTGTAGCACAAATAACTTAGTTTTCCAGCACAAATAACTTAGTTTTCTAACACTCAACTCTGGTACTCCATTAGAACTCAATTCTGGTACTCCATCATACCAAAGTAGCAACAATTCTCTCACTCAGGTGTTACCACTAGCAGTGAAGAATGACATCAAACGAGTATATTTCCCTGGGGCACTAGAAGAAGGAGCACAAGAAGATGAAGCTCCTGCAGAAAATCTTGGGGCAGTGAAAGGCCTTGCAAATGTTGCACTTGCACTAGCTGACCCTCTAGCACTTGCACTTGCAGTAGCAGTAGTAGCTCTTGCACTTGCAGTTCTTGCAGAAGTAGTTCTTGCAGAAGAAGACCTTGCAGAAGCAGACCTTGCTGGTGGCTGCTGTGATCCTGATGGAGTACCTTCAGTCCTTGATCTTGCAGCTTGACTACCTTCATTCCTTAATCTTGCAGGTGCCTTGCAAACATAAAAGAAACATGCTAGTTAGTCACAAAGGTTTATAACAAAAAACTAAGAAGGAAAGAAGACTAATTAACAAAGTCATTCACAAGGGTTTACCACATGCTTGTTTTTCCTCATATCCAACTCTTGTCTCAACTCTTTCTTGCAGTTGGTGTACCTATGGCCTTGGAGGCCACAGTTGCTGCATGTTATAGTGGCCATTCTTGAACTGTCCTTTGGTTTAGGCACCTCAAATTTGCCCTTTATTCTCTTCTATTTCCTTCTCCCCTTCTTCACATGAAATTGGGGTGGCTCTATGTCTGGTCCACTTGTCCTTGTCCAATCATGTTCACCAGGAACCGGATATATCATTGGTTCATATGCAGCAAGGTAAAAAGGTTTTTTGAAGAAATTGCAAACATAGTCCTCTGAAAATCTTTTTGCCTTGTTAATTGCTAATATGACATGGTTGCATGATACTCTAGACAGGTCCCACTTTCTGCACCCACATGTATAAACTTCCAAGTTTACAACATGTGTTTGCTGGCCACTGGTCACTTGCCAAAGATTTCCACCAGCTTGGATAGGTTTGCAGAATCTGGCCCTTTCCTTTTCCTCCTCAAGCTTCTCAGCATAATGTGGTGTGATCTCCCACAGAGATTCCCTTCCTTTCTCTCTGTTCCTATGCCACCTCACCATCTGCTTGTCCTTAATACCATCAATCATGGTCCTAATAGTGTTTTCCCTAAAATCTAGGATGTACTTGTTGAACACCTCAGAGAGGTTGTTAACAACCAAGTCTGTCTTGCAGTTAGTGTCAAAAGCATGCCTAGCCCATGTGTGCTTAGGTATTTCACTAAGCCACTTCCAAGATTCCACACTCTCATTTTTCAAGTCATTCATGGCAATGTTAAACTTGTGCTGGTTATAGGCATAGCTGGCGTTATCCATGCGTTTCTTAAGATCTTCCCCCCTAAACCTAGCATTCTGGAAATTTGCATAGAGGTGTCTAAGGCAAAATCTTTGATGACAATTTGGAAAAACTTGGTTTACTGCATTTAGTAGCCCCTGTTCACATAGCATGCTAGACTTAGCTGATGTACTAGTAAAACAAAGAACATAACATGCTAATGCAGAAGAACTATAAAGCAAGATAGTAACAGAAAGATGCATGCATACCTTCTGTCTATCAGACATGATAGTATAAGGCCCAAATTTGCCAACTTCTCCTCCTAGACATATCTTCAGTTGGTGTAGAAACCAACACCAGTTAGCTGTGTCCTCTTGTCCAACAACAGCAAATGCAAGTGGGAAAATATTATTATTCCCATCTCTTCCAGTGGCAGTTAGGATTTGAGCACCAGTGGTGAGCTTAATAAAGCATCCATCAACACCTGTTGTTGCAACCAAATAACAATTTAAACTTCTACAAAGCATTACTAAACTTTATATTTAAGTATGAAGAACTATAAAGCACCACTACATCCATTGACAAAGAACTATAAAGCATTACTAACCAACGAATGGTCTGCATCCACTAAGAAATCCCTCCCTTGCTCCATTTATGCAGAAGAACATAGCATGAAACCTTGGTTCTGGATGTGGTATTTTTGTAGTTGGTCTTAGAGTAACTGTTGCAACTACAACTCTACTACTAGGGTTTGTATCCATGATGGTCTGAGCATAATCCCTAAGCCTGGGATACTGCTTCTTGTTCTCTCCTAGCACAGCTTCCACAACAAGATTTTTGGCCTTATAGGCCATGTGCCTTGGCACATCAACACCATACTTCTCATTGCAGTTGTCAATCAGAGTGTGTATGCTGGTGGTTGGATCAGACCTGAACAAGGACTCATAGGTCTTTGCAAGCCACTTGGCACTTATCCTAGATGTCTCAGTGGGGCAAGTGTGCTCCAGCCTTATTTTCTTGATAGCAGAAGTTTTCTCCCCTTTGATAACTGCAACAACTATGCAAAACTGGCAGTGCTCTTGCTTACAACAGGCAATGATCCTTTGGTCTGAATTTCTGTGATACCTAAAGTCTCTGGCCTGTGTGATGTGCAAGCTCAACAAAGCATCTCTGAATTACTATTGATTCTTGAAGCACATGTACAGACATAACTACTGATGTGGTTGCTCAAGTTTGTCATTGTACCAGATCCTTGGCTTCCTTTTCTTGACCCTACTCTTCCTCCCTTTGGGCAGAACAAATGACAGTGGCTCATGTCCATCATCTTCATCCTCAAACAGCAACCCATCATCTTCTTCATCTGATGAAGGAATGAAATCAGGTTGCACCTCCTCCAACACACTTGAGTGTGTCCTAGTAGTAGGGCCTCTCCTAACTGCCATCTTCTTCCTCTTTTTTGCAGGTTTTTGCATTGGTGCTTCTTCTGTTGCAACAACTTTGACCTCATCCTCCTTCTCTTGTTCCTCCTCCTCCTCCTCCATGTCAAATAAGTCCTCAACCTCAGTGTCACCCTCGTAATGTAATTGTTCCTCTTCTGAATCCTCATCTGAATCTTCATCTGAATCTTCATCTTCAACTTCTTGATCTGCTAGTTTATTCCCCTCAATTATCTCCGTGTCTTCAATTATCATGTACTTCTCCATGCAGAAAGGATTGGTGTCACTGTCATATGCAACAACCTCAGAGTCATCACTGTTATTATGTCCCTCTTCTACCACTGCATCTTCCTCCATTACAGCTTTCAGCTTGCCCTTACTGAAATTTCTGCTCTCTTGTGTGCACTGACTATGAAAAACAACACCTTGTTGATCAACAGCAAGAACTGCAGGCTCACTGAGATCATACACAACAGGTGGTCTATATAATATAGTTACTAAATTTTCTTCTCTCCTCTGACAGAAATTGCTATAGTTTGATCTCAGTAAATCTTCTTGTTCTATCTGACATACAAAAGGTGTTGTTGCCCTCACTAGCAAATTCAGAACTAAACTATGCTGATATTCCTTCTTAAGTTGCTGCAGCTTGATGTTTGTGTCAGTTAAGTCTAACCCAAGCTCTCTTTCCTCTCCAATGCCTAAATTCTTCATGTGGTACAGTTCATCAGAGAAGGAATAACCTTGTGTGCGCATCAGTGCATATAAGTTCAGAAATGTGACATCTGAGCTGCATATCTTCCTATTCAGATTGTGTTGTGCATCAAAATGAATCCGAACATCCCAAACAACATCATCCAAACTACAATTGACAGCAAAAATTACAACATCATCTAAATTGTCATCAGAAACACTAACCCTAGCCCCCTGTTTTGGATACAGAAAGAAGCAGAGATGGAGAAGGACTTACAGCACGCCGCCAGCAGCTCCACTGGTCCACTGATGGCTACTGCTAGGGTGGGCCACCCATATCTCTGCCAGCTTCACCCTCTCCTCCATGGATAGTGCGGGCTCCTCCTCCAAACCCTCGTCGTCTGCGCTGGAGTAGTACGAACCGGAGCCGTCGACGTCGTCCAGACCTAAGTGGTCATCAGGGCCAAGGCCAGGAAGGTCCCCGTACCCGCCCGCGCCGCCGGGAGTCGCCGCTGCCATCGCCAGAGAGGGAGTGGAGAGGGAGACGGGGGGAGAGGAAACTAGGGTTCGTCTCGTACGGGTTCGACCCGACCCAGCTGCTTGGTGCGACCGAGCCAACTAGGAGGACTGACCGAGCGGGTGCGAGCGGGTGCGCGCGGGTAAGCCACGGTGGCACCTGACCAGTTGGCCCTTTAGGTCAGATACGTGGTCAATACACACTTATACGGCTGTCAGACCGTTATGCAACATTTAGGCTTAGAGTTGGTACTGCATGGCAAAAAAATGACTAGTGGTATTGACTTGTTACAACGTGCTGAAGTGTGGTAGTTCCTTGCAATTAACTCGCTACCGGGCATGGCCATGGCGGCGGAACTAGACGAGAACGATTTTATCAGCCTTCTCCCCGACGAGATCTTAGGCACCATCATCTCCCTCCTGCCCACGGACGACGGCGCGCGCACCACCGCCCTCTCCCGTCGCTGGCGTCACCTCTGGCGCTCCTCCCCGCTCAACCTCGACGACTACGACATCAGCGGCGATAAGCGCTGGGATTACCTCCTCCCCTGCCCCTCATACCAGCGTGGCCTCAACGTCAACTGCCTCTCCAAGAATAAGCCCCAGCTTATCGCCGTCATCTCCAAGATCCTGTCCAGGCACCAGGGTTCCATCCGCCGCCTCTCCCTCCGCCACTACAACGACATCCACGACACGCTCGGCGGCTGGCTCACGTCCCCCGCCCTGAGCAACCTCGAGGAGATCGAGATCATCAGCTACAGCTACAGAGGCCAAGATCCGCTGCCGCTGCCCATGATCCCCTTCGCGCCGACCGTCCGGGCCGCCACCTTCGTCTTCTGCCGCTTACCTGAGCAGGCGCCCCACGCGCTCATCTTTAGGCAACTGAAAAGACCCGCCCTCCATGACGTGACCGTCCCCAATGACGACCTCCAAGCGTGCTCTCTAACTGCCCTGTGCTCGAGAGCCTTCTGATTGACACTGACGTTCGCCGTACACCTGACATTGTCCGGGTGCTGATCAACTCACCGTCTCTCAGGATCATCGAGAATGGCTACACAGTTCAAGTAGTCATCGAGAATGCCCCTCGGCTGGAAAGACTCATCACATCTCGGGAGTCGGGACTTTCATAGTTCCTATTACACTTATTACACCCCGATGTTCTTCTGGGTACCCCACGCACGGAAATTGGACATCTTGGACTCATTCAGAAAATTCAGGAAAGTGGTTCGGGAAAGCTTCAGAACAACTATGCGCGTCGTGAGGGTTTTGGTTCTCAAGGCTTGTGAACCTGATCTCGATGATGTTACCGACTTGCTGAGATGCTTCCCATACCTGACGAAACTGTACATCACGTCTTCTCTGCGGAAGTGTGACAAAAATTATGGACATGGTTATAACCCGCAAGATCCTATCACATGCCTTGAGCTCCATTTCACAGAGGTGGTGCTGAAGCACTACCAGGGCAAGCAGCCAGATGTGGATTTGGCCAAGTTCTTTGTGGTGAATGCTAAAGTGCTCGAGTCAATGAAGTTTGGGGTCCACGACAGTTGCACCCATAAATGGATAGCTAATCAGCGCAGGCGCCTACATCTGGATAGTAGGGCCTCTCGAGACGCTCAATTTGATTTTAGATCCGATCTTACTTGTGATGATTTTGCTTGCTATGATGTTCTCTCCGTGCCTGATCCCTTTGGCATCAGAAGGTCTTGTGCATATTGTTCACAAGGCTGGCCAGGTTGGTGATCTTGTATGAGATTTTTTTTTTTGAGGGAGATTTTCTTGGCTGTCCTATTTTGGTGCAAACATGCATGGCAATACGTCTATCATATGTAGTTTTATGGATCTTCTATTAATGCAACTATTATGTCCTTCTATACCCATTCATTTCATTGAATAAAGAAGCTAATTTTAAGATAGGCTTCAGTAGTTCAGTTGGCGCCTCTTTGATACAAGATCATCTCCTGATCTCGATGTCATTCTAATACTCCATGTGTTCCATGTCCGTCTCCCTGATATTATAGCATAGCATCACAAATGGTCGAGTACAGAATTGTTTTAGACATCCATGTTGGAGAGAGATACCCCATCAGCAAGGATGTTGTCATGGAAGACATAGAGCTAGTTTCAAGTATATCCTTGGATCGTAGGTGCATTAATTGGACCAGACACTAAATTTCACAAATTTCAAAAGGGTATTTTTTTGGTACCTTTGCTAGCTAACCCTTCTCAACTGAAACCTGTTGATTATGCACTGTCAGTCTGTCTTGGCTTTGCAAACACAAATGGATGTGGAGTTTGTTGTAAAAGGTGCCTCATGATGTTTTGATAACTGTTTGTGCAAAGCCGATGACAGAACAATTGTGAATGTGATGTTTTTTTGCATCTGCATTCACACAGTTGCCGCCTTCGCATACCCACCATTGATGAAGCGACCCGGTGCTGCTCCTGCCGTCATATGTGCATTCTCAGCGGGATCGGACAGATATCACTAGAAATTGATCCAGGGCAGAAAAAGAACACATACGTGCAAATTGGATCCTCGCTTATTTAGTCCCGAGAAAAGGGCTGCAGGTCTAAATATTCCCGCCACACAAAATGTACCATAATACCCTCTTCAATAGATGGTTATATTTAGTATGCATTGTTAACTTGCACCAAAAGCCGTGAACCTTTAACAATGAGGACAACATTGTTACCTCACAGAGTCATAGTATTTTGCACGCCGAATTTTATGGAAAATAGAAAATTGCTCACATCACATGGGTAAGCATTCATGAGGCTGTCGGTGAGAAATTGTGCAGAATGGCTGCGTTCGGGATTTCTACATTACTAGAAGCATAGGTTCTACATTACTAGAAGCATAGGGCGCGCTTTGCCACGCCGCCGAGGCCTTTAACAACTCTGAACATCGCATTGGCATGTAAAGTCATCTCTATGAAAAAAGTGACCATCTAATTAATAGACCAGGCACAAAAAGTGATCACTGAATTGGTATTCACGGCAACAAGTACACAGAAAATGATCATTTAATTGGTATTCACGGCAACAAGTGCACAAAACCTGATCATCTAATTGGTATTCACGGAAACAAGTTCAGATGCAAGCGCCGCATCCGCATCTCACAAAACAATACTCTGTCAAACACACTGACTGAACATTCTAATCTCCAAGCCCACACGACAGGCAACGTTGATGTAAACGACGGTGAACATTGCAGATAGAAATCAAATTTAGCTCAATGCTATCCCAAAAACACACTCGTGCTTCTTTTCTGCTGACCAATGAATGGAATAGCTCTGCTAATTGATTTTTAGAGGAAACAAAAACGGTTTGCTACTGAATGAACCTGAAGTAGTTTTATTTACTTGCCTGTCGTTGTTTCCTTTTCTCCTGGTGGATCGCTATTTGCTAGCTAATTTTTGAAGGATTGCTAATTTTGTGGGTGATGTCTTGTTGGCCAGGCATTATCATTTTGAACGCTGTCTTTTTTTTCCTTTTCTTTTTTTGAAACGTTTGGTTGGGAGGGGAAAGCATTGCTGAAGTTTGAACTCAGTAGCAAGTTGTTCAAGTATCTTAGCATATACCCGAATAGCTTGTAAATTACTTAACATTTGTTGTCCCGAAGGATGGTGTGGACTCATCTCAGCATTTCATCCACTGTTTGCTTGAAGAATAGCAAGATCTTTTAGCATAATCTTAAAGAAAGAGCGAGCTTCAGGAAACAATAGAAGTCCTTATTACTCAGAAAAAATATATTTAGCCCATGAGGTAAAAGGCCACATGAGTAAAAGTACCACCGGTGTGCAATTTCTTTGGCAAGTCAAATTAACACGTCTAGTTTGCATTACTGTTCTCAACTAATACAAAAAATTGGTACATCGATGGTGACTACATGATCAATTACTTACAGAAGAAAAAATGAATGAAATAAAGTCAACTGTATTTTGGAAATTTTGTATATATATAAAACTACAGAACTCACAACATGTACACTTCTATCAGTAAGTAAGAGTTCTTTCATAAATCAATGATCTGGTAGTCAGCATAGGATTCTTTTGTCCAAAAATCAGCATATGATTGATTGAAAATTAGCACAGGTTATACAAATACAATATAATGCAAGCACCCTCATTAGTAGAGTACTGCAGTTGGCTGAATGCATGAGGAATAGAACAACTTGAAATGCACCTGAGCTTTTTGGGTATATGCTTCATTCCCATATGATGGTTCCAAATTAGAAATATACACATGTCAAGGAAGCATGGTGTTCTCAGTTAAATGTTGGTTGCTCCAGTCACTTTTGAAAACTGGTTACAAAAGACAATTCTCCTCGCGGGCCCCTCCCTCCCTCCCCCTCGCGTCGCCCCGCGCGCGACCGAGGGGGAACCCTAGTCGCCACCGCCCCAGCCACCCCCTCCATCTCTCCCTCCTCCCTCGCCGCCGCTGAAGGGCGCGGCCGGGCGAAGCCTGGACGCCGTTAGCGGCGGCGGGGATTATCTCATCCCCTCGCTCGGCTTCCTCGGTGCAGATCTTGGCGGCGGGCGGGGGTGCATCGCTGGCCGACGGGCGGTGCAGCGCACCGGCGCGCCGACGCCGTAGGGTGGCGGCGGCCTTCGGCCTCGTGTTGGGCGACCTGGTGGCAGAGTACTCGTGGTGGTCGGCTTCGTCGTCTTCGGCCGATGCTGGCACGCGGATCCTGCAGTCGAGGGAAAGCCCGAATCTGGCCCTCGCGAGGTACGAGCCGCGGGCAGCCGCCCCCTGTCGTGGTGGTCGGCTGGTGGGGGTGGCGGCGCAGTGGTGGTGGTGGTGGCGCAGGCGGCGGTGTGGGCTTCGGCCAGACCTTGCGTGCGGCGGCCTTTGGCGACGAGTGTGGTGGCGCTCGGCTCAGGGCTGGCCCTCGGGGTCCCGACATGGATGTGGGCTGCCACGGCGTGGTGGTGGCTCATGGCGGTGGTCTGGGTTGCTTCATGACGGCGGCTGGACTTCTTCGGCGTCGTTCTGTCGGTGAGCTCCCTTGGTGACCTTCGATGCCTCTCCTCGTTGTTCGGGCACTACCTTCATTGAAGGGTTGGCCCTCTCCCAGCTGCGTCTCATCGCTCGTCTCGCGCCCGGCAGCAGGACCGAGCTCGTCTTGCACCCGACAGCAGGACCGGACTCGTCTCGCGCCCGGCGGCAGGTCCGACCTCGTCTCGCGCCCGGCGGCAAGGCGGGTCGATGGAGGCCAGTTTTGGCCTGCCTGTTGGGTCTTGACGCTGGGACAACTCAGGGGTGCGGAAGGCGGGACCTTTCCACTCGTCTCTTTGGTTGGGGTAGCGATGGGTGGCGGGTGAGGTGGCGTCAAGGTCTTGGATGCCAGGGCGGCGGCCCTGGTGGTGGTGTCATGGTGCTCATGGGTAGAGCACGTGGCTTGGTGCTGCCGGGTGACCATGGTCGTATGGGCGACATTGTTGCCGGGGTGTGGCAATCGGTGGTGATGAGTTCGGGCGGGGTGAAAACCTGTTCTATCTATGGACAGACCAGCGGCGACGAAGCTCATTCCCTTCTTGAAGGCGTCGTCGTGGCCATCATTGCCCGTTGTATTGCTCCAGGGGGAAACTCTGACCCTCGGGTTGGGCGGTGGCGGCATTCCGATGTCATATCCTTCATGAAGGCGCCGCCTTGGAGTTCACGGTTCATCATTTGATATGTCTCCAACGTATCTATAATTTATGAAATATTCATGCCATGTTTACAATAATTTTATATGCTTTTGGTATGATTTGATTAGAACTAACTCGGACTGACGCTGTTTTCAGCAGAACTACAGTGGTGTCGTTTTTTGTGCAGAAATAAAAGTTCTCGGAATGGGCTGAAAATTTACGGTGATTTTTTATGGACCAAAAGAGACCCCCGAAGCACTGGAGCTGGACCGCTAAGTGGACGAGGTGTCCACAAGCCGCCAGGGGCACCCTGGGGGGTAGGGCGCCCCCTATGGCTTGTGGGCCCCTCGGGCACCCCCTTAACGTGAAACCTACGCCAAACATTCCTATAATTATAAAAACCTCCAAAAAGAACCTTAGATGATAAAGTTCCGCCGCCGCAAGCCTCTGCACCCACGAAAAATCAATCTAGGCCCTCTCCGGGAACCTGCCGGACGGGGCCATCATCATTGGAGGCCATGGAGGAGGAAGCCGGAGGGGGCCATCATCACCATGGAGGCCAAGGACCAGAGGGAGAACCTCTCCCCATCAAGGGGGGAAGGACATGGTGGAGGAAGCACAAGGGGTAGACTCTCTCCCCCTCTCTCTCGGTGGCGCCGAAGTGCCGCCGGGGGAACCATCGCTGCGGTGATCATCTTCATCAACATCACCTTTCTCATCTCTTTTAAGCGGTCCACTCTCCCGCACCCTGCTGTAATCCCCTACTTGAACACGGTGCTTCATGCCACATATTATGATCCAATGATGTTTTGCCATCCTATGATGTTTTGAGTAGATTTATTTTGTCTTTTGGGTTGATTGATGATCTAGATTGGTTTGAGTTGTATGTTTTATATTGGTGCTGTCATATGGTGCCCTCCATGCCGCGCACACGTGAGAGATCCCCGCTGTAGGGTTTGCAATATGTTCATGATTCGCTTATGGTGGTTTGCTAGAGTGACAGAAGCTTAAACCTGAGTAAGGGGGTTGTTTGCTTATGGGAGTAAAGATGACTTGATACTTTAATGCTATGGTTGGATTTTACCTTAATGATATTTAGTAGTTGCGGATGCTTTCTAGAGTTCCAATCATAAGTGCATATGATCCAAGTAGAGAAAGTATGTTAGCTTATGCCTCTCCGTCATATAAAATTGCAATAATGATTACCGATCTTGTTAACAATTGCCTAGGACAATTCCGCACACCGACCCATCATTATTCCACACTCGCTGTTGGGGATATAACTACTGAGTATAAACCGCACAGGAGGGGTCGGGTTATGCTCACAAGGAGTCATCCGTATTGAAGCCCATGAAGACAAGGAGTATGGCGCTTTACTACATAGACTTAGAGGCCCAGAGCCCAAGGGCGGGTTAGGGCCCATAGACATAAACCGCCATGAGATATGTAGCTTGTGTTGTAAGATAGGGAAAGGTAGAAACCGAGTCGGACACATGTATGAGCCGGCCTCGAGATTCTGTAAACCACCGGGCGTCAACCTGTGTATATAAAGGGACGACCCAACGGCGGTTCAGGGACAAGAAACAACAACTCTAGAGATAGGTAAAGCAGATTCGCTCCCTGCTCATCGAGACCCCATCAATTCCACCACAACTGGATCGTAGGCTTTTACCTTCACCGCAAGGGGCCGAACCAGTATAAACTCCCCGTGTCCTTTGTCCGGTTTAATCCCTTTAAGCTAATCTCATTGCGATTGCTCCATAACTAAGTCCTCTCACTAGGACAATTGTCGTGACAAAACCATGACAGTTGGCGCCCACCGTGGGGCGATCGCACGATGGTTTCGAGTTCTTGAAGGGCAACTTTGAAGGACTCAAGGGATATGCAGTGGGCCGGATGACCAAGACTCGTCGCGGCAAGCTCTGCAACGACGACGCAGGCTGGGGCCCCGACGCCGGCTCAATCGAGTACGGGTACCGGGTCCCCTTTGGAGGAATTCACGTCTTCATCGGCAAGATCGGTGAACCGGGCCCTGAGACGGACATCTGCGCCGACCTCATCGAGACGGCTCAGCGTGCAAGCCCTGCCTGGGTTTAGCCTGCCATGAAGCATGCGTTCGTAGGATTCACCCATGGTGCAGAGTCTGAACCGACGCCCGATGGCGAGACGGTCGTTTATTCTGATGGAGAATCATCCACCGGTGAGACCGAGTCACTATACCAACTGCAAGATGGCCAGTTTGGGGGCTGTTCGGATGGCGACAGTATTTCGGACTCCCTTGAACCGCCGAACCGGGTTGCAATCTTCATGGCCGGTACGCAGCCCATGTTGCAATCTTCAACTGCAGCAGTGATGATTTCCGGATCGGCAGCCGGGGCAGGAGGCCCCGCGCGCCGGACGGCTCAAGTTCTGTCTGGTTTATTGGACGTCTGGACAACACTGTTGACCACGGAAGTTACCCCGGATACTCAAGATCAGCATAACGCAGAGGTCACAAAGCTGCGAGATCAGATAACTCAGGCCAAGGAAGACTTGGCAGCTGAGGAAACCAGGATGGCTGATGAGCGGGCCGCTTTAGATGCCTAGTCACAGCGGATTCAGGCAGAAAATTACCGGCTCATGCTAGATCAGAACGCTTCAAATGATGTGTTGAGGAGGTGGCATCGGTCTCGTCTACCGCCGGTTTATGAAGCAATGAATCTCTTCAACACACCAGGAGCAGGACCCAGTAATCCGGCAGCAGTAAACCGGACTGAAGCACCTAGGACAGGAGCGCCGGATCAGCCACGGGTGACGGACCCGCTTCGACGGACCCATGACCCGCCGCAGTACATGCCGACACCGCCGGGTCACTTCTCCACCCCTTTGGATAAGATGATCGCTGCAGCGTCACGGTTGGCAGCTATTCCAATGGAGGGCGAGTCTCCAGCGGCGGTTGAGACACGGCAGGCAAGGGATCTCCTTCAAACCGCTATGGTGCAGTAGCAGGCCTATTCGTATAGCAGAGACAAAATTCATTCAACTCCTCTCCCGACCAAGAGTTACAGTAGGCACATTGATGAACCGGCTGTGTCTAGCAGTGCGCGGAACCATGACGCCCCTCGAGGGCCTAATCGGTGCGCGGTGGTGCAAACGCTCAGGACGTGGTGGATAATGGCAGAGCGCGTCGAGAAGCCAAGTTAGCAGCACAACTTACTCCGGTTCATCCGACGACGTCAGTGGAACGAGGCCTTGCTTTCAGCTCTTGGGGGGGTGCCATGTCTCACCCCGGCTCTATGCAATGTGCGGCTGCCCAAAGATTTCAAGGGTCCGCGTAAGGTGCCCAATTACACCGCTGATATACCCCCCCAAGTCATGGTTTGAAAGTTATGAGATGGCAATGGAAATGCTAGATGTGGATGAAGCGGCATGTGCGAAGTACTTCACCATGATGTTGGATGGAACGGCTCGCACTTGGTTAAAAAGTTTGCCAGCCAACTCAATTGGGTCATGGGCCGAGTTGAAGGCCCGGTTTATAACAAACTTCAAGGACACGTGCAAGCAACCCATGTCAATTGTGGATCTGGACGCCTGTGTCCAAGAAGAAGGCGAATCAACAACCCATTGGGTGCGCCGGGTTTTGGAGATCTTGCATTCATCGAACCGCATCAATGTTGATTCAGCAGTCATAACATTGGAGGGCAATTGCCGGTTTAAGCCGCTAAAATTGAAGTTGGGACGACTTAAGCGTCACTGCAATGACATGGGAACACTTATGACAGCTTTGGTTAAATATGCCAATTCTGATAGTACCAAGGATCCCGAGTGTGACGATGAGAATCCAGGGAAGGGAAAGAAGAACGGCGGTGCGAAAGGGCAGCAACATAACCAGGCGGGCCATGAGAATAATGGTAAGGTAAAGGGACAGTAATTCCGATTTTGTGGCTAACACCAATGCGCAGGATAATGGCCAGCGTCGTAAGGGTAGACCACCCCCGCGGAGTGGGGGATCAGGTGTCAATCTTGAGCGCCTGTTAAATCAGCCTTGCCCGAGGCACGGGACGCGGGAGAAGCCAGCAACGCACCTCTGGAAGGATTGTTTTATTATGAGGGAGTTCAAAAACTCGGATCTGTTCCGGTATGACCATGGACCGTCCGGTGGTTCAGGATTCGGGTCACAAGGCATGGGTTATGGTGGAGGTAATTCCGTTCAGGATTTCAGGGTAATCAGGGTGGACATGGCAATCAAGGCAACCAGGGCAATCAGGGAGGATATAATCAACAGGGGAATCAACAACAGCAACAGTCGGGTTACCAGAGCCACCCGAAGCAGTTGAATAGTGGGCAGTATCATGTCTTCACCACTAGCCTGTGCAAGCGCGATAAGAAGCTTCATAAAAGGGCGGTGAACTCTGTTTAACCGGCGGTACCCCGTTACTCGCGCTAGTTTGAACAGCCTATTGTGTGGAGCCGAGAGGATCACCCACTCCAGGTTGATAATCCGGGTCACCTAGCGCTGGTGGTGGCACCTCAGGTTGGAGGTTATAAGTTCACCAAGGTGCTCATGGATGGAGGGAGCAGTATCAACATCTTGTATTATGAAACCTTCCAGCGGATGGGGTTGACAGATAAGAATCTTAAACCGTCAAACATCGTGTTTCACGATGTGGTGCCTGGTAAATCGGCTTACCCGGTCGGTAAGATAGCTCTGGAGGTTGCTTTTGGAGATGATCACGATTCAAGGTCAGAGACATTGACTTTTGAAGTGGTGAAAATCAGGAGTCCGTACCATGCCCTGTTTGGACGGCCGGCTTATGCCAAGTTCATGGCAAGGCCGTCTTATGTTTATCTGCAACTCAAGATGCCGGGTCATAAGGGGACCATCACAGTACATCGAAGTAGAAAGATCGCTTTGGAGTGTGAGGAAGGTGATGCGGCTTATGCTGAGTCGGTTTGTGCAACAGAGGAATTGAAGTTCTATAAGGACAATGTTGATCCAGCAGATACGACTTCTCTGAAAAAACCAACTACAGAGCATGATCTGTCTTTGAAGTTCAAGTCGGCTGATGAGACTAAGCTGGTTTATTTTGTTCCTAGTGATTCAACCAAGCAGTTTAGTATCAGCGCTAACTTGGATCCAAAATAGGAAGGCGCGCTCATCGAGTTCATCCATGAGAACCGAGACATCTTTGCATGGAAGCCTTCTGACATGCCAGGTGTATCGAGGGAACTCGCTGAGCACACTCTAAATATTGATCCCAAGTTTAAACTGGTCAAGCAGTTTCTCCGCCGCTTCAATGAAGAAAGGCGCAAGGCTATTGGTGAGGAGGTAGCCCGGCTCTTGGCGGCAGGGTTTATCGTGGAAGTTTTTCACCCTGAGTGGTTGGCTAACCCGGTGCTGGTACTCAAGAAGAATGGCACTTGGCGTATGTGTGTGGATTACACAGATTTGAACAAGGCTTGTCCAGCTGATCCCTTTGCTCTCCCTCATATTGATCAAATCATTGATGCTACGGCGGGTTGTGAGTGTTTGAGTTTTCTGGATGCTTATTCGGGTTATCATCAGATTAAAATGGCAGTTAAGGACCAGGAGAAAACAACTTTATAACTCCCTTTGGAGCCTTCTGCTATGTGTCTATGCCTTTTGGGCTCAAGAGCACCCAGACGACTTATCAGCGATGCGTGCAGAATTGCCTTCATAATCAGATTGGGCGCAATGTTCATGCTTATGTGGATGATATCGTGGTGAAGTCCATGAAAGCAGAAACGCTAATAGCCGATTTGAAGGAAACTTTTTATAGTCTCCGGGTTTATAAGATGATGCTTAATCCGTCCAAGTGTGTTTTTGGTGTACCGGCGGGCAAGCTCTTGGGTTTTCTGGTGTCTAACAGGGGCATTGAAGCTAATCCGGAAAAGATCAAGGCTATTACGTCCCTGGCTAAACCGGCGTGTATCAATGATGTTCAACATCTAGCGGATCGTATTGCGGCGCTAAGCCGGTTTATCAGCTGGTTGGGAGAGAAGGCCATCCCTCTGTATCAGATGATGAAGACGACAGACAACTTTGTCTGGAGTGATGCTGCTAATGCGGCGTTTGAGGATCTGAAGAAGCAGTTAGCCAAACCGCCTGTTCTTGCTGCCCCCATTGATAAGGAACCATTGCTGTTATATGTGGCTGCTAACGCCTGGGATGTTAGCGTGTCTATTGTGGTGGAGCACAAGGAAGCAGGTAAGGAGTATCTGGTTCAATTGCCGGTTTATTACATTAGCGAGGTGCTTATCGAATCAAAGCAGAGATGCCCACATTGGCAGAAGCTGGTGTATGGAGTTTTTATGGCGAGCCGGAAGCTTAAGCAATACTTTCAGGGCCATCCCATTACTGTGGTCAGTTCCGCTCCTTTGGGAGATATCATTCAGAACAGGGAGGCGACTGGCCGGGTTGCTAAGTGGGCTATCGAGGTGAGTTGACAGTGCCATACCTGGCGTATATGACCTGAGGTGAGTTACCCGAGGATGAAGTTCTGGCCAGACAAATAATCCGGCGGTCCAAGTCCATGACTATTGTCAATGGCGAGGTACATCATTGCAGTGTCTCAGGGGTGTTTCAGTGTTGCGTTTCTCCTGAAGAAGGCTATGAGATCTTGCGTGAAATCCACGAAGGAGATTGTGGTCATCATGCCGGTTCAAAATCCCTGATGGCTAAGGCTTTCCGACATGGTTTTTACTAGTTAACAGCTCATGCTGATTCGGAGGATCTGGCCAGGAAGTGTGATGGTTGTCAGAAGTTTTCACGCCGAGCTCATGTTCCGGCCCAGGAATTGAGGATGATTCCAATCACCTGGCCGTTTGCAGCTTGGGGGCTGGATATGGTTGGGCCTTTTAAGAGGTCCAAGGATAAGAAGACCCACCTTCTAGTGGCGGTTGATAAATTCACCAAGTGGGTGGAGGCAGAGCCAGTAAGCAAGTGTGATGCGGCCACGGCGGTTCAATTCATAAAAAAGGTGATTTTCCGCTTTGGTTTTCCACACAGTTGTCGGCGTTCTGGGAACGGGGGTCCCTAGACTTGCCTGCCTGCGGCCTGCAGCGTGGCTCAAGTGGGGGCCCAATGCAGCCCAGCTTCATTAGCTCAAGCTCAAAACCCTCGCGAGGGGCCAGGCCTCGCGGGGCGGACGACAGGAAGCTTCTTCAGGAGCAGGCTCCTCAAGCAGGCTCGCGAGGAGGCGGAGAGATCAAGGCGGGGTACCTCCCAAGGAGCTAGTGACGCAATCCATGATGATCGAAGGCCAGGCGGGCACCAGGCGGGCGCCGGCCTGCGCAGTGTCCTTGTTTCCCTTTTGGTGCAAAGGGGGCAAGCACAGGCCAAGGCATCAGGCAAAGGTTACCGTTTCGGTGCCATAAGACCAAGACCAGCAGAACGGCAGGATGGAGGTCATCGTGGAGCCCAGGGCAGCGTCATCGTCAGGGCCTTTGGCAGCCGAAGACCGACTTTAGTCAGGATAGGTGTACCAGATGTTCCTCTTCAAAATAGCCAATTGTTGGCGCCCTTCCCGCTCATTATTTGGGGAGAGGCCCAAGGCCTCGCTCTATAAATAGGACTAGCCACCACAGGGTAGAGGCATCGAGAAACAGATCGCCAAAGAGAGAGAGAAGCGACTGAACTCACCCAAACAGTTCATCGCACCAGCTCAAGAACAGCCCCTCGCGAGGCTGTTCTCCCTTTGTACTACTTACTGTCAGCCCCTGAGGCAATCCACCATACCACACACTAGAGTAGGGTATTACACCACGATGGTGGCCTGAACCAGTATAAATCTCGTGTCCCTTGTGTGTTCGTCCTTCTTGCTTAGATCCTTGCGAGACTTGAGACGTGAGCTGGTAGGGAAGAGATTTCCGTGCGCACCCCAGTGTTCGAACCTCAAGGGTCTGCCGGAACCCGAAATCCGACATTTGGCGCGCCAGGTAGGGGTGCGCCGGAATATTTCTTCCACTGGTCTTGTCTGATCTTCCACCATGACCATGGCTGACGCTCGCCGAGCTAGCGCCGCGCGTCGGGCTGCTCTCGCCACCCGCGTCGCCCAGACGGCGCCCGTCGGCGGACGCCCCCGTCGTTCTCCGTCGCCTGCTGCCAACATCGCCACCGGCCCGGCGGGGAACGAGCAGCAGGCCTCGTCCCTGCATCCTTTGGTGCGGCGTGATGGCCGCACCGCCACCCCGTCGCTGACTCCAGCCGGTTCGTCGTCCCACGCCCGTCGCGCCCCACGGACACGCACGCCGCGCTGCTCCTGACGTGTGAGCTCTTGCACTACCGTCCCGTCGACAACCTCTACGAGGATTGGCTCGTCCGCATCACCGAGCTCGTCAGCGCCGCAGGGGGCTCTCCCATGCTGTCCCTCTAGCTGCCTCGCCCTCCATCCTGCGCAGGAGGCGAGGAGTAGGAGGTGCCTCCACCACCTCCTCCCCAAGAAGGCACCCTGGCTCCAAGGCGCGCGGCCCCAGGACGAGACCCACCGCGTCCGGTGCCTGCGCGACAAGAAAGGAGCTGCCAAGAGATTCCTCACCCCCAAGAAGGCGCTCGCATGCTCCCAGCACCGGAGCGCCACGACCGTATCCCCGCACCGCCACGTCAAGACCCTACACTGCTCCAGGCGGTAGTCTGCAGGAACCTCCAGGACCAAGCCCCGCATCAGCAGAGAGCTCCAGTGGCCACAGCAGGCTGCCGCGCTTTCACCTCCGAGCTGCGTAGCGTCGCGTGGCCCGGCAAGTTCAAGCCGGACCTGCCTCCTCGCTATGGCGGCACCGCAGACCCCGCGGAATTCCTCCAGCTCTACGAGCTGGGCATCGAAGCTGCCAACGGGGACGAGAAGGTCATGGCGAATTGGTTTCCCATGGTGCTCAAGGATGGTGCCCGCACCTGGCTCCTAAACCTGCCTCCTGGCACGATCTCCTCCTGGGACGAAATGCGCACCCGCTTCATCGCCAACTCCCAGGGTACTCGCGACCGGCCCCCGGCCATGAGTGACCTGCGCCGCATCAAGCAACAGCCAGGAGAGACCCTGCAGAAGTACATCCAGCGCTTCAGCAACGCCCGCCTCAAGATCCCCAGGGTGACTGAGGAGGCCATCATTTCAGCCTTCTCCGATGGCGTGCGTGACATCAAGATGAAGGAGGAGCTAGCGATCCATGAAGACCTGTGCACATCACTGGAGCTGTTCAACTTGGTGACCAAATGCGCCAGGGCCAAGGAGGGGCGCCTCTCCCTCCTCAAGCTCCCGGCTGCCGACCCGGAAGAAAAGAAGCCCAAGGTCAAGGACATGAAGCGCAAGGGGGCTGTTGTGCTCGCAGCTGAGCCAGACACCAAGCGAGGCAGGGACCAGCCTGAGTCATCCAAAGGCAGTCGGTAGTGCATGTACCATGACCTCCACACCCATAACACAAATGAATGCCAAGAGCTCAGGGCCGTGCGAGATGGGCATATCGGCCGACGCCCCGACCGCGACGACCGGGGCTATGGCCGAGGAGGAGGAAGAGGTGGAGGACGATGGGAAGACTGTGGCCCTCGCCAAGGGTGGCATGACCGACCTCGCGAGGACCGCTGGCAGGACTAGCCTTGTGAGGAAGGTTGGAGGGATCAGCCTCGTGAGGACTGCCCTCAAGGCAACGCGGGCCTCCCTCCTCTGCCACCACTGCCAAGAAGGAATGAAGACCATCACCAGGACGAGGGGGCTGGGGGCTTCCAGGAGCTGCACGCGATCGCTTGCATCCTGGGCGTCTCTCAGGCCCCAGCCTCTCAGCGCATCTTCAAGCAGTTTGCTCGCGAGGTGAATGCAGTCCTTCCCAAGCTTGAGGCCACGCGCCCTCTCAGGTGGTCTGCGTGCGCCATCACGTTCAGTTCAGCGAATCAGCTCAAGTGCGCAACAATGGCCGGAGTCCTCCTGATGCTTTGTTCCCCAGTCATTAGCAATGTGCAAGTCACCAGGACCCTCATCGACGGCGGAGCTGGACTCAACTTCCTGTCCGTCGAGACGTTCAACAATCTCCAAGTGCCATACGATCAGCTTTAGCTGACCAAGCCTTTCTCAGGGGTCACTGATGGTTCCACTGTTCCAATAGGGCAAGTTCGCCTTCGTATCACCTTTGGACAGTGCAACAATTACCGCACTGAGCTCATTGACTTCGACGTCGCTCACATCCGCCTGCCATACAATGCCATCTCGGGTACCCAGCTCTGGCCAAGTTCATGGCAGTGACTCACCATGGCTACAATGTCCTCAAGATGACAGGAAGCGGTGGAATCATCACGGTGCCTTGCGAGGAGAGGGATGTAGTGTGTTCTCTTGACCGTGCCTTCCAAGCCGCGGCAGTCGAAGACCCAGATCACAGGAGCGGAAGACTCCCAGAAGCAGTCCCTAAGAAGAAGAAGGCTTCACCTAGCCCAAGCCCTCAGGAGGCAGGCACCTCCAGAGGCGTTGCGTCAGGATCCGCGCCCGTTCAAGGGGCGCCACCCTCTGCCACATAGGAAGGCGTGCCCGGTGCCCTCCTCGGGCAGGGCTTGGGGGCTCTTTCTTGGAGAGCCACCGACTTTTCCAAGGTCACGAGGGAGGCGCTCGGGCACCACATGGAGGCGTGCTTCAAGGCGCATTTCCCTCAGGAAGGAATGAGGCAAGGAGGGCCAAACCCTCAGGAGTTCATCGCGAGAAACATTCAAGAGCTGCAGGAGCCAAGAGTCATGAGTGGCAGTCGCCGACTACCCGCCATAGCCCCACATCCCAGCGAGGATGGTGGGCTGCGTGTCTGCATCGACGTACCAGGGCTCAACCGAGCCGCGTCTCAGGAGCGCCTCTGGCCTTCACGCGTGGGGCATTGTGAATGTCCACCTCACAGCTACGTTCGCATGCCCTTCGGCCTGCTGAACGCGGCCGCTGCCCACCAGTGCCTGATGAGGAGCATCCTGGAAGCTCAGGTGGCCAGGCACCGCGTGTTCCTAGGGGAGATGGAGATGGACCTTGAGGAGCCGCCCGGACCCCGAGAGCCTCCCGAGGCACAGGGCTTCGAAGGCTCGTGAGGGTTGGCTTCTTCACCGCGCGTCGTCAGGTACTCCGACACTCACTCTGCGATGGTATCAGGTGACAACTTTCCAAGTTCGCGTGGGTCCGTCCCTGCGGGATGTATCCGTTTTGCTTAATGTTTTTACCTACCTTGTTGGGGCCGCCCCTCGGGCTGCATTATCCCCAAGCTGCTCGGGCTGGACCTAGTGGCATTTACTTTTCCCGCATCCATCTAAATGGATTTGCTCCTTCATGCTTAACCTGCTCGACTTAATTGCCTGCTCGATTGACACCTACCTTCAGAACTACACGCTCTAGCACGGCACTTGCGCACGGGTCCGTCTCTACAATGCCAAAAAAAATCTGAGTGGCTGAGCTCTGCCGCAGCAGCCCCGCAAGGCGCCACCTCACCAGGACCTCAGTGCCCCAATCACTCCCTCGGAGCGACCAATGGTTAGCTAATAATCGTGGCGACGAACCTTGTTTCCCCTCGTGATTGATATGCAGGACCCGCTCCAGGAGTAACGCTGATGGCATCGCGAGCCTTCTCTCCTTCTCTCTGGCATGACCCGCTTGCGCGTTAAAAGGGGGGCGCCTGAGCATCGCAACTCATGGGCCCTTACTGGCTCTCCAGCCCTCACCCCTGGCCTTGGCCCACGGCATCGTGACCTGTCATACCAGCGGCGGCTGAGCTCGCTCGAGGGCCGGGACCTAAGGACGCAGAGCATTAAGGGAAACGTGGGGGAGAGGGAAGAAGCTCGCGAGGGCCTAACCCAGCAGCACCTCAGCTGCCGCCGCACGGGCCCGGCGCCTCGATGAAAACTACTGCAAGCCTACGAGATAAGTCGCGCGAAAACTGATTCGACTTCGCGTCTAACCCTCGCCTACTGCAGCTCTGTCACGGCAACATTGCTTGCCTTTCTCGCCCAGCGGAGGCTGCTTGAGCGCTAAGGGGGACCTCCTGAGCATCGCGACTCAGGGGCTCTTACTGGACCTTGGGCCGCTCACCTCCTGGCCTTGACCACAGCATCGCGACCTGGCATACCAGTGACGGCTGAAGCCTGCCTGGGGACCGGGACCTGTCAGCGTATGGCACCAAGCCCTCGTGAGGAAAGAAAGGGGGAGCCAAGCCGGGACAGGACAAGCACCTCACATTGATTCGTCTTGAGGATGTAATATTTATAAAAGACGTGGCCAACGCCTTACATACCCCCGTGGGGTGGTACTTCGATTCCTCGTAGAGAACAAAAGGTGCTAATCCTAAGGAGCGCTAACTACGCGTGCCTCCGCAGGAGACGCCATCATCAACAGTGGGCCGTCAGGCACCGGCGCCAACCCCATCCAGATCAGTGGCGTCGGCGACCTGACGAGCCCGCCCTGCTCCGAGCGCGACGCGAGCTCGGGGGCTCGTAGCTGTCGTCGCTCGTCTCCGGAGTCGCGTGAAGCTAGGTGGAGTCGCTGGACCTTCCAGCACCCCCGCTGCCGCCTGAGGAGCTGCTGGGGAAGTGATTGGCGGGCCTGGTCCTCGCCACGACTATGCCCTGGCCGCTTTTTTCAGGGCAGCATTCCAGCCGGCGTCCTTCCGCGTCGAAGACCTTGAAGAACATCAGGGAGGCGCCATTGTAGACGAGGTGGATTACGAGGGCGCCCCTGTCCGGCAGACCCGGGTGATCTCTCCCCAACCACGGGTCATGTAGACCTTGCCCGGAGCGACAACATTGACCTCCGCTCCGGCCGCGGGGGTGCTGCAGTCAGCGTGCTGCAGCCAGAGCTCAAGAGGTCCCCTCGGCAGGATCTCAAAGGCGAAGGAGGGACGAAGGCAAATCCAAGACTGAGGAGCCATGGCGGCGTGGAGCACAAGCTCGCAAGAGGAGCCCTCGGCGTGGACTCCAGGAGGAACGACGCGCACAGCCGTAACCCGTCGGCGCCGGCGATGTCGATCGGCGCTTTCTTCCCCAGGGCCCTCGATCCGAGCGTACAAGGGCAGCGGGAACCCTGGCGGCGGCCGCTCATACCAGGGCCTTGACGCCTCCTGCAGCCCGCCCTCATCTCGGTGGCAGAGGACTAGCCGCTTCTTCGGCGGAAGCGGGTCAGGACCCTCTCGGGGGGCCTTTCCCTTCTCTTTTGCAGAGAACCGGCGGATTGGTGCCATCAGCGTGAGGCGGAGCGATGGCAAAGATGAAGAAGAACAAGAGTAGCAGGGGGAGACGAACTGGAATGGCTCACGCCGTTCTGTACTTATAGCCGGAGGAGGCCCACCGTCGGCCTCCAGGATCTCAGGTAATCATGACCCATTTCTGCATGCAGGGACTTGTCAAGTCATGCGGTTGCCGAGGCGTCATGGGGAAGCGGAGACGCCCATGTCCAATCAATCGCCACGCGGCACCCAAGGCCGCAGGCTGTTGGGGCCCGCGGCGCTTCGCACTTGCCCCTTCGCTTCTCTGCTAAGCCAAGTTCGGGCGTGCCTTGGGCCCGGGGGCTACTATCGGCGTTTTGGGAACGGGGGTCCCCAGACTTTCCTGCCTGCGGCCTGCAGCGTGGCTCAAGTGGGGGCCCAATGCAACCCAGCTTCATCAGCTCAAGCTCAAGACCCTCGCGAGGGGCCAGGCCTCGCGGGGTGGACGACAGGAAGCTTCCTCAGGAGCAGCCTCCTCAGACAGGCTCGTGAGGAGGCGGAGAGATCAAGGCGGGGTACCTTCCGAGGAGCCAGTGACGCAAGCCATAACGATCTAAGGCCAGGCGGGCGCCAGGCAGGCGCCGGCCTGTGCAGTGTCCTTGTTTCCCTTTCGGTGCAAAGGGGGCAAGCACAGGCCAAGGCATCAGGCAAAGGCTACCGTTTCGGTGCAATAAGACCAAGACCAGCAGAACGGAAGGATGGAGGTCATCGTGGAGCCCAGGGCGGCGTCATCGTCAGGGCCTTTGGCAGCCGAAGACCGACTTTAGTCAGGATAAGTGTACCAGATGTTCCCCTTCAAAATGGCCAATTGTTGGCGCCCTTCCCTCTCATTATTTGGGGAGAGGCCCAAGGCCTCGCTCTATAAATAGGACTAGCCACCACAAGGTAGAGGCATCGAGAAACAGATCACCAAAGAGAGACATAAGCGACTGAACTCACCCAAACAGTTCATCGCACCATCTCAAGAACAGCCCCTCGCGAGGTTGTTCTCCCTTTGTACTACTTACCATCAGCCCTTGAGGCAATCCACCACACCACACACTGGAGTAGGGTATTACACCACGATGGTGGCCTGAACCAGTATAAATCTCGTGTCCCTTGTGTGTTCGTCCTTCTTGCTTAGATCCTTGCGAGACTTGAGACGTGAGCTGGCAGGGGAGAGATTTCCGTGCGCACCCCAGTGTTCGAACCTCAAGGGTCTGCCGGAACCCGAAATCCGACAACAACATTATAACAGATAATGGCACGAATCTCTCCAAGGGTGCTATGGAAGAGTTCTGTCAACATGAGCACATCCGGCTTGATGTGTCCTCAGTGGCTCACCCCCAGTCTAATGGTCAAGCGGAGAGAGCTAATCAAGAAATCTTGAAGGGTATCAAGCCCTGGCTTATGGTCCCTTTGCCGAGGACGTCAGGTTGTTGGGTGGAAGAGTTGCCTTCCGTATTATGGAGCATTAATACCACCCCCAATAGATCTACGGGTTATACACCCTTTGTAACGCCCTCGATGCGGCTATAACTCCCACGTGTCGAGGCACGACTTAGATGCATAACCGCATTGAAAGCAATGTCGCAAGTCAGGCAATCATTACAACATCCCATGTAATATATAATAAAAGGGGGAGATAACATAGTTGGCTTACACTCGCCACGTCACATCAGAGTACATAAATAACATCCATCAAACAAACACTCATGGCCCGACTACGGCGCCAAAATAGAAAAGAACCCAACATGCGACAAGGTCCTGAATCGATAACCCCAACTAGGCACCACTACTGATCATCCGGAAAAGACACATAGTATCGCTGAGAGTCCTCGTCGAACTCCCACTTGAGCTCGTAATCGTCACCTGGAGCGGAATCACCTGGACCTGCATCTGGAGTTGTAGTATCTGTGAGCCACAGGGACTCAGCAATCTCACACCCACGCGATCAAGACTATTTAAGCTCATAGGAATGGATAAGGCAAAATATATGTGGAGCTGCAGCAAGCGACTAGCATATGTGGTGGCTAACTTATACGCAAAAGAGAGCGAGAAGAGAAAGCGAAGCACGAGCGAGAAGCTAAAGGAACATCCTGCGCAAGCATAACTCCAACACCGTGTCCACTTCCCGGACTCCGCCGAGAAGGGGCCATCACGGTAACACACACGGTTGATTCATTTTAATTAAGTTTAGTTCAAGTAATCTACAACCGGACATTAACAAATTCCCATCTGCCCATAACCGCGGGCACGGCTTTCGAAAGATCAATCCCTGCAGGGGGGTCCCAACTTAGCCCATAACAAGCTCTCACGGTCAACGAAGGAATAGACCTCCACCCAAGACACACCGATCAGACTCGGTATCTCGGTACAACAAGATGATTCGACAGGTTAAAACAAGTCCAGCAACACCTCCCGAATGTGCCGACAAATCCCGATAGGAGCTGCACATATCTCTTTCTCAGGGCACGCTCGGATAGGTCAAGCTACGAGTAAAACCAAACCTCAAGTTTCCCCGAGGTGGCCCCGCAGGCTGCCTGGTTCGGACCAACACTCAGAGGAGCACTGGCCCGGGGGGGGGGGGGTTAAAATAAGATGACCCTCG